>NC_079189.1:423966543-424274543 GCF_029499605.1 Hyla sarda
AACATATGTGCCATGCAGGGCTTGGGCTTCCTTGTCACAGCGCAGACAAGATGATCTTCCCGTTGTCAGTCACCAGGCTTCGAATTTCCAGTTTTCGTGGAGTAAACCATGATTCAATTTCTTGATGAATGACTTCTAGCAGTTCCTCTCCTGTGTGACTCTGTTCACCAAGGCAAACCATGTGAAGAACAGCATGACACCATAGTGTCCTGCACACATGTTATGCTGGAGGGCCACTGAGACATGTCCATGCAGTGGAGGACACTGTGGAGGATGAGGTGGCAGAGTCGTACACTGTCACAGGATCAACAGCCTGAGAGCATGGAAGCGGAAGCAGCCTTGACCTGTTCAAGTTGCTGTTGTGCTGTGCAGGAACCACATTCACCCAGTGGGTCGTAAAGGCCATGTATTGTTCTTTACTGTAGTTACAGCTCCCCATGTCGGCGCTACCATGCACTTTGGTATACACCGACAGGCTCAAGGACTGGCCCACCTTCTCTTCCACAAAATTGGGCAGGGCTGGTACTGCCTTCTTCACAAAGAAATGATGGCTTGGGACTCTACACCTCAGCTCGGCACAAGCCATCAGTTCTCGGAAAGGTGCAGAGTCCACCACTTGAAAGGGGAGGGGCTGCAGCACCAGCAACTTGGACAGGAGCACATTCAGCTACTGTGCCGTTTGATGAGTGGGCTCATACTGTTGTCTCTTGGACATGGCTTCACCAATGGATTACTGGGGGAATGACTGATTCGAAGTAGGAGGAGCAGGGGCATCTGGAGTGACAGAAAATAGGTATGACACACAGCTCCCGTCGGCTGAGGTGATGGAGCCTTGGCTGGCTGAAACAGGGAGCGGCGTGCCACTGAGTGATGCAGCAGGCTGGACCACCACATCGGAGCCACGGTTCTCCCAAGCTGCTTTATGGTGAAGCTGCATATGTTGAAGCAGGGCCGTTGTGCCAACATTTGGACCCTGGCCACGCTTCACCTTCTGCCAACACTGCTGCCAACTCCAGGAACCCCTGGTCCACTACCTCCTGGGAAATTAGGCTGCCGCGAAGCAGGTGGTCTACCCCAGGCACGTTTGGCTCCAGACTTTCCACTTCTACCACCATGCTGACTGCCAACCATCCTACCACCTTGCTGGCTCAGCGGCTGCTTCACGGTCAACCGGCAACCCTCTTCTCCTGATGATGATGAAGCCCATTCTGCACCCAGCTCCCAAGTGTGATCGGCTTCATTGTCATCGAGTTGTGTCTGCACGTCACTGATGTCCTCCTCAGGTTCCTCAACAGTGTCTGCTTCAGGAACCGCAATGCTCGCAACACCACCTCCCACGCCAATCTCTTCATCACTACTTGCCAGCCAAGTGAAGGAATGTCTCCTCCACTTCTTGGCTGGGCAGTAGCTGCTGACTGTCCTCTAGTAGATCGTCCTCACTACATAGTGGAGCTGAACCCACAGCATAAAATACTTATGTGGGGATGAGTACAGCATAGCACAGAGGCACTGGGAGGAAGGGACTGCTCCCGGACCATGCCATCTGAGGGTTGTGTCTGAGGAACCCTCCGACTGTTGACTGGGGGTGTTAAATGTCACTTGTGATGAAGTAGATGACCATGTTAACCAATCAATGACGGCAGATGGGTTGCTGGTCGAAACACGTAAGCAACTGATACCGGGAGCTCAGGCCTCTCTCTGTGACTCCTGCTGCCACTTGCCCCTAGTCTGTTGCAACCTCTGCCTGATGAATTTAGGCCTCTGCCACTCCTCTGTGCACGTCCTGGCACTTCTCTGCCTGACATACTTAGTGCATATGAGGGGAGTACAATACGCTCCACTACACTTCAAACAGTATTTGTCTACAGGTGTGTACTTTTGCATTGCCTTTCACAGTATCTAGGCCCTTAAGACTTTAACAGGAACAAAATAGTACACCACTTAGATGTACGTATGTATTATGCACTTATGAGGGGAGGACAATGCGCTCCAATATGCTCAAAACAATATTTATCTACAACACCAGCAGGTGGGCACTTTTGCCTGGCCTTTCACAGTTTCAAGGCCCTTAAGACTTTAACAGGAACAAAATGGTACACCACTTAGATGTATGTATGTGGTATGCACTTATGAGGGGAGGACAATGTGCTCCAGTATGCTTAAAACAGTATTTGTCTACAACACCAGCAGGTGTGTACTTTTGCCTGGTCTTTCACAGTATCTAGGCCCTAAATACTTTACCAGGAACAAAATGGTACACCACTTAGATGTACGTATGTGGTATGCACTTATGAGGGGAGGACAATGTGCTCCAGTATGCTTTTTCTACAACACCGGCAGGTGTGTACTTTTGGCTGGCATTTCACAGTATATAGGCCCTTGAGGACTATATGCTTTTATTGCTCTGCTCACCCTAACTGGCTGGCTACTATTAGCTTTTCAGTTGTTGTACACACCAGTGCTGCAGCACACAGTCACTGTGTACTACACTCAAAATTGCACTTTTTCTCTCAATCTCACTCCCTTCTCTATCAGTGCTTCTAGGCTGGATTTGGGCTTGAGGTTAATCGCTACTTTAAAAAAGCTTTTCTGTGCAACACACTACTCCCTGCCCCACTCTGCAATAAAACACTGATGTGACTGGGAGGTGAATCGCTGCTGTAAAAATTATTTTCTGTGAAAAACACGCTGCTGTCTGTCCTTCCCTCTCTCTACAATAAAAAGCTGAAGTGACTGGCCGCAAGATGGCTGCTGATTATATATGGCTGTGACATCACAGGGGTGGCTGGTTGCTGATAGGCTGCATGCTGCATGTGATTCAGGGTCATCCCGCTGAAACTTGTTCCCGCCTTCCCAGGATTCCTTGCCCCATATCCTGGCATGTGGATCTGCCATTTTAGATGCCCTGGAGCCTGGACCGAACTAAATGGAGTTTAATGAAGCAATTTGTGTGACCGAATCGCGGCTATATTCACATTCGTTGTGAATAATTTTTTTCCTGAAAATCGTAACAAATTTGGATTCATCAGATTTGATTTGCTCATCCCCATTGGCAATGTTCAAGAGTTCTGCAAGCAGTGAACCTACTGAAGTTTGGACCGAATCCAGGTTCTGGGGTCTTGGCTCTCTTAACTCTAAAGTGGATCCTATCTACCATTTACTTCCAAATCAGGCTTGTGCTGTCTGAGAATGATGAGGTACTAAACCTACAAAAAATAGAATAAAAACATGAAAAATATGTGTTTTTTGGAGATCCTAAAACACAAATATGTATACCTACAAGGGACCTCAAAAAATAAACCAACAACAAAATATAAGGTACAAATATAACAATTTTTATTAGATACATAAAGCACACAGAATATGAAAAACCCAAATGAACCCCATAAAAAACATATATGGCACAAGACAGTTAAAAGGGGGGGGGGGGGGGGGGGGGAGACGTGTTGGTGACCAGCTATAAGTATGTAAGGATTCCATGTACTGGGTTATCCGTATATTGCACCAGGAACAGTATATACATTTGTTTGATAAATATACACTCAAAAAATTATAATCAATCCATAATACAGCAGCATACTCTGAGAATGGGAATGGAGGTAGTAAACACAATGACGATTTGTCTTAAAGTAGTAAGATGTAAACATTAACCAGAAGATAGCAGCTATAGAATCATGGAAGGTGCTATGTGCAATTAATAAACTAATTCTATATAGTATGCTCAGCACAAACCATGTGCGAATATCCCATATATATATATACAACAACAATTCATAAGGGTAATAGTGCCCCCAAAAGTGTACAATGCATGAAAAAAGCACATTTGCTAAGTATAGCCAAACACTTACATGTATTGGTGCAAATGGCTGGTCACCCACGCTCCCCCACCTCACCCTCCGACGCGTTTCACTGACCTGCTTTGTCCAGGAGAGGTGGAGCCTGGGAGGGAGCCCAGCAAGTAATAATTCTATATTATACTCCCAGGGCTGTTCTCATTACTCTGGTGGTGTGAAGTCATATATACATTGCATATGTATTATTATATAATATTTAACCCCTTAAGGACACAGGACATACCTGTACGCCCTGGCTGCTTGGTACTTGCTGCACTAGGACATACATGTAGATCCTGAATCCCATCTGGACTATGAAGCAAGAAAGTATCATTTGGTCTAATCTGCCTAGTGCAGCAAAACACTATGTCCCAGTCCTGCTACCATACGCAACACATTGTTAGTATACTTGTTTTATTCTTTTACACATACCCATCTTTTCAAACTGATCTGTAGATACCTAAAGGTATATGTAACTATGATAATGAATCATTGTACATTTTTGCATGCCTAACTGATGAGAATGCTAAATCTTACAACTATTTCTATCATTAAATGTGGATTAGTTTTCTTTATACTAAACTAAAACTCCATCTTTTGGTACCCTGGAGGTATAGTGAATAAAATGAAAAATAATTTCATAATGTGTCAGACAAAACACCACAAACAGCTTAACTTCAAATAGAATGCTAGTTGACACTAAATGCACAGTATTAGTCATAGAGAGTTGGTTTGTTGTACCTACAATTGTTTATCTTATGTATACTCAGTAGAACCTTACAGAGATAGACAAATAGATACAAAAACTCCAGGAAAGCAGCATAACCAGGATACACGATGAGGGGTGCAGGCTTATGAGATCAAGGTAATAGATTTTTCATAAAGCCAATAGATTTGAAATTCTCTACTTGTAAGAGAAATAGTCATGCCAAATAAATGCAGTTATTATTTCACATCTACAATGGGTCTTTTTTATGGTTGCATAATTTGTTATACATTCTTTTACTATTTTAGGGCTTATAATATTTTGAGCATTTTTCTAATTTTCAAGGTCATCTCAAAATGACATTCTTTTAGTGACCACTTTTGTTCTAAAGTGGATTTAAGAGGTCTGTATGCTAAAAACCCCAATAAATCATGCAATTTTAAAAATTACACTCCCCAAAGTATTCATATACTATAACATATACAAAGTGTATTTACCCTTTAGGTGGTTCACAGGAATTAAGCAAAGTGAAGGGACATTTTTTAATTTCAAATTTATTTTCGCATTTTTCTTATTTCAATTTTTTTTTCTGTAACATGGATCGAATTACCAAAAAAATGCTAATTTACACGTATTTTCCCAATTTTACCGATTTTAGAAATATCTCATATCTCCTTCTAGTGTGCTCCCTGACCCACACATAGCCCTAAGACCTGATGAAGCACCTAGTAGATTTTGACACCTTTTTTTTAGGATATTTTTCAGTGCCAACCGTGGTACTAGGACAGTGGAAAAACCACAAAGTTACCCCATTTTGGAAACTAAACCCCTCAGTGAATTCATTTTCGAGGGTAGCAAGTAATTTGACTTCACATGTGTTTGAGGAAAGTTTTTAGCATTGGGCCATGAAAATGAAATTTGTAATTTTTATGCACAAATGGCACATTTTGCACAAGGTGACTCATTTTCAAAAGAAACACAAGAATAATAGCACCCCAAACATTGTTACCCTACTTCTCCTGAATGTGGCAGTACCCCATATGTGGTCATAAACCCCTTTTTAGGCACTAAAGGAAAGGAGAGATTTTTGGGGTTCTGGATGCAGATTTTGCAGATTGTGTTTTCTCACACCAGCTGCATTTGTAGTGCCCACCGTGGTACCAGTACAGTGGAAAAACCCCACAGGTGACCCCATTTTGGAAACAACAACCTCAGTGAATTAATTTATGGGGTAGCAAGCATTTTGACCCAACAGGTATCTGAGGGAAGACTTTAACTAGGGATGAGCGAATCGAATCTGCCGAATCTGAGTTTTTTGCAATGAATGTGAATATCGCCTTGATTGTATCGCACAAATCGCTTCATTAAACTCCATTTAGTGCGGTCCAAGCTCAAATGCAATTAAAATGGTGGATCCACATGTGAGGACATGGGGCAAGGAATCCTGGGAAGGGGTGGACAAGAGTAGGTTGGATTACCCTGAATCACATGCAGGATGCAGCCTATCAGCAGCCAATCACCCATTTGATGTCACAGCCATATATAATCTGCAGCCATGTTGCCACCAGTCACTTCAGCCTTTCACTGCAAAGAGATTGATAAGGACAGACAGCGCTGTGTGTTGCACAGAAAAGCTTTTTTCCAGCAGCGATTCCCCTCCTTGCCAAGTCAGCGTTCTGTTGTACAGAGAGAGGGACAGAGAGCAGTGTGTTTTGCACAGAAAAGCATTCTTACTGCAGCAATTCACCTCCCAGTCACTGTCTACAGCGTTCTATTACAGACAGGCACAGAGAGCAGTGTGTTACACAGTGTGTTGCACAGAACAGCAGCAAATCAGTTCAAGCACAAATCCTGCCTAGAAGCACTGATAGGGAATGGAGTGAGACTGAGAGAGAGTGCAATTTTCGGTGCAGTACACAGCGACTGTGTGCTGCGGCACTGGTGTGTACTGCTGGTGTTGTACACAAATACTTTTTTTAAGCGTACTGGAAGGCATTGTACTCCCCTCATAATTGCATACCAAATACGTACATCTTAGTGGTGTACTATTTTGTTACTGTTAAAGTCTCAAGGGCCTAGATACTGTGAAACAGAAAAAAGGTCCCGGCACTCAAATATGGATGAATCAACTTCTTAGTATTTTATTTATGGCATACGAGTAAATGCAGCAGGCGTTCTGGCTACTGCCTTTATAAACTGCACAAAGGAAATGAACATAGTAGATCTGTATATACGTCACAGACACATAATTATCACATCATTAGTATCCATGTCTACAGAATAAACAAAATAATTTTTTCAAAAAAGAAAATTAAAGAACATACAACATCATTTCTTGACAGAAGATCAATGCTTTATCATAGATATTCAGGTTGGTCTCTAAATGAAATAATGGAGAAAAAATTGTATTAATATAACAATCTACAACAATTGGTTAACCTCATATTCACGATTTAACCCCTTGGGTTCAAAACTACCTAATGTATGTATCCAGAATGCTTCCTTTTTCAGAAGCATTTTTTTAATATCCCCTCCACATCTTGGTGGGAATATCTGATCAATCACTTGGTAACGTAACTGGGAAATGTTATGTCCCTTCAATTTAAAGTGGTAAGGTATAGGAAATAAGAGATTGCTGCAGCGAATGGAGGATTTATGCCTATTAATGCCTATACACGCTGGGATGTTTCTCCAACGTATAGGAGACCGCACGGACATTTAATCAAATACACCACATTTTTAGATTGACGAGTGTAATAACCTTTAATGGAAATCTGTTTACCTGTGTGAGGATGTGCTATTTTATCTCCTTTGATGATATTACTGCATTTGGGCGCAATTCAGACACGGAAAGGTACCACATTTTCTAGTACTCAGTAATGTTTGACGTGATTTCTTACTGGAACCTAAATCCGCTTTAACTAAATTATCCCTTAAATTAGGTAGATGTTTGTTACAAATCAAAGGAGGATCTTGAAATTCCTTAATGCCTGGATATGCTCTTCCCAAGATAAACCAATGTTTGCGCACAATTGTGTCTACTTCAAACTCAAAGGATGATAAGTCCTAACAAAAGGTATACGTGCAGCCTTATCCTTATCATTAGATTCCCTTGTTTGTGGAATTTTATTTAAAACTCGCTCTGGATAACCTCGGGCAGCAAATTTCTCTTCTAACTCAGCAATCCTACGTTGTCTAATTATGGGGTCTGTGACTATCCTATTAATGCGCTGTTTTTGAGAAAATTTATTTTTTGATACTCGGGGGGTGAGCACTGGTATAATGCAACACACTATTTTTATCCGTCGGTTTATGGTATGAGTCTGTGCACAAACCCCCACATCCATTTTTTAATAGCAGAGTATCAAGAAAATGTGCCTGATAATTATCTGCATTCATAGTAAATTTAAGTTCAAGTGATGAACGTGGCCCCTCCCATACACATACAATGTCATTGATAAAACGCTTCCATAATTTAGCATGTTTGACAAATAAATCATTTGTATATATACGAATTGATGTTCAAAAAAAGACATATATGCATTTGCGTGGGGAGGGGGGCACGTTGGCCCCCATCGCAATCCTTTGCACTGTACATAAAAATCATCTTCAAATAGAAAGTAATTTTCATGCAAAACGATAGTCAACATTTCCACAAAAAAATATTTTTGTTCCAAAGTGTAAGCATTCTTATCCAGTAACCACCTGGTAGCCTCTATACCTCTATGATGAACAATAGAAGTATATAAGCTTACAACATCTATTGTCACTAATAGAGTTTCCTCTGTTACTCCAGTGATATTTTTGATAATTTGCAAAAATTCAGATGTATCCAACAAAAATGTTGGTGTGAATTTGACCAAGGGAGTTAAAGTTTTTTCCAAGACCATTGATAGTGGTGATAGAATCGAATCTGTAATTGCCACTATAGGGCGACCTGGAGGATCAATCAAAAATTGCTTCTGAAAAAGGAAGCATTCTGGATACATACATTAGGTAGTTTGGAACCCAAGGGGTTAAATCGTGAATATGAGGTTAACCAATTGTTGTAGATTGTTATATTAATACAATTTTTTCTCCATTATAAAGCATTTATCTTCTGTCAAGAAATGATGCTGTATGTTTTACTTTTCTTTTTCTTCAATTTTTTTTTTTTTTTATTATTTAGTTTATTGTGTAGTCATGGTTACTAATGATGTGATAATGATGTGCCTGTGACATATATATATATATAATAACTATATAATAGTTTGGTATCAACTAAAGTGCTGGCTGACTTATTCTTTGTCTGTATTGCACATACGGGGGAGTGGCTACCTCCATGTTGGCCTTGCACCCCACCCACCTCTATCAGGTGTGTATATAAGGTGGCTTGGATGTTCCAGATCCTGCCATGCTTACTGAACTGTTCACACAGAGGCATATTCACAGAGTAGGGTCCGTCCCAGGAGGCTACCTTATCGCGGTGGGACGGTCCAAGCTATTTGACCGCCGTCGGAGACAAATTTGCGAGCTAAGTGCCTCACTATTTCATAGTTTCACATTTGCATCTATTACACCATAGCTGTATAGCTCTCCATGTTTTAACTGCATATTCATGTTGCACCTATATCCTTGTGCTGGCAGTGTGCTGCTGCATTCTTCTGTTGCTGTATATCTAGCCTAGTAGTGTGCACCTGTAGGCCAGGTCCATATAATAGTTTGGTATCAACTAAAGTGCTGGCTGACTTATTCTTTGTCTGTATTGCACATACGGGGGAGTGGCTACCTCCATGTTGGCCTTGCACCCCACCCACCTCTATCAGGTGTGTATATAAGGTGGCTTGGATGTTCCAGATCCTGCCATGCTTACTGAACTGTTCACACAGAGGCATATTCACAGAGTAGGGTCCGTCCCAGGAGGCTACCTTATCGCGGTGGGACGGTCCAAGCTATTTGACCGCCGGCGGAGACAAATTTGCAAGCTAAGTGCCTCACTATTTCATAGTTTCACATTTGCATCTATTACACCATAGCTGTATAGCTCTCCATGTTTTAACTGCATATTCATGTTGCACCTATATCCTTGTGCTGGCAGTGTGCTGCTGCATTCTTCTGTTGCTATATATATATATAGCTACTATGTTCATTTCCTTTGTGCAGTTGATAAAGGCAGTAGCCGGAACGCGTGCTGCGTTTACTGCCATTAATAAAATAATAAGAAGTTGATTCATCCATATTTGAGTGCCGGGACCTTTTTTCTATTACTAATTTCATTGTCCGCGAGCACCTGTCTTATACTACAGTGCCGACCATTCATCTACCTAGATACTGTGAAAGGCCAGGCTAGAGTACACACCAGTTGGTGTTGTACACAAATACTTTTTTAAGCGTACTGGAGCACATTGTACTCCCCTCATAAGTGCATTCAACATACGTACATCTCAGTGGTGTACTATTTTGTTCTTGTTAAACTCTTAAGGACCTAGATACTATGAAATGCCAGGCAAAAGTACTTACCAGCTGGTGTTGTACTCAAATACTTTTTTAAGCGTAGTGGTGCATTTTGCACTCCCCTCATATACGCTCTAAGTATGTCAGGCAGAGAAGTGCCAGGATGTGCACAGAAGAGTGGCAGAGGCGTAAGTTCATCAGGCAGAGGTCGCAGCAGACTAGGGGCGAGTGGCAGCAGGAGTCGCAGTGAAGAGGCCTGAGCTCCCGGTATCAGCTAGCAGTTGTGTCTTGAGCAGCAACCCATCTGCCATCATCGATTGGTTAACACGGTCAGCCACTCTATCACAAGTGACATCTGACACCTCCAATTAACAGCCGGTGGGTTCCTCAGACATAACCCTCAGTTGGCATGGCCCGCGAGCAGTCCCTGTCCTCCCATTGCCTATGTCCCATGCTGTTCCCTCCCCCACAGAAGTATATTACGCTGTTGGTTAATCTCCACTATTTAGTGAGGACGATCTAGAGGACAGTCAGCAGCTACTGCGTATCAAAAAATTGGAAGAGACATCTGCCGCTTCCTATGCTAGGCGGGCAAGTAGTGATGAGGAGAATGGTGTGGGAGGTGGTGTTGTGAGCATTCAGGCTCCTGAAGTAGACACTGTTGAGTAACCTGAGGAGGACATCAGTGGCGTGCAGACACAACTCGACGATGATGATGAAGCTGATCGCACTTTGGAGCCGGGTGCAGAATGGGCTTCATCATCATCATTAGAAGAGGGTTGCAGGTTGCCCGTAAGGCAGCTGAGCCAGCAAGGTGGTAGCATGGTTGGCAGTCAGCATGGTTGCAGAAGTAGAAAGTCTGGAGCCAAACATGCCCGGGGTAGACCACCTGCTTTGCGGCAGCCTACCTAATGGTAATGGAACAGGGCTGTTACGCCGAGCGCTCCGGGTCCCCGCTCCTCCCCGGAGCGCTCGCTACACTCTCGCTCCCGCAGCGCCCCGGTCAGATCCACTGACCGGGTGCGCTGCGATACCGCCTCCAGCCGGGATGCGATTCGCGATGCGGGTGGCGCCCGCTCGCGATGCGCACCCCGGCTCCCGTACCTGACTCGCTCTCCGTCGGTCCTGTCCCGGCGCGCGCGGCCCCGCTCCCTAGGGCGCGCGCGCGCCGGGTCTCTGCGATTTAAAGGGCCACTGCGCCGCTGATTGGCGCAGTGGTTCTAATCAGTGTGTTCACCTGTGCACTCCCTATGTATACCTCACTTCCCCTGCACTCCCTCGCCGGATCTTGTTGCCATTGTGCCAGTGAAAGCGTTTCCTTGTGTGTTCCTAGCCTGTGTTCCAGACCTCCTGCCGTTGCCCCTGACTACGATCCTTGCTGCCTGCCCCGACCTTCTGCTACGTCCGACCTTGCTTCTGTCTACTCCCTTGTACCGCGCTTATCTTCAGCAGTCAGAGAGGTTGAGCCGTTGCTAGTGGATACGACCTGGTCACTACCGCCGCAGCAAGACCATCCCGCTTTGCGGCGGGCTCTGGTGAACACCAGTAGTGACTTAGAACCGGTCCACTAGCACGGTCCACGCCAATCCCTCTCTGGCACAGAGGATCCACCTCCTGCCAGCCGGCATCGTGACAGTAGATCCGGCCATGGATCCCGCTGAAGTTCCTCTGCCAGTTGTCACCGACCTCACCACGGTGGTCGCCCAGCAGTCACAACAGATAGCGCAACAAGGCCACCAGCTGTCTCAACTGACCGTGATGCTACAGCAGCTACTACCACAGCTTCAGCAATCATCTCCTCCGCCAGCTCCTGCACCTCCTCCGCAGCGAGTGGCCGCCTCAGTCCTACGACTATCCTTGCCGGATAAATTTGATGGGGACTCTAAGTTTTGCCGTGGCTTTCTTTCACAATGTTCCCTGCACTTGGAGATGATGTCGGACCAGTTTCCTACTGAAAGGTCTAAGGTGGCTTTCGTAGTCAGCCTTCTGTCTGGAAAAGCTCTGTCATGGGCCACACCGCTCTGGGACCGCAATGACCCCGTCACTGCCTCTGTACACTCCTTCTTCTCGGAAATTCGAAGTGTCTTTGAGGAACCTGCCCGAGCCTCTTCTGCTGAGACTGCCCTGCTGAACCTGGTCCAGGGTAATTCTTCCATTGGCGAGTACGCCGTGCAATTCCGTACTCTTGCTTCAGAACTTTCCTGGAATAATGAGGCCCTCTGCGCGACCTTTAAAAAAGGCCTATCCAGCAACATTAAAGATGTTCTGGCCGCACGAGAAATTCCTGCTAACCTACATGAACTCATTCATCTAGCCACTCGCATTGACATGCGTTTTTCCGAAAGGCGTCAGGAGCTCCGCCAGGATATGGACTTTGTTCGCACGAGGCGTTTTCTCTCCCCGGCTCCTCTCTCCTCTGGTCCTCTGCAATCCGTTCCTGTGCCTCCCGCCGTGGAGGCTATGCAAGTTGACCGGTCTCGCCTGACACCTCAAGAGAGGACACGACGCCGCATGGAGAATCTCTGCCTGTACTGTGCCGGTACCGAACACTTCCTGAAGGATTGTCCTATCCGTCCTCCCCGCCTGGAAAGACGTACGCTGACTCCGCACAAAGGTGAAACAGTCCTTGATGTCAACTCTGCTTCTCCACGTCTTACTGTGCCTGTGCGGATATCTGCCTCTACCTTCTCCTTCTCCACTAAGGCCTTCTTGGATTCCGGATCTGCAGGAAACTTTATTTTGGCCTCTCTCATCAACAGGTTCAACATCCCAGTGACCAGTCTCGCCAGACCTCTCTACATCAATTGCGTTAACAATGAAAGATTGGACTGTGCCGTGCGTTACCGCACGGAACCCCTCCTAATGTGCATCGGACCTCATCACGAAAAAATTGAGTTTTTGGTCCTCTCCAATTGCACTTCCGAAATTCTCCTTGGACTACCCTGGCTTCAACACCATTCCCCAACCCTGGATTGGTCCACAGGGGAGATCAAGAGTTGGGGTACCTCTTGTTTCAAGGACTGCCTTAAACCGGTTACCAGTACTCCCTGCCGTGACCCTGTGGTTCCCCCTGTAACCGGTCTCCCTAAGGCCTATATGGACTTTGCTGATGTGTTTTGCAAAAAACAAGCTGAGACTCTTCCTCCTCACAGGCCTTATGACTGTCCTATTGACCTCCTCCCGGGCACTACTCCACCCCGGGGCAGAATTTATCCTCTGTCCGCCCCAGAGACTCTTGCTATGTCTGAGTACATCCAGGAAAATTTAAAAAAGGGCTTTATCCGCAAATCCTCCTCTCCTGCCGGAGCCGGATTTTTCTTTGTGTCCAAAAAAGATGGCTCCCTACGTCCTTGCATTGACTACCGCGGTCTTAACAAAATCACGGTAAAGAACCGCTACCCTCTACCTCTTATCTCTGAACTCTTTGATCGCCTCCAAGGTGCCCACATCTTTACCAAACTGGACTTAAGAGGTGCTTATAATCTCATCCGCATCAGAGAGGGGGATGAATGGAAAACGGCATTTAACACTAGAGATGGACACTTTGAGTATCTGGTCATGCCCTTTGGCCTGTGCAACGCCCCTGCCGTCTTCCAAGACTTTGTTAATGAAATTTTTCGTGATCTCTTATATTCCTGTGTTGTTGTGTATCTGGACGATATCCTGATTTTTTCTGCCAACCTAGAAGAACACCGCCAGCATGTCCGCATGGTTCTTCAGAGACTTCGTGACAATCAACTTTATGCCAAGATGGAGAAATGTCTGTTTGAATGTCAATCTCTTCCTTTCCTAGTATACTTGGTCTCTGGCCAGGGACTACAAATGGATCCAGACAAACTCTCTGCCGTCTTAGATTGGCCACGCCCCTCCGGACTCCGTGCTATCCAACGTTTTTTGGGGTTCGCCAATTATTACAGACAATTTATTCCACATTTTTCCACCATTGTGGCTCCTATCGTGGCTTTAACCAAGAAGAATGCCAATCCTAAGTCATGGCCTCCTCAAGCGGAAGACGCCTTTAAACGGCTCAAGTCTGCCTTTTCTCCTGCTCCCGTGCTCTCCAGACCTGACCCATCTAAACCCTTCCTATTGGAGGTAGATGCCTCCTCAGTAGGAGCGGGAGCGGTCCTTCTACAAAAAAATTCTTCCGGGCATGCTGTTACTTGTGGTTTTTTTTCTAGGACCTTCTCTCCGGCGGAGAGGAACTACTCCATCGGGGATCGAGAGCTACTAGCCATTAAATTAGCACTTGAGGAATGGAGGCATCTGCTGGAGGGATCAAGATTTCCAGTTATTATTTACACCGATCACAAAAATCTCTCCTATCTCCAGTCTGCCCAACGGCTGAATCCTCGCCAGGCCAGGTGGTCTCTGTTCTTTGCCCGATTTAATTTTGAAATTCACTTTCGGCCTGCCGATAAGAACATCAGGGCCGATGCTCTCTCTCGTTCCTCGGATGCCTCGGAAGTAGAGCTCTCTCCGCAACAAATCATTCCTCCTGACTGCCTGATCTCCACTTCTCCAGCCTCCATCAGGCAAACTCCTCCAGGGAAGACCTTCGTCACTCCACGCCAACGCCTCGGAATCCTAAAATGGGGTCACTCCTCCCATCTCGCAGGCCATGCGGGCATCAAGAAATCCGTGCAACTCATCTCTCGTTTCTATTGGTGGCCGACTCTGGAGACGGATGTTGTTGATTTTGTGCGGGCCTGCACTGTCTGTGCCCGGGATAAGACTCCTCGCCAGAAGCCCGCTGGTCTTCTTCATCCTCTGCCTGTTCCCGAACAGCCTTGGTCTCTGATTGGTATGGACTTTATTACAGACTTACCCCCATCCCGTGGCAACACTGTTGTTTGGGTGGTCGTTGATCGATTTTCCAAGATGGCACATTTTATTCCTCTTCCTGGTCTTCCTTCAGCGCCTCAGTTGGCAAAACAATTTTTTGTACACATTTTTCGTCTTCACGGGTTGCCCACGCAGATCGTCTCGGATAGAGGCGTCCAATTTGTGTCAAAATTCTGGAGGGCTCTCTGTAAACAACTCAAGATTAAATTGAACTTTTCTTCTGCTTATCATCCTCAATCCAATGGGCAAGTAGAAAGAATTAACCAAGTCCTGGGTGATTATTTACGTCATTTTGTTTCTTCCCGCCAGGATGACTGGGCAGACCTTCTACCATGGGCCGAATTCTCGTACAACTTCAGAGTCTCTGAATCTTCTTCCAAATCCCCATTTTTCGTGGTGTACGGCCGTCACCCTCTTCCCCCCCTCCCTACTCCCTTGCCCTCTGGTTTGCCCGCTGTGGATGAAATAACTCATGATCTTTCCACCATATGGAAAGAGACCCAAAATTCTCTCTTACAGGCTTCATCACGCATGAAGAAGTTTGCTGATAAGAAAAGAAGAGCTCCCCCCATTTTTTCTCCCGGAGACAAGGTATGGCTCTCCGCTAAATATGTCCGCTTCCGTGTTCCCAGCTACAAATTGGGACCACGCTATCTTGGTCCTTTCAAAATTTTGTGCCAGATTAATCCTGTCTCTTATAAACTTCTTCTCCCTCCTTCTCTTCGTATTCCTAATGCCTTTCACGTTTCTCTTCTTAAACCACTCATCATCAACCGTTTCTCTCCTAAACTTATCTCTCCCACTCCTGTCTCCGGTTCTTCAGACATCTTTCCTGTAAAGGAGATACTGGCCTCCAAAAAGGTCAGAGGAAAAACCTTCTTTTTGGTTGACTGGGAGGGCTGTGGTCCTGAAGAGAGATCCTGGGAACCTGAGGACAATATCCTAGATAAAAGTCTGGTCCTCAGGTTCTCAGGCTCCAAGAAGAGGGGGAGACCCAAGGGGGGGGGGTACTGTTACGCCGAGCGCTCCGGGTCCCCGCTCCTCCCCGGAGCGCTCGCTACACTCTCGCTCCCGCAGCGCCCCGGTCAGATCCACTGACCGGGTGCGCTGCGATACCGCCTCCAGCCGGGATGCGATTCGCGATGCGGGTGGCGCCCGCTCGCGATGCGCACCCCGGCTCCCGTACCTGACTCGCTCTCCGTCGGTCCTGTCCCGGCGCGCGCGGCCCCGCTCCCTAGGGCGCGCGCGCGCCGGGTCTCTGCGATTTAAAGGGCCACTGCGCCGCTGATTGGCGCAGTGGTTCTAATCAGTGTGTTCACCTGTGCACTCCCTATGTATACCTCACTTCCCCTGCACTCCCTCGCCGGATCTTGTTGCCATTGTGCCAGTGAAAGCGTTTCCTTGTGTGTTCCTAGCCTGTGTTCCAGACCTCCTGCCGTTGCCCCTGACTACGATCCTTGCTGCCTGCCCCGACCTTCTGCTACGTCCGACCTTGCTTCTGTCTACTCCCTTGTACCGCGCCTATCTTCAGCAGTCAGAGAGGTTGAGCCGTTGCTAGTGGATACGACCTGGTCACTACCGCCGCAGCAAGACCATCCCGCTTTGCGGCGGGCTCTGGTGAACACCAGTAGTGACTTAGAACCGGTCCACTAGCACGGTCCACGCCAATCCCTCTCTGGCACAGAGGATCCACCTCCTGCCAGCCGGCATCGTGACAAGGGCTTCCTGGAGTCGGCGGCAGTAGCAGTCAATCAGTGTGGACTGTTGGTGGGAAAATCAGCTATTCAGCAATGGGGGAGTTTTCCATCAAGCATCAGGAGGAGGTTAACCTGGTCACATGCAAGATGTGTCTGCAGAAGGTGAAGCGTGACCAGGGTCCCAATATTGGCACCAAGGCCCTGCGTCAACATATGCAGCATCACCATAAAGTGGCCTGGGAGAACCATGGCTCCGATGTGGTGGTCCAGCCTGCTGCATCACCCAGTACACACCGCTCCCTTTTTTTCAGCCAGCCAAAGCTCCACCATTTCAGCCGAAGGGAGCTGTGTGTCATACCCATTTTCTGTCACTCCAGATGCTCCTTCTCCTCAAACTTCGAGTCAGTCATTCCGCCAGCAATCCATCGGCGAAGCCATGTCCAAGAGACAACAGTATGCACCCACTCATCCAACGGCGCAGAAACTGAATGTGCTCCTATCCAAATTGTTAGTGCTGCAGTCCCTCCCGTTTCTAGTGGTGTACTCTGCACCTTTCAGAGAACTGATGGCTTGTGCCGAGCCGAGGTGCAGAGTGCCCAGCCGTCATTTCTTTAAGAAGAAGACAGTACGAGCCCTGCACAATTTTGTGGAACAGAAGGCGGGCCAGTCCTTGAGCCTGTCGGTATGTACCAAAGTGCACGGCAGCGCAGACGTGTGAAGCTGTAGCAACGGTCAGGGACAATAAATGTCCTTTAGAGCCCACTGGGTGAATGTGGTTCCTGCACAGACACAACAACAGCGACTTAGACAGGCCCGCCTCTTCTGCCTCCATGCTCTCAAGCCGTTGGTCCTGTGACAGTGTTCGACTCCGCCTCCTCAGCCTCTATTGCACGGACAAGTCTCAATGCCCCTCCAGCATACCATGTGTGCAGGGCACAGTGGTGTTACGCTGTTCTTCACATGGTTTGCCTTGGCAAACGGAGTCACACAGGGGAGGAACTGCTAAAAGTCATTCATAAAGAAATAAAATCATGGCTTACTCCACAAAAAAGGGAAATGGGAACCATGGTAATTGACAACAGGAAGAACATCATGTCTGCGCTGCGACAAGGAAGCCTGAGACATGTGCCTTGCATGGCACATGTGTTCAGTCTGGTTGTCAAGTGGTTCCTGAAGTGTTCCCCCCATCTGCAAGACATCCTAACAATGGGAAGGAAACTTTGCATGCACTTCAGCCACTTGTATATCGCAAAGCACACCCTCTTTTAGCTGCAGCGTCAGAACGGCATCCCTCAACATAGCCTGATTTGTGACATTTCCACACATTGGAATTCCACCCTCCACATGTTGTACCGACTATATGAACAGAAAAAAGCCATCATCAATTTCTTGATGATCCAAGCAGATAGGGGGACTCCCCTGTGTAACTTCAATGTCAATCAGTGGCAGCTCATACGTGACACCGTGACATTATCATTCATTTGCTAGGATTATGGGATGAACAACGTCATTCCACTGCTTCATCTACTACAACACGTGTTGAAACAATGGCTGGTCAGGGCACTGGAGACGTTGCGCCTACATCTCACGGCCACATGAGCCCTGTGGGGCTGAATTGGGGGTGGGGCACAGTGGAGCACAGTTTAGGATGCGCGAGATTGGCGGGTTTTATAGTCATCTAACAGGAGAGGAGGAGAAGGAGGAGCTAGAGAGTTATGAGGAAGGCAAGACAGAGGACCCAGACACACCGTGGCAGTATGCAGTGGAGATGGAGGCAGGGAGTCTCTCTGAGTCCCTCCGATGCCTATCTGTAGGGAGCAGTACCAGCTTCATTAGCAGCAGCCTGAGTCTGCAGTCACTGATGAGTAGCTTTCTTCACCCGCATAGTGAAGCAATTCAGTAGCAGCAGGTAGACCTGGAGCAAAACCTGAACAAGCAGGTGATGGCATATCTTGACATGACCACATCTTGAAGATCTGCTGGACTTCTGGGCAGCCAAACTTGATTTGTGGCCACAGCTAGCAGAGTTTGCCCTGGAAAAGCTGTCCTGCCCGGCCAGTAGTGTGCCATCAGAGCAGGTGTTTAGTGCGGTGGAGGCCATAGTAACCCCAAGGAGAACTAGTCTGTCCACAAGCGGAGTAGATTGATCATGTGCCACACCAACACTTCACAAATATGAATAGTGGAAAACATTTTAGGATGCTGCTCCCCAGTTACAGACATTCCTTGCCATCAGACCACAAGTAAGTATTGAGGATATGCATTAGCTTAAACACAACTTTTCTTAGGATAAAATACACGTACACAATTTTTTTGTGAAGTCAAGTAAAAGGAAAGGTGTGCAAAACACACCATGTGCCACCTACACCACCAAGTATTGATGTGATGCAAAGACCTCTAATAGGTGGAAGGTGAACAATGTATGGTCCATTGTAACCGGTGGGGGTAAAAACTTCCCCTGTAAGGCCCTACTCTTGCATTAATTCCCATCTTTGCAAATATTACTGTCCCTAAAAATGGCGGCCCCACACAGGAACCTCTCCCTATTTCCCCCTACAAACACTGCCATTTCCCAAGGTTTCTAGGTGGAAATAGAGATAGGTTCCTGTGTGGGGCTGCCCTTTTTAGAGTGAGTAACACTTGCCAAGAAGGGAATTAATAGGGCGAGTGTAGGGCTTTACAGGGGAAGTTTTTACCCCCACCTGCTACACTTGACAATATGTTGATCCCTTCCACCTTTTCAAGGAAAGTGTTACTCGTCTTAAAAAGGGCGGTCCCACACAGGGACAAATCCATTTTTCCACCTTAAAACTCTGGGAAATGGCAGTGTTTGTAGATGGAAATAGGGTGAAGTTCTTGTGTGGGGCCATCCTTTTTAAGGCGAGTAACACTTGCCAGGATAATAATTAACAATGCGAGAGTAGGGCCTCACAGGGGAAGTGTTTACCCCCACTGGTTACAATGGACCATACAATATACATACAATGGACTTGGTGGTGTAGGTGACACATGGGGGGAGATTTATCATTGCTTTTAGAGCATATTTTTTGTCTATGTTTTGGTGCAGCTCAGACATAAGCAGCATATTTAGCTACTTTTATGAGTCTTTTGATATAGACAGCTTCACACTTTTTGCCTATGCGTAGAACTTTTTCTTTTTGACCATGCAGTGGTCACGTATTTATCATTTGCGACATTTGGTACTTTTTTTTAGGTGCAAAGCTACACCACCTACCAGTAGGTGGGAAAAACCCTTCTACCTTCTGCAATTCAACCTTTAACCTCTTGTGGACGACAGCGTCCCACTCCCCATCTATGACACGCACTCATCTCTAATGCCAGACATCACCGATCACAGTGATGCCCGGCTTTAACCCCTTAGACACCGCAATCAAATTTGATTGTTGCATCTAAAATGCAAGTAAAAATGTCCCAGCAGCTCTGTGAAACTAAGTGAAAACCCCTAACCTGCCAAATTCAGGACCCAAGAATGTGTCTACTTCCCTCCCTCACAAGTGTCTAGAAAAAGTGTATGTGGTAGAGCTTTTCCCACCACAGCAGAGCTGCGCAAAATTCATCATCCTGCTGCACCTTCTTGATAAATAAGATGCACGCTAGTCAAACCCACCACTCAAATAAACGTGGGAAAATATCTCTACCATAGACATTCTTTGATAAATCTGGGCCATGGAGTTTTTTGCACACCTTTCCCTTGGTTTGATTTAAAAAAATAATAATTTGGGACAATATATTTTACCCCAAGCATACTGTTAAAAGTTAAGTTTTACGTAATGCATATCCTCAATACTTACTTGTGCACACTAACACTTTTACAGAAGAGACCATTTCTTCTGCCTACCTGCCTCAGCTACTATTCTGATCCTGCCACCCGCCTGATGCCACACATCTGATGCCAAGTTCTCCTTTTTTCACCCATCTTCATCACCGGGTACTGGTGTTGCCACCCACCTCAGCACTCTGTCACCGGGTCACTTTCAGGACTCCTGATGATTCTGGTGGTCTCATTCTGACACCATATGTTCTCATCATGCTGATGCCAGCTCCAGGCTGTCTCATACTGCCATCATATGTTCCCCTCATGCTGCTGCCATCTCCAGGCTGTTTCATTCAGCCAGTATAAGTTCTCCTCATGCTGCCGCCACCTCCACACTGTGTCCTTCAGCCATTATATGGTCTCCTCATGCTGCCGCCAATTCCAGGCTGTGTCATTCAGCCACTATATTGTCTCCTAATGCTGCTGCCAACTCCAGGCTGTGTCATTCAACCACTATGGGGGAGATTTATCAAAGCATTTAGTAGATTTTTTTTTTTGTTTAAAATTGTTACAAAAAGTCGCAAGTGCGACTACTCTCTTTTTTTCTGCGACTTTTTGATTGTGCAGTGTCCTAAGCAAAAAATTCAAATCTTGCTTACCAAAGCAAAAAGTGATTTTTGACTTGCAGTGGTCAGAAATTTATCAAGTGCGAAAGTCGTAAAAAAGTCGCATGGCATGAAAAAAATTACTACATTTACTCCAGCTCAGACATGGACCAAAAAAAGCCACTACCAAAGCAAAAAAAAAAAAAAAAATTGCTTATGTGAAAGAAATTTATCAACAGGCTGAAACCAGTTGATAAATACGTCGCACATAAGCAAAAAAATGTAAGAAAAAAATAACTAAAAAAAGGAACACATAAGCAAACATTGATAAATGTCCCCCTATATGTTCTCCTCATGCTGCCGCCACCTCCACGCTGTGTCATTCAGCCACTACATGTTCACCTCATGCTGCCACCACCTCCACGCTGTGTCATTCAGCAACTATATGTTCTCCTCATGCTATCGCCAACTCCAGGCTGTGTCATTCAGCCACTATATGTTCTCCTCATACTGCCGCAAACTCCAGGCTGTGACATTCAGCCACTATATGGTCTCCTCATACTGATGCCACCTCCAGGCTCTGTCATTGTGTCAAAGTGACTCCTTATTAGATTGGGTCTTTTGTAACCAGACTATTTATGTAAAGTAAACGCTGGGGCCCCGGATATTAAACTTGGGAGTGTATTATTACATTTAAATTTCAAAATCTTTAATTTAAATTTCAAAAAATCGATGTAATCTTTTCAAGACTGAGGCCCTATGGTCTTTGACGTCACATATTAGCCGTTGAATTACCACAAGAATCCAATGAAACAGGTTGGAGTGATAACAAAGAACCATAACTGATAAATGACACATTTGCAGTTTCACAAAGAGTAAGACAGTGTGTGTGTGTGTGTTTGGGGGGGGGGGCATGGGTGCTGAGAGGCATGGGCTGGAACAGGTGGTAGCTCACCTTGTGTCGGACCGCCAGCTCGATGCTTTCCAGAATGCCTACTCAAGAAAATGTAAATAAGTTCTAATTAAATTAAATAAAAATTACACAATAAATCTATTTATACTCTTCAATTTTGACGCCATATGGTCTTCCTGCTGCCACATCCAGTTGCTCTGCGGCAGGGATTCTAAAAGTGATGCCTGTAATCTGTATGTTATACTGAATAACAGTATTATTTCACTAACACAGCACACTCCCTATGCGTGTTAGGACAAGGCAAAGTGTTCTACACCCCTATTGAGGCTCTCTGTAGGCCAGAAATAGACGTTTTTAATAGCAATTTGCCGCAAATAAATTCGGAACAAAACAAACTTTTTGGGAAAATTCAGCGAATTGGCCGAATCAAATTTTTCAAAAATTCGCTCATCTCTATTTTTAATATTAGGCCGCAAAAATAAAATTTGTACTTTTATGCACAAATGGCACATTTTGCAGAAGGTGGCTCATTTTCACAAGAAACACAGGAAAACAGTACCCCAAACTTTGTTACCCAACTTCTCCTAAACCCAGCAGTACCCCATTTGTGGCAGAATATCTTTGGACTGAGCAGATGGCAGGGCTCCGGAGAGAGATAGCATAAGCCCAGGTTCAGGTCTACTTTGGACATATTTATTGCATTGTGCATTTATTGCAGAAGCTTAAAGGTGTAAAAAATTTTGGAAATCCCAGAGAAGTGACCCCAATTTAGAATCTCTACCCATCAAGGAATTCATATAAGGAGGTAGTGAGCATTTTGATCTAACAAAGGTATTCCAAAAGCTAATGCTCTTAGAGATTGTGCAAAATGAAAGTTGTGATTGTACCACAGATATGCCATTTAAGTGCCTAATATATTTTGCTTAGCTTGCACTACCGGAGACTTACACCCCTGGAATTGTTATGTGGGTTCTCCTGGGTACGGCAATTCCCAATATGTTGATTGGTCAATGTAGTTTGGGCACATGGCAGGGCTCAAAACTGAAGGACTGTCCAGGGCCTACTGGAGTACAAGCCAAACAAAGATAGGTACTGTTTGGCATTGCCACTGGTGGATTAGTGCAAGTAATATATGCTATATTGTTGACAGATGTATTTGAAGTATAGTGGTAATCTGTCTAAACAGCTTGTCATAATATACTGTATCCAGTGGCAGGAAGAAACAAAGAGACGGCAACTCACCAGATCTTCATGACTTCTACTTTATTAATCACTCATATTCACATCTTGACAGGGGGGAGACATGCAGGTGGTATGTAGATGAACGGAGGCTACGGCTACCGTTTCACACTAGTTGTGCTGGTGAAGCCCGCTGAAGCACAACTAGTGTGAAACAGTAGCCGTAGCCTCTGTTCATCTACATACCCCCTGCATGTCTCCCCCCTGTCAAGATGTGAATATGAGTGATTAATAAAGAAGAAATCATGAAGATCTGGTGAGTTGCCGTCTCTGTGTTCCTTCATACAACTGGCTACTGGAGTACAAGGTTTGCAGGAACGCTTTTGGGGTACAATGTAAATTTTGCAGATCCCTGTAGGAACTATTACTGTAGAAGTGACCCCATTTTAGAATCTCCATCCATCAAGGAATTCATATAAGGAGGTGGTGGGCAATTTTGATCCAAGAGAGGTTTTCCAAAAGCTAATGCTCTTAGGGATTGTGCAAAAAGAAAGTTGTTATTGGATCACAGATTTGCCATCTAAGTGCCAAATAAGTTGTGCTTAGCTGACACAGATTTTGAAGGAATAGTTTTGAGGTACAATGGAAAAGATAGCAGCATCCTGAACCACAGATTTTGCTGGAATGGTTTTGGGATACAATAAAAATAATTTACGGTATACTATACCACAGATTTTGCTGGAATGGTTTTGGGGTGTAACAAAAAAAAGTGGCATACTGAACCACAGATTTTGCTGGAATGCTTTTGGGGTAAAATTAAAATGATTAACGGAATAGTTTATGGGTGCCAAATTGAGGTTGGATTTGTGGGCGTATATAGAAACTGCAGAGAATGGGAATACAAACATTATAGCATGGTTAAAAAATTTAATTTAGTAATTTAGGGATCTGTGGAACTCCTTGAAACAATCTTTTATGCACAGGCCAGGATTTTCAGGGCAAGTTTCACAGTGGAAAGTGGTTTCCTTTCTGATGCCTTTTTTGTAGCAGATTCAACATCTTTTTTGTGTCATTCTGTTTTTTCCACTAGAGGGGATACCATTGGGAAAATGTTGGCCAGGTACTATACGGTTATACCCCGCTGATGAGGTACTGGGGCGCTGTTAATGAATGTCTCTTTTTTGTGTTCCTGTATAGTGTTGAGCGGCATAGGCCATATTCGAATTCGCAAATATTCACGAATATATGGACGAATATTGGCGAATATTCGCATATTCGTAATATTCTCGATTTATTTTCGCATATGCCTAAAGTCGCGTATGCGAAAATTAACATATGCGAAAATAAACATATGCGAAAAATAGCATATACATTAATTAACATAAGTGAAAATTCACACATGCGAAAATTAGCATATGCTAATTTTCGCATATGCGAAAATCCGCACACCGGTCTCACACAGTAGTATTAGAGCCTTCTTTGCACCACACAAGCTGGAAGCAGAAAGGGATAATCACTGTGATGTGTACTGTGAATAAAAAAATTTAGTAAAAAAAAACGAATATTCGTAATTACGGAATATATAGTGCTATATTCGCGAATATTCGCGAATTCGCGAATATGCGATATTGGCGAATAAAATACGCATTGCGAATATTCGCGAGCAACACTATTCCTGTACCAGAAAGCCACATGGAGTTAATTACAAAAGGGAGTCTGTCTTCTCTTGGCACCGGTAATAGAGGGATCTCCCAGGCATGTTCACAGGGACCTATAGGTTGTCTTTTGTAAACAAAGCCAACCCACAGGTGGATTGGAAAATGGGCAGAGAAAACATAGTAAAAGGCATTTGCAAGGAGGATGGGGGTCTATCTTTGTCTCTTCCTCTTCCAGACTCGCAACCATAACACCTTCTATCCAACTTCGTTGTGGGACCTCATTATCAATAGAAGGAATGCAGATATTTCTCCACTGCCTTTGTTCCAGTCCCATACTTGCCGTAAGGCTGCCCCGAAGTATTTCAATATTTTATTTGTCACATCTGGGCAGGGAAGGAGTGCACACTATTCTCGCTCACTCCCCTGTCCCTGCCTACTTACGTACCTGCCCTAGAAGATAGGTCCATAACCACAGTGAAAGTCCCTTCCTAAATAAGTGAGGGAAAGTCAAAACAATAAACTACAAAACTGACAAAAGGTCGCGAAATGCTGGAGGTACACGAATAACAGAAAACAAACCTAAACACGCACACACAAAAAATACATAGTCAGAGGGCCGAGTATAAACCTGGAGAGCACGAAGTACAATAACAGAGTATCAAAGGGAAGTCAAAACCCAAGCCAAACGTCACAAAACCAGAATAAACAGAATGCACACAGAGATAGCTAGGTAAGTTACTAAGAACTAGCACAAACAGAGAATTACTGAAAATGGCCTCCTTATATATGCCTGAGCTGCAACCAGGAGGACTCTAATTGGCTCAGCAAGCTTAACCACACCCAGGAGCACAGAGGCATCATCCCAGCAACCAAAACAAACCACAGGGCTAGAAATAATTAGCCCTATGGGTTCTGGCAGAATCAGTCATCACAAAATTATTTTGTCTGTTATATATATTATAG
The DNA here is from genome assembly GCF_029499605.1 of Hyla sarda. Taxonomy (NCBI): domain Eukaryota; kingdom Metazoa; phylum Chordata; class Amphibia; order Anura; family Hylidae; genus Hyla; species Hyla sarda. Next base: position 423,992,151 of record NC_079189.1, read on the forward strand.
TTGTACCTTTTAAGGAAAATCCACCCAAATAGCCAACAGATAGTGTTTCTACAATAATTGTTGAATATGTGTTCATTTACACTGCAGCTTTTAGTATTGTGTGTTTCTTTTTTCTTAGTTAGAATGTGTTTAATTGTTTATTAAACATTTCTATCTCTGCCAGTAATTTGGTGTGTAGTGTTAATTTGTTCATTGGATATTAGGATATAACTCTTCAAAAATTCCAAATAAATAGGTTGGTCTGTGGTGTGTTTATTAATGCATTTTGACTCCAGTAATACTTCTTAGATAAGTGTCTAATGTACCTGGGCCTTGTGAATATATTGTATTCACTGACCACATGGTTTGTCGGACATTTTTAGTTTTGGGCAGCCATCTTGATGACCTGCAGATATTTGACTAAGCAATTACTGTAAAACCTTTTGAGCCAAATCTAAATCTGCCCCAAAGCCACGAACCACAACAAGCTTGGAATTTTGCAGGAGTTATGAATATGAATAACCAATTGGCCAAATTAACAAATTTTCCTAACAACTAAAATTAATTTATTAAACGTTTATATTTAGGAATATTTTTCTGATCTAAAAGGGGCTTACAGTGATTTGTATGTTGGATATTGGCAATGTTCTCTAACTAATAACACCTATCTTTTAATAAGTGGGATAAGAGGGAACATTTACCCCTTAACCCCTTAAGGACACAGCCCAAATATACCTTAAGGACCCGGCCATTTTTTTTATCATCTGACCACTGTCACTTCAAGCATTAATAACTCTGGGATTCTTTTACCTTTCATTCTGATTCCGATAATGTTTTTTCGTGACATATTCTACTTTGTGTTAGCGGTAAAATTTTGTTTATACTTGTATCATTTCTTGGTGAAGAATTCCAAAATTTGATGAAAAAATAGCATTTTTTTTACTTTGAAGCTCCCTGCTTATAAGGAAAATGAATATTCCAAATAAATTATATATTGATTCACATATACAATATGTCAACTTTATGTTTGCATCATAAAGTTGACAGTTTTTTCTTTTGAAAGACATCAGAGGGCTTAAAAGTTCAGCAGTAATGTTCCAATTTTTCACAAAATTTTAAAAATCAGATTTTTTCAGGGACCAGTTCTGTTTAGAAGTGGATTTGAGGGGCCTTCTTATTAGAAATACCCCATAAATGACACCATTATAAAAACTGCACCCCTCAAAGTATTCAAAATGACATTCAAAAGGTTTGTTTACCCTTTTGGTGTTTCACAGGAATAGCCGCAAGTTGAAGGAGTAAATTCAAAATCTTCATTTTTTACACTCGCATGTTCTTGTAAACCCAGTTTTTGCATTTTTACAAGGGGTAAAAAGAGAGAAATTTTCTTAAAATGTGTAACCCAATTTCTCTTGAGTAAGGAAATACCTCATATGTGTATGTCAAGTGTTCAGCGGGCGCAGTAGAGGGCTCATAAGGGAAGGAGCGACAGTGGGATTTTGGAGAGTGAGTTTTTCTGAAATGGTTTTTGGGGGGCATGTCACATTTAGGAAGCCCCTATGGTGCCAGAACAGCAAAAAAAAAAAACACATGGCATACCATTTTGGAAACTAGACCCCATTGAGGAACGTAACAAGGAATAAAGTGAGCCTTAATACCCCACAGGGGTTTTGCGACTTGTGCATATATAAAATAAAAATAAAAATCACTAAAATGTGTGTTTCCCCCCAAATTTCACATTTTTTCAAGGATTAATAGCAGAAAATACCCCCCTAAAATTTGTAACCCCATCTCTTCTGAGTATGGAGGTACCCCATAAGTTGACCTGAAGTGCACTACGGGCAAACTACAATGCTCAGAAGGGAAGGAGTCATATTTGGCTTTTTGAGAGCAAATTTTGCTCGGGGAGCATGTCGCATTTAGGAAGCCCCTATGGTGCCAGAACAGCGAAAAAAAACCACATGGCATACCATTTTGGAAACTAGACCCCTTGAGAAACGTAACAAGGAATAAAGTGAGCCTTAATACCCCACAGGGGTTTCACGACTTTTGCATATGTAAAACAAATATATATTTTTTTCATTAAAATGTGTGTTTCCCCCCAAATTTCAAATTTTTGCAAGGGTTAATAGCAGAAAATACCCCCCAAAATCTCTTCTGAGTATGGAGGTACCCCATAAGTGGATGTCAAATGCACTGCAGGAGCGCTACAATGCTCAGAAGAGAAGGAGTCACATTTGCTAATTTTGCTGAAATGGGGGGTGGGGGTGGGGGGGGGCATGTCACATTTACTGCCAGAAAAGCAAAAAAAAATTGTAAATACATTTCTTTGGAAAAAGGACATACCTCATATCTGGGCGTAGAACGGATCTCCGGGTGCACACTGGTCACGGAGGAACCGGAGGGCAGTCAGGGGCCTTGAGCTTCTGCCTATGGAGCCAGAACAGTGGGACCCCCCCCCCTCAAGGGGCATTATATGGGGTACACTAATAACTAACAAGGGGTACAGTGGGACATAAAAGGATAAAACAGGTTATGTTCCCAGAATGATGACCCAGAGCATAGCCAAAACTAAAAAATATGCCCAACCCAAACCCTATGCTCTGAATCATAATTCTGGGAATGTGATGTGTATGGCCGTCCCTAACCTGTTGCCTCAAATGCGCACCCCGCTCAGGTGGAGAGAGAGCGCGCATTTGAGGCAACATAAAAAGAGAACTGCGCATTTGAGGCAACATAAAAAGTCCCCGATGATAGTGACTCAGTGACCCATGACCCAGACAAAAAAATACCCCCAGAAGTCTTATCAGTTTTTTTTTTTTTTTATGAGAGTTTTTTGGGCAATTTAGTGGTTTATGGGGTTAAAACTTGGAATGTACTCTGGACTTGGTACATTGGGGTCAAATTATGGAAAATTTAAATGAAAAGGGAAAATTTTGTACGGCATGGAAGTGTGATACTCCCTGAAGCAGTTTTTAATGCAGAGGCCCGGATGATCAGGGCAAGTGTCACATTGATAGGTGGTGTCCTTCCGAATCCCCTTCCTGTTACACACTCTGCATTTTTTCTGGATCGTCCCTTCTTTCCAGTGTGGGGGACCTCACCTGGAAAGTGTTGGCCTGGGACGATCCTGGCACCTATAACTTCAGTTCCTTGGGAAATCTGGCCTGCTCTTTCCCGGTCAGCAAAGATCAGGACCTTTAGGACTTCTTGGAACTGAAGGTATGTCTCTGTGTTACCAGCGTTCTGGTACAGTACAAAAGAGTTGTACATGACAACCTGTAGACCGCAACTTTCTTGTACCATACACGTGTTTTCCGCATGGCGTTATATGGCTTCAGGATTTGATCAGAAAGATCAACTCCCCTCATATACCGATTGTAGTCCAGAATACAATCAGGCTTGAGGACCGGTGTTGTGGGATGTATGTAGTGTGTGCTTGGTGTATAGTATATATAACGGTGTGTGATTAGAAATCACACACCGTTATATGAACAAAAATAAAAAGCTGCGGCCAAAAAAATGGGGGGCCAAATGCAGCGCCCTGAACCCCTAATAGGGCCCGGGTCAAGCTAAAAAATCTTTCCTACCTTTCCCTGGGGGGTTTTCTGTCCCTGCTCTATGGGGGATCGTCGGTCCTGAGGGGGCTCCAATCCTCACAGGGGGGGATCTCTGGCAGCTTCGAACAGCTTTGAACGCTGACTGAACTCAGCTAATGGACAGAGCTGCAAGAAGATGCAGTTACCTCCTCCTCCGCCGGCTGCTATTGGCTGGACGATCCAGCCAATAGCAGTGCTCCTAGATACAGTGGGTGATAGGGGGTGTATTGTACACCCCCGATCACCTTGTATCTTCGGGTCAGCGGGTCACACGTGACCCGTATGACCCGAGTCGCGGCAGACCGTTAGTGTGAATTCACCAACGTTCTGCCGCGATCGCCGACATGGGGGGGTCTGACGACCCTCCTGGGCATTTGCCGCGGATGCCTGCTGAACGATATCAGCAGGCATCCAGGTCCGGTCCCCGCTCCGCGTGCGGCGGGGACCGAAATTCCTACGGGCGTATGGATATGCCCTGGGTCCTTAAGAACCAGGACGTCAAGGCGTATCCATACGCCCTAGGTCGTTAAGTGGTTAAGCACTCAGGGTTTTTCAATTTTTGCACTTTCATTTCTTCCTCCTTACCTTAAATAAATAATAATTCTTTCAATTTTGCACCTAAAAATCCATATGATGGCTTAATTTTGTGCCACCAATTCTTCTTCTTTGTAAAGACATTAGCCATTTTACCCAAAAATCTACGGTGAAACAGAAAAAAAAATCATTGTGCGACAAAATTGAAGAAAAAACGTCATTTTGTAACTTTTGGGTGCTTCTGTTTCTACACGCTAAATTTTTCAGTATAAAAGACACCTTCTCTTTATTCTGTACGTCCATACAATTAAAATGATACCCTACTTATATAGGTTTGATTTTGTCGTACTTCTGGAAAAAAATCATAACTACATGCACGAAAATGTATACATTTAAAATTGTCATGTTCTGACCCCTATAACTTTTTTTCCACGTGTGGGGGGTAATGAGAGCTCATTTTTTGCACCATGATCTGAAGTTTTTAGCGGTACCATTTTTGTATTGATTGGACTTTTTGATCTGACTTTTTATTCATTTTTTCATGCTATAAAAAGTGACCAAAAGTACACTATTTTGCACTTTTTTTGCACGTACGCCATTGACCTTGCGGTTTAATTAACAATATATTTTCCTAATCCAGACATTTCCACACGCGGCTATACCACATATGTTTATTTTTATTTACACAGTTTAATGATCTTTATAAAACTTTTTTTCCCTTTTTTTTGCAGTGTTATAGGGGGCTATAACACTGTATACACTGATCTTTTACATCGATCTTTGTTATCTCATAGGATAACATTGATCGATGATTCTGCTGCTTGACTTCTCATGCCTGGATCTCAGGACACAGGAGGCAGGTGAGGACCCTCCTTGTGTCTGCCAGCTGTTCGGGACACCACGTTTTCGCCGCGGTGGTCCCAAACAACCCATTGAGCTAACTGGCAGTACTTTACTTTCACTTTAGACACGACGATCAACTTTGAACACCGCGTCTAAAGGGTTAATAGCATGCGGCACCGCGATCAGTGGCGCATGCTATTAGCCACGTGTCCTGGCCATTTTTAGAGGCCCGGCCCCACCCGTTATGACGCATGGCCATGCTGTGGTCCCGCGTTATAGAACGTGGTCCCTGTTTAACACCTTAAGGAATCAGCCCTTTTCACATTAACCTGTTAAGGACCATGGACGTACGCGTACGTCAGAAGCGATGACCAATAGCAGATCGGGGGCGGGGGGGTTAACTTTCACTTTCCCCGTCCTGCCCACCCACAATAGGCGGGGCAGGACGGGGAATCGACAGAGGACCGGGCGCCGAAGTCCACTTACCCGACGGCGATGGCAGCGAGACGCGATCGGCAGCAGGTGGCAGAAGAGGACAGCTACCTGGATCGTACGGAAGCCGGTGAGTTGCCTAGCAACATCTGGAGGGCTACAGTCTGAGACCACTATACAGGTCTCTATACTGTAGTCCTCCAGATGTTGCAAAACTACAACACCCAGCATGCCCAGGCAGCTGTTTGGGCAACTGGGAGTTGTAGTTTTGCAAAAGCTGGAGATCTACAGTTTAGAGACCACTGCACAGGGATTTCTATACTCTAGCACTTTAGATCTTGCAAAACTACAACTCCTAGCATGCCCACACAGCAGTTTGCTGTCTAGGTATGCTGGGAATTGTAGTTTTGCAACATCTGGAGGACCACAGTTTGGAGATCACCGTGCAGTGGTCTCTAAACTGTAGCCCTCCAGATGTTGCAAAACTGCAAATCCCAGCATGGCCAAACAGCAAACAGATGTCTCAACATGTCGGGAGTTGTACTTGCGATCCCTCCAGCTGGTGCATAACTACATCTCCCTGCATGCTCTTCTGTGATCAGTACATGCTGGGAGTTGTAGTTTTGCAACAGCTGGAGGTAACAGAACCTAACTGAAGGTTTTCCAACCAGTGGGCTTCCAGCTGTTGCAAAAGTACAACTCGCAGCATGCACGGTCTGTCAGTACATGCTGGGAGTTGTAGTTTTGAAACAGCTGGAGGTTTGCCCCCCTATGTGAACGTACAGGGTACATTCACACAGGCGAGTTTACAGTAAGTTTCCTGCCTCAAGTTTGGGCTGCGGCAAATTTTTCAGCTGCGGCAACTTGGGGTCTACACCAGCCTGTTAGTGTATAAAAATTTAAATTTTTACACTAACATGCTGATGTTGCCCCATACTTTATATTTTCACAAATATAAAAGCAAAAAAAAGACCTCCAAAATTTGTAATGCAATTTCTCCTGAGTAGGGAAATACCCCATATATGGGCGTAAAATGCTCTGCAGACGCACAACAAGGCTCAGGAGTGAGAGCGCACTATGAACATTTGAGGCCTAAATTGGTGATTTGCACAGGGGTGGCTGATTTTACAGCGGTTCTGACATAAACGCAAAAAAATAAATACCCACATGTGACCTCATTTTGGAAACTACACCCCTGGAAACGTAACAAGGAGTATAGTGAGCCTGAACACCCTAAAGGTGTTTGAAGAATTTTCATTAAAGTTGGATGGGAAAATGAAAAAAAAAATGTTTTTCACTAAAATGCTGGTGTTACCCTACATTTTACCTTTTCAAAAGGGAAAATAGGAAAAAAGCCCCCCAAAATTTGTAACCCCATTTCTTCTGAGTAAGAACATACCCCATATGTGGATGTAAAGTGCTCTGCGGCGAACTACAATGCTCAGAAGAGAAGGAGCGCCACTGGGGTTTTGGAGAGAGAAGTGTCTGAAATTGAAGGCCATGTGTGTTTAAAAAGTCCCCATAGTGCCAGAACAATGGACCCCCCCCCCCACATGTGACCCCATTTTGGAAACATCATCCCTCACGTAATGTAATAGAGGGTACAGTGAGCATTTACACCCCACAGGTGTCTGACAGATTTTTGGAACAGTCGTCCGTGAAAATGAAAAATGTTATTTTTCATTTGCACAGCCCACTATTCCAAAGATCTGTCAAACGCCAGTGGGGTGAAAATACTCACTGCACCCCTTATTAAATTCTGTGAGGGGTGTAGTTTCCAAAATGGGGTCACATGCGGGGGGGGGGGGGTCCACTGTTCTGGCACTACGGGGGGCTTTGTAAACACACATGGCCCCTAACTCCCATTCCAAACAAATTCACTCTCTGAAAGCTCAATGGCGCTCCTCCTCATCTGAGCATTGTAGTGCATCAGCAGAGCACTTGGCGTCCACACATGGGGTATTTCCATACTCAGAAGAGATTGGGTTACAAATTTTGGGGGTCGATTACTCCTATTACCCCTTGTAAAAATGTAAAATTTGGGGAAAAGCAGCATTTTAGTGAAAAAAAAAAATCATTTACACATCCAATGTTAACGAAAAGTCGTCAAACACCTGTGGGGTGTTAAGGCTCACTGGACCCCTTGTTACGTTCCTTGAGGGGTGTAGTTTCCAAAATAGTATGCCATGTGTTTTTTTTTTTTTTTTTTTTTTGCTGTCCTGCCACCATAGGGGCTTCCTAAATGGGACATGCCCCCCAAAAACCATTTCAGCAAAATTTGCTTTCCAAAAGCCAAATGTGACTCCTTCTCTTCTGAGCATTGTAGTGCACTTGACGTCCACACATGGGGTATTTCCATACTCAGAAGAGATGGGGTTACAAATTTTGGGGGGCATTTTCTACTATTACCCCTTGTAGAAATGTAACATTTGGGGGACAAGCAGCATTTTTGTGAAAAAAAAATGTAATTTACACATCCAACTTTAACAAAAAGTCGTCAAACACCTGTGGGGTGTTAAGGTTCACTGGACCCCTTGTTACGTTCCTTGAGGAGTGTAATTTCCAAAATATTATGCCACATGTTTTTTTTTTTTTTTTTTGCTGTCCTGGCACCATAGAGGCTTCCTAAATGTGACATGCCCCCCAAAAACCATTTCAGAAAAACTCCCTCTCCAAAATCCCAGTGTCGCTCCTTCCTTTCTGAGCCCTCTAGTGCACCCGCCGAACACTTTACATACACATATGAGATATTTCCTTACTTGAGAGAAATTGGGTTACAAATTATAGGAAGATTTCTTTCATTTTACCCCTTGTAAAAAATTCAAAAACTGGGTTTTCAAGAACATGCGAGTGTAAAAATGTAAAAAATGAAGATTTTGAATTTTCTCCTTCACTTTGCTGCTATTCCTGTGAAACACCTAAAGGGTTAACACACTTACTGAATGTCATTTTGAATACTTTGAGGGGTGCAGTTTTTATAATGGGGTCATTTATGGGGTATTTCTAATATGAAGGCCCTTCAAATCCACTTCAAAACTGAACTGGTCCCTGAAAAATTCAGATTTTGAAAATTTTGGGAAAAATTGGAAAATTGCTGCTGTACATTGAAGCCCTCTGATGTCTTCCAAAAGTAAAAACATGTCAACTTTATGATGTAATCATAAATTAGACATATTGTATATGTGAATCAATATATAATTTGGAATGTCTATTTTCCTGATAAGCAGAAAGCTTCAAAGTTACAAAAATGCTAAGTTTTCAAATATTTCATAAAATTTTAGAATTTTTCACCAAGAAATGATGCAAGTATCGATGACATTTTACCATTAACATAAATTAGAATATGTCACAAAAAAAAAAAAAAACAATCTTGAAATCAGAATGAAAGGTAAAAGCATCCCAGAGTTATTAATGCTTAAAGTGACAATGGTCAGATGTGCAAAAAACGCTCTGTTCCTTAAGGCCAAAATTGGCCTGATCCTTAAGGGGTTAAGGACTGAGCCCTTTTTTGCAATTCTGACCACTGTCACTTTATGCATTAATAACTCTGGGATGCTTTTTTTTTTTTTTTTTTAAACAGTAAGGTTTATTAGATTTTAAAAGTCATACAGAATTGGAATTAACAGTATCAAATCCAACAAGTCCGTGGGACCAAATAACAAGAATATGCAAGGTAAATTATAGGACTTATATAAATCAAACTCAAAGGAAAGGAGAGCCTACCATATATAGGCATCATAGGTCACCAATAAGCTGGCGCACTGGTACTTGGCATAAGCAGAGCTCCGCATGAGGGAACAGGACAACGCATATCAATATCCGAGCATAACAACTCTGGGATGCTCTTACCGTTTATTCTAATTCCGAGATTGTTTTTTCATTACATATTCTACTTTAACATAGTGATAGTTGTTTGTCGTTACTTGCATCCTTTCTTGGTGAAAAATCCCAAAATTTCTAACTTTGAAGCTCTCTGCTTGTAAGGAAAAAGGACATTCCAAATAAATTATATATTGATTCACTTATACAATATGTCTACTTTATGTTGTTTTGGAAGACATGAGAGGGCTTCAAAGGTCAGCAGCAATTTCCCAATTTTTCACCAACATTTTAAAATCGGAATTTTTAAGGGACCAGTTCAGTTTTGAAGTGGATTTGATGGGCTTTCTTGTCAGAAATACCCCATAATGTACCCCATTATAAAAACTGAACCCCTCAAGTATTCAAAATGACATTCAAAAAGTTTGTTAACCCATAAGGTGTGAAGGAGAAAAGTGAAGAAGAAAATTAAAAATGTTATTTTTTTACACTCGCATGTTCTTGCAGAGCCATTTTTAAAATGTTTACAAGGGGTAAAAGGAGAGAAATCCCTCCAAAATTTGTAACTCAATTTCTCTCGAGTAAGGAAATACCTCATATGTGGATGTAAAGGGCTCTGTGGGTGCTATAGAGGGCTCAGAAGGGAAGGAGCGACAATTGGATTTTGGAGAGTGAATTTTGCTGAAATGGTTTTTAGGGGGTATGTCGCATCTAGGAAGCCCCTATGGTGCCAGAACAGCAAAAAAAAAAAAAGGAACGTAAAAAAAGGGTACAGTGACCCTTAACACCCCACAGGTGTTTGACCACTTTTCGTTAAAGTCGGATGTGTAAATAAAAAAAATGTTTCACTAAAATGCAGTTTTTTCGCCCAAATTTCACATTTTTACAAGGGGTAAAACTATTTTATTATTTTAGAAAATACACCCCTCAAGAAATGCAAAAGTGGAACAGTGAGCCTTAACACCCCACAGGTGTTTGAAGACTTTTTGTTAAAGTCAGATGTGTAAATGAAAAAAATTTTTTGCCCCAAGTGTGGACATCAAGTGCTCTGCTGCCGCACTACAATCAATGCTCGGAAGAGAAGAAGCGCCATTTGGCTTATGGAGAGAGAATTTGTTTGGAATGGAAGTCGGGGGCCATGAGCATTTACAACCCCCCCCCCCATGGTGCAGGAACAGTGGACCCCCCCCACATGTTACCCCATTTTGGAAACTACACCCCTCACATAATTTAATAAGGGGTGCAGTGAGCATTTACACCCCACTGGTGTTTAACAGATCTTTGGACCAGTGGGCTGTGCAAATGAAAAATAAAATTTTTCATTTTCACGGACAACTGTTCCAAAAATCTGTCAGACACCATTGGGGCGTAAATGCTCATTGTACCCCTTATTACGTTCCGTGAGGGGTGTAGTTTCCAAAATGGGGTCACATGTGTGTGGGGGGGGTCCATTGTTCTGGCACTATGGGGGCGTTGTAAACACACATGGCCTTCAATTCCAGACAAATTTTCTATTCAAAAGTCCAGTGGAGCTCCTTCTCTTCTGAGCATTGTAGTTTGCCAACAGAGCACTTTACATCCACATATGGGGTATGTTCTTACTCAGAAGAAATGGGGTTACACATTTTGGGGGACTTTTTTTCCTTTTTCCTATGAGAAAATGAAAAATTTAAGGTAACACCAGAATTTAGTTAAAAAAATGTTTTTTTTTTTTTTCATTTTCCCATCCAACGTTAACGAAAATTTGTCAATCATCTGTGGGATGTTAAGGCGCACTATACCCCTTGTTACGTTGTGTGAGGGGTGCAGTTGCCAAAATGGAGTCACACGTGGGAATTTATTTATTTGCCTCTATGTCAGAACCGCTGTAAAATCAGCATGAAGGAATAAAGGTGCAGACAGCTCTCACCTCCTAGGCAGATGCAGGTGTGCTCGGACTGGCAGAAGCGCAACAGCTCACTGAAGTAAGAAGAAGGAATGTCCAGCACATAGAATCCGTTGCTCTTAGGATTTATTAGGCTAAAAAGATAAGCAATACAGTGGAATGTACGCCTACGCGTTTCGGGTAACAGTACCCTTAGTCATGGCATAATATACAATGAATCTTAAAACAATATATAGGGGTGTTCTCACATCATGTGACATCTCATTGCGGTATGCTGTAAAACCTTTCAATGGATCACATGTTACATAGTCATGCAACTTTACCAAACCATATACAAAGACAAACTGATATATACAGGTATTATAAAAGATTGAATAATTTCAATAATAAGCATGGAATAATGGTCACAGCAATAAATCATATAATAGCACAAGAAAATATAACTAGCACCACATAAAAAAGAGCACATTATCTGACTTTATTCAATATTTTATGTATTAATATTAATTAATAAATATCTTTTTTTCACAACAGAAAAAAAAATCAGAAGCTGCACTACAGGGAGAATGTAGTTGCAGACTTTGAACTGTAGGGGTAGCTAATATAACAGATAAACAGCAAGGGAAAAAAAAAGAAATCTCTGTCCTTCACTAGCCAGAAGAAGACAGAGGATGGAGACCTGTTAGAAGAAGCTGCCGGAGCTCTACAGATGGGATAGGGAGACTCTGGTAAGGACACTGGGGACACTGGGGGACACATGGGACACTCGGGAGGCTGCTGAAATCACTTTTTACACCGCTCTGCTCACCAAGGAGAATCAGAATGGAGGTGAGCAGAGCGGTGTTTATTCTTTACATTTGGCGATTTGGCTGCGATTGGTGCAATCCCTCTGGACCGGCCAATCACAGGCTGACCACAACAGAACCGCCTAATATAAACACCGGGGGTGATTAGTGCTGTTTACAGCACATAACACCACCGATAATCACTGTTAACGGGCAGGGCAAAGTGATTTTCTGCTCAAAATGCTGCCATCAGCTAGCCAGATTTGACTAGCTGATGGCAGCGATCGTGGTGAGGGGGCGTCAACGAAACCCCCATGGATCCTAAAGTAAGATGGCTGGCTATCAGGGATAGCGACCATCTTACCGGGCACGGAGTGATGCCGCAATAGTAAACAAAATTCTCTGTTCTTCACTAGCCATAAGAAGACATATTCATTAGCATATTAATGACGAGGGCAGGGTGTATGGAGATATATGGAGGAGGCAGGGACGCTGAGCTGTGCTTTAACAGGAAGATCACAGTGGCATAACTCAGAAAATACTCAACAGGTCAAGTAAGTGGCCCCTCTTTATAAAGCTGTTCACCCGCAAAAATAAATAAATAAAAAATATATAAAAAAAATAAAAAAATATATAAATATATATATATATATATATATATATATATATATATATATATATATATTCAGTCCTAATTCTTTACAAAAATAAAATCTATTAATAATAATAAAGAAGATTGTTGCATGTAATGTAAGTATAATTGCAAAACTAGAGCTCAACAAAGCTTCAAGATATGAAGCTATAAAAAATAGATAATTAAATACATTTATTCATGATTCACTTTAGGCCTTAAGGCATCTATAAAAATATCTCTTAAAAAGCTATATCAGTTTTCACAAGGAAGTAATACATTATCTGATATTAATATGATACTTCTTTATCTCATCTTAAGATAATTGTTTTATCTCATGTTTGTAGTAAAGCACTAGAACATTTAATTCCTTATTCTTGTTGGTTCTTCTGTAATTTGCTCTTTTATTACTGTTTCATTTAATAAATCCCTTTTGATTTAAGTCAATTACTTAAATCTAAGGCTCTATACAAAATTAATTTATATCTGCACCAATTTAAAACAATTAGAAATCTGAATGTGTCTGGAAAAAAAGAAACAAAAGAATTTGGGTAAACAAACAAACAAATAGAATAACAAAAAGAAAAATAGCCAGCACAACTACCTAATACACGGGTGCACGCTGCTGTGGCAAATACAGGGCATACAAAAAGGAAGGTTGCAGCAGCCCTCTTGGTTAACAAATGGTGGCTCTTAGAGCACTTTTTGATCAAAGCATGTCCCCCAACCACCACGTGGAGGTGGCCTCATTTCGGATGGGACCCTAAGGCTAGGTTCAGACTACGGAATCTCCGGGCAGAAAATTTCCGCCCGGAGATTCTGAGCTCCGCCTGCGCCGACTGAATAAGTCGGCGCTAGGACAGCGCGGACACTGCAGTCTCCCATAGACTGCAATGTGTTCTGTGAGGAATTCCGCCTGAAGAAAGAGTGGATTTACTAAGTGGATTTTCCGCTTCACAAATTCCGAAGTGTGAATTTGTGAACTGAAATCGATTCACTACACTACACATTTTAGCAAGCGGAATTTCAGACGGAAATTTTACGACTGAATTTCTGTTGGAAATTCCGTAGTCTGAACCTAGCCTAACACTCATTTCACTCACCTCTGCTGGGCATATGGCCTCTGATTGCGTGACATCTGGATCCACTATCAATTTAAAAAACCTCCTGTGAAACAGGGAGGGGTGCACGACTACAGAGGGTTCCACACCCCCTTAATTGCACAGCAAAAACAAAAAGAAAAATAGCCAGCACAACTCACTAATACACGGGTTCACGCTGCTGAGGCAAATACAGAGTATACAAAAAAGAAGGATGCAGCAGCACTCTTGGTAAAAAAAATAGAGGCTTTTAGCGCACTTTTTGATCAAAATTTTTACCCTATCCACCATGTGGAGGTGGCCTCATTTCGGATGGGACCCTAAAACTCATTTCACTCACCTCTGCTGGGCATATAGCCTCTGACTGGGTGACATGCTGGATCCACTATCAATGAGAATTAGGGTCCCATCCAAAATGAGGCCACCTCCGCGTGGTGGCTGTGCTATTTAGGGGGAGTGGCATCCTCTCTAGCCGTGCACCCCTCCTGTTTCACAGGAGTTTTTTAAATTGATAGTGGATCCAGATGTAACTCAGTCAGAGGCCATATGCCCAGCAGAGGTGAGTGAAATGAGTGTTAGGGTCCTATCCAAAATGAGGCCACCTCCGCGTGGTATACGTGGGACATGTTTTGATCAAAAGTGTGCTGAGCCTCCATTTTTTTACCAAGAGTGCTGCTGCAACCTTCTTTTTTGTATAAACAAATAGAATACATGTCATAAATTTCTGACAGATATGGACCCCACTGTCTCAAGAATAAACCCTTCATTACCCAGCTAGTTTTGTCCTCTATGACCAAGCTCGTTTTTTTCAAATCTGACATGTGTCTCTTTATGTGGTAGTAACTTTGGAATGCTTTTACTGGGCAATCCAATTTTGAGATTGTTTTTTGTGACATATTTTACTTTATATTTGTAGTGATTTTATGTTGATACATGCAGCTGTTTTTGTGAAAAACTCAAAAATATTGTGAAAAATTTGGAAAAATTGGAAATTCTCTACTTGTAAGAGAAATAGTCATGCCAAACAAATGTAGTTATTATTTCACATCTACAATAGGTCTTTTTTTAACGGTTTTTGTGGTGCCCCGGTACCATATTGCATACTTTACCTTGGTTGGGGGTCCCCAAAGTCAGAGTTCCTAGGAACTGTGGGGGTCCGCTTCCCTAGTCCTCCCCTAGTCACCTCTCAGATAGTTAATATTCTGTTAAATTACACGGAAATGCTGTATATAATATGTATGCTTACCTTCATTGCGTCGCAGGGCCTTAGGTCATGTGACTCGAGTTAGTACTCTATGGTAGGTAAAAGGACCTTTGGAGGTTTATGGGTCATGTGATTACCCATAACACGTTGTGAAGTTGATTGACAGATGGTGTGGATCAATCCTAAAACGGCCAGCCCCTGCCCATATAAGGGAGCTGCAGCCAATAGTCTCTCTCTTGGGTTCCGGATCGTTGAAGAGTCAAGATCTGCGCAACTTACAACGACAACTACTGAGCCAAAACCTGCCGGCCTCGGCCTGAAACTAAACAGTGAGTTCTTACAACTTCCCCGCTAATGCTAGCAGGATCTCTGGACCTAAGCAAACCCCTAAATCCAGCGAATCTATGCTTACCATTCCTCCTAAAAGAACTTACAAAGTCCCAAACCACATGTCAATCTTCGCTTGCTTAAGCTGTACATAGACTCTGTTATATGGACTGTTCCTGTTATCCCTGTTGCAGAAAATACTCAGTAAAGTTTCCGACAGTTTTCAGCAAAGCTTCTGGTTGTGGACATTGCACTTATTCTTCACTTCCTTATCACTCTTGGGAAGGGTGGCGATAGGCCAAGCATCACAGTATTAACCCTCACCCTGGCGTCACTACTGACAAGAGTTAATTACACCCTTGATATACTGCATAGCAACACCCCAACTGCCATACACCCCCCAAGGCACCACAGTTGCATCATTTGTTATACATTCTTTTATTATTTTAGGACATTAAAAAGCTTATAATATTGATCATTTTTCACATTTTCAAGGTCATTTCAAAATGGTATTCTTTTAGTGACCACTTTAGTTCTGTATGCTAAAAACCTCTAAAAAACCCAATAAATCACCCCATTTTAAAAACTACACTCCCCAAGGTATTCTGAATAACATATGCAAAGTTTATTAACCCTTTAGGTGGTTCACAAGAATTAAGCAAAGTGAAGGCACATTTTTTAACCCCTTTACGCAAAATCAGGTACATGTACCTGATGATTAGCGGTGACTTAACACAACATCAGGTACATGTACCTGATGGAAATAAACTGTCACAGCTCTGCCGCGCTGTGACAGTTTAATGAAACTTGCTGTGCTACACAGCAGGGCCTCCCTGAAGCCGGCCAAGGACCAATCGCAGCGGTCCTCGGCCGGCGATCACTGCTATTGGTCAGTCAGTTCAGACGAACTGAAAGCAGGGATCTGGCGGGGTCTTCTCCTTCCCCCTCTCCTCCACCGCTTCATTCAGTGAAGCGATCGGTGGTGAGGGCGTCCCCGTTGGGGGAGGCTGCCCGCAGCACTCAGGATCGGAGCGCGGCTCCTGAGTTAACCTGTAGATGCTGCGGTCACTGTGACCGCGGCGTCTATTGTGGAACTTGAAACAATCTTTTATGCACAGTCCAGAATTTTCGGGGCACGTTTCACAGTGGAAAGTGATTTCCTTTCCTTTTTGTAGCAGACTCAACATCTTTTGTGTGTCCTTCACTTTTTCCACTAGAGTGAATAACATTGGGAAAATGTTGGCCAGTTACTATACGGTTATACCATGCTGATAAGGTACTGGGGTGCTGTTATGGAATGTCTCTTTTTTGTGTTCCTATACCAGAATGCCCCATGGAGTTAGTTACAAAAGGGAGTCTGTCTTCTCTGGGTGCAGGTAACAGAGGAGTCTCCCAGACATGTTCACAGGGACCTATAGGTAGTCTTTTGTAAACAAAGCCAGCCCACAGGTGGGTTGGAAAAGGGGCGGAGAAAGCATAATAAAAGCCGTTGCAAGGAGGATGGGGGTCTCTCTTTGTCTCTTCTTCTTCTGGGCCAGCAACCATAACACCTTCCATTCAATTTCCTGGTGGGACCTGATCATCAATAGAAGGAATGCAGCAATTTCTCCACTGCCTTTGTTCCATTCTCTGTAAGGGTTCCCTGAAGCTAATTATTTCAGTATTATCTTCTTTTGTCTGTTTTATATATTATAGTTCTGCCTTTTAAGGAAAATCCACCCAAATAGCCAACAGATAGTTTTTCTACTATAATTGTTGAAAATGTGTTAATTTACACTGCAGCTTTAAGGGTCTAACTATCTTAGTATTGTATGTTTCTTTTTTCTTAGTTAGAACGTGTTTAATTGTTTATTAAACATTTTTATCTATGCCAGTATTTGGGTGTGTAGTGTTAATTTGTACATTGGATATAAGGATATAACTCTTCCAAAATTCCTAATAAACAGGTTGGCCTGTCGGGAGTTTATTAATGCATTTAGGCTCCAGTAATACTGCTTAGTTAAGTGTCTAAGGTATCTGGGCTTTTTGAATATATTGTATTCACTGACCACATGGTTGGTCGGCCATTTTGAGTTTTAGGCAGCCATCTTGATGACCTCAGACAAATGGCCTGCAGATATTTGAATAAGTAATTACTGTAAATCCTTTTGAGCCAAATCTAAATCTGACCAAAGCCAAGAACCACAACAGCCGCTCCCCCTCTTGGTGTCCAAAAATGAGGGCCTTAATTACAATTTCTTGAAAATCAAGAAATGTCCCTGTCCCACCTGCATTACGTGATAAGCACGTATGCATTGTACAATGCCATCTGCACAATGTGCACCACAAGCTTTTTATACCAAGCCATAGTTTTTCTCATAGCACTGTACGGCTTGAGGACTTGATCGTATAAGTCCACCCTTCCCATGTATTTGTTATGATCCAGAATACAATCTGGTTTGGAGACTGTGAAATTTTTGCCACGAACAGGGACAGGTGTGGAGCCGCTGCCATGGATGGATGTCAATATAAGGACATCTCTTTGGCCTTATATTTTAGCAGCAAGATGTTATTGCTGCAAAGTGCCCTGCTCTCCTGGTTGCGCAACATGTGTTCTGGGGAAGCCTTGCTGGTTCTTGCGCACAGGGCCACAGGCGACAGTAGCTCTGGCAGTAAGGCACTGAAAGAGAGGCAGGCTTGAATAAAAATTGTCCATATAAAAGGTAATAACCTTTGTCTAAAAGTGGGTACACCATGTCCCAAACTATTTTTCCACTTACTCTAAGAGAGAGAGGGGGGGGGGCGCGATAATGATGTCTTTCCCTTCATGCATTTTAAATTTATTAAATTTATGAGTGTACCCCGAGATGTGTTTATAAAGGCAATCAAAAGAGGGGTCATTTGGGGGTGGGCATTAGGTATTATCATTGTAATGGCGAAATTTCAGGATTGCCTCAAATCTTTTGCGGAGCATGTTGTTGCTGTAAATTTGGGTATGGTACAGGATTTCCGCACTCCAATACTGCCTAGTTTCCAGCTTTCTCACTATGCCCATGTGGAGAACAAGGCCCCAAAATTTCATCATTTCATTAGAAGTGACGGGGTCCAGTTTGAAAATGATGAAGTGGGATTCTGTGCTAAAATTTGCTGGGTATATAAATTGGTCTTTTGTACAATCATGTTGACCAATTCATTCCAATTTTTTTTAAAATAATCAATTTCAGTAAGGCCATCTGTATTGAAATGAATTCCTGAGCAGCTATAAACTCAGGAATCTAGGCCTCATCATTTTCTGGGACTGGGGTCCACACAGGGTCACTTGTTTTGGGTGCTGGCTCAGGCAGTGTCCTGCGACACATTTGTGGCGGTTCCTCATCACTACTGGAGGAGGGTGAGAAGGAGGACGACAAGAGGAATGGGGCGTATTCCTCTTCTGCCTCACTGGCAGTCTCAGCAGTGCCTCTGCCACTGTAAACACCCTTTGCGCTGACCGGGTTATAAAGTGGGTGTTTCAAATTTGGGATGGGGTGTATGTAATACTTTTTTAAACGTGTGTGTGTGTGTGGGGAGGGTGGGTATGTCAGGTAGGGGTGTACGTGGTGATTTAACATGTATGTGGGGGGGGGGGGGGGTGAAAAAGCATTACATACACCCCATCCCAAGAACTTAGATTTTTTCACTTAACCTAAATGTCCCTAATGCCCTACCTAAAATAAGAACCCAAACTAGACAAATTTTTGTTCAAAGAAATGGACAACACCAATTCCTATCACCTAGCCTAAACGTTGTCACCCTAACTGCCCATAACTGGAACCTAAACTCCTAAACTAAGATAGATTCATTAAATAAATAAAAAAAATGGATGCCAACTCCTATTCGCCTAACCTAGATGTCCACCACCATAACAACCTGCCTAGCAACAGGAACCTAAGCTCCTTACAACTTAACTTTTATATATATATATATATATATATATATATATATATATATTTATATATATATATATATATATGTGTGTAAATATATCTATATATATATTTTTTTTTCTTTTAACAAAAAAAAAAACAGATGCTAACTCCTATTCCCCTAACCTAGACGTCGCCACCCTAACAACCTGTCTATGAACAGGAACCTAAACTCCCAACAATTTTTTTTAGAAAGATATATATTTATCTTTTTTTTTTTACCACAGAAAAAAAAAATTAAGCTGCACTACAGGGATAATGTAGTTGCAGACTTTGAACTGTAGTAGAAGTTGTTATAACAGCTAAACAGCAAGGGAAAAAAAATCTCTGTTCTTCACTAGGTGTAAGAAGACAGAGGAGGGAGACCTGTTAGAACAATCTGCCGGAGCTCCACAGATGGGACAAAAAGACTCTGGTAAGGACAGTGGGGAACTGGGGGACACTGGGGAGGCTGCTGAAATCACTTTTTACACCGCTCTGCTCACCGAGGGGAAACAGACTGGAGGTGAGCAGAGTTGTGTTTATTCTTTACATTAAGCGGTTTGGCTGTGATTGGTGCGGTTCCTCCGGACCAGCCAATCGAAGACGGACCGCAACAGAACCGCCTAATGTAAACACCAGTGGTGATTGGTGCTGTGCTTTACAGCACCTAACACCACCAATGATCCCTGTTACAGGGCAAGGTAACGATATTTTCCATGTGAAATGCTGCCAAAAGCTAGTCAGATTTGACTAGCTGATGGCAGCAATCGTGGTGAGCGGCGGTGGTTCGACGAAACCCCCTGGGTCCCAAGGTAAGATGGCTTGCTATCAGTGATAGCCACCATCTTACAGTGTGCAGAGCAGTGCCACAAATAGCAGCAGTACATGTACATCCTAGGTCGGGAACACCTCCCGGTCTTGACGTACATGTATGTCATGGGTCAGGAAGGGGTTAAAGATTCTCTGACTCAGACGTCAGAGACAGATCCTGCTAGCTGTTTATACAACTTCTCTTAACCTCTATTGGAGCTATGTAAACTGCATACAACAGCCTATACATTTGTTATTGCCTTCTTAGCCTATAGAGGTTAATCAAAGTTGTATAAAAAACTTGCAGGATCTGTCTCTGAAGGTTAGTGGTACTCCGAGCAATTCAAAGTCATCTCTTCCTATGTGTAAACAGTAGGACTGCCTTCTAAGTGAGACTTTCATTCCCTCAGGCCTTTAAATTCTCTGAGGCTGCACCACTTATTGCACTCGCTGTTCTCTGAAGGCATTCACATCAGCAGGCCTTTTCACCAAGCATCTTGCTTGATCTTTCAGAGTAAGCGAGAGCCACAATCACATGCTGGAGGTCCTTTCTAGACCCTGCCTCTTAGAAAAGGTGCACAAACTACACTGCTTCTAATCCAAGGGGTCCCTTGGCTAAAATGGCAGGTTGCCATCCCAACTGCAGCTGAGCTATCCTTGTACCATGTCAACCAGTCCATTCTGAGTGTGTGGTACAAACATTGCAAAAGCTTTAAGTTAATTAACTCTGAGCCTGAGGCGGAGGGAGAAGTATGTGAGCCCCATCTAAGGGACTTATTCTAATAAATGGGGTGTAGCATGGGTGCAATGGGGAAATGCTTTCAAATGTCCCCAAAATGTGATGTGAATGCACCCTAGCAGTGATTTTAGTTTACAGATATAGCTTTGCATAAACGAGTGACTAAAATAATTAAACATTTGATAAGACATTCCTTTGGTACTGCATTGCCTCTCTCTGCTCCTTGGACTGCACTCTTTGATGCTTTATGTATAATTGACAGGCATGGCTCTCCAAAATTCAACAAAGTCGCCATTCATCTGGATAACAGTGCAGCTCCAGTGGACGCTTCCCTGACCTATCTTGCTGCTGATCGGAGAGCTCTACCTGTCAATCATAGATATAGGGGCAGGGAGGGTGGTTCCACGGTGCTGGAAGAGACACAATATAGCCTGGGAAAATTCTGTGCCTCGACCATGCCTCTTTGACTCTTCAGATGGCCAGGCAAATGGATTTTTTTAAAGCATAGAAGCCACAGACAAACACAATAAAGGTACCCTTACTCTCTGCGCTACTATTGATATAAAACTGACACTTCCTCTTTAAATAAATAGAATACATGGCAGCATAACCTGTTGACATGAAGATGGCCATGTTCAAAATGGCCGCCATGGTCACCACCCATCTTGAAAAGTTTCCCCCCTCACATATACTAATGTGCCACAAACAGGAAGTTAATATCACCACCCAGCTCTCTAGATTTAAAGGGCCAGTGCACCAATGATGGTGCCTGGCCCAATCTTCCCAATTACCTTGATTAGTTTCCACCTGTGCACTCCCTACTTATACCTCACTTCCCCTGCACTCCCTTGCCGGATCTTGTTGCCCTTGTGCCTAGTGAAAGCGTTCCCTTGTGTGTTCCTAGCCCGTGTTCCAGACCTCCTGCCGTTGCCCCTGACTACGATCCTTGCTGCCTGCCCTGACCTTCTGCTACGTCCGACCTTACTCTTGCCTTATCCCTTGTACCATGCCTATCTCAGCAGTCAGAGAGGTTGAGCCGTTGCCGGTGGATACGACCTGGTTGCTACCGCCGCTGCAAGACCATCCCGCTTTGCGGCGGGCTCTGGTGAAAACCAGTAGCTACTTAGAACCGGTCCACCGACACGGTCCTCGCCAAACCCTCTCTGACACAGAGGATCCACCTCCAGCCTGCCGATCCGTGACACCGGCACCAGCTTCTTCAATGCTTATTCGTATTTATTAGTAATATATAGAGCCAAACTTTTGAAAAATTCGGTTTGGCTGATTCGCCGAATTTTCCCAAAAAAATTTGGTCTGGTCCGAATTTATTTGCGACAAATCTGTATTAAACCCTTGGGGACGGAGGGTTTTTCCAGTTTTTGCACTTTCGTTTTTTCCTCCTTACCTTTTCAAAATCATAACCCTTTCAACTTTGCAGCTAAAAATCTATATGATGGCTTATTTTTTGCACCACCAATTCTACTTTGTAATGACACCAGTCATTTTACCAAAAAAAATCGACGGCAAAATGGAAAAAAAGAATTATTGTGCGACAAAATAGAAGAAAAAAATGCCATTGTGGAACTTTTGGGGGCTTCCATTTCTACGCAGTACATTTTTCGGTAAAAATGACACCTTATCTTTATTCTGTAGGTCCATATGACTAAAATGATACCCTACTTATATAGGTTTGATTTTGTCATACTTCTGGAAAAAATCATAACAACATGCAGGAAAATGTATATGTTTAAAATTGTCATCTTCTGACCCCTATAACTTTTGTATTTTTCCGCATATGGGACGGTATGATGGCTCATTTTTTGCTCTGTGATCTGAAGTTTTTAGCGGTACAATTTATGTATTGATCAGACTTTTTGATCACATTATTCATTATTCATGACATAAAAAGTGACCATAAATACGCTATTTTGGACTTTGGAATTTTTTTACGCGTACGCCATTGACCATGCGGTTTAATTAATGATATATTTTTATAATTCAGACATTTCTGCAGACGGCGATACCACATATGTTTATTTTTATTTTTATTTACACAGTTTTTTTTTTATTGGGAAAAGGGGGGTGAGTCAAACTTTTAATAGGGAAGGGGTTAAATGATCTTTATTCACTTTATTTTTTTTTCACTTCTTTTTGCAATGTTATAGCTCCCATAGGGAGCGTCCTGCATTGTTAAGGGGTTAATTCCCTTATTGGCAAAGTCCTAAAAAGGGCGGCCCCACACAGGAACCTCTCCCTATTTCCACCTAAAAACACTGCCATTTTCCATGGTTTTTAGTTGGAAATAGGGAGAGGTTCCTGTGTGGGGCCGCCCTTTTTAGGACAAGTAACACTTGCCAAGAGGGAAATTAATAGTGTGAGAGTAGGACCTTACAGGGGAAGTTTTTAAGCACACCTGTTACATAGGACTATACGCTGTTCCCTTCAACCTTTTAGAGGTCTCTGCATCTGTTACGCTCTGCGCTCCGGCCGCGAGCGCAGAGTCCCTGTGCCCCCGTCTCCTGGCGGGGCCGTGATTCGCATCGCGTGACGCACCCGCATGCGTGTCCCGGCCCGTCCATTACCTTGCTCCGCTCCTGTTTCTTCCTCTTAGCCTCGGTGCGCGCGGCCCCATCCCTTAGGGTGCATGCGCCGGTGCCTTGAGATTTAACCCCTTAAGGACCAACCCAAATAAACCTGAACGCCCCATCTATACGCTAAACTAGAGAAGTGCACCTTTGAATAGACTTGCCTCCCTTTTCTGGGCTACATTGCTACCTGCCAAGATCTTCAAATGGATCCCAACAAATTATCCGCAGTTCTGGACTGGTCACCACCCACTGGTTTGAAAGCGATTCAGCGCTTCCTCGGCTTTGCCAATTACTATCGGCAATTCATTCCCCATTTCTCTACTCTGGTAGCCCCCATCGTTGCACTCACCAAGAAGAAAACTAACTCTAAAGTCTGGACTCCTGAGGCCAAAGAAGCATTTAAGCAGTTGAAGTCGGCTTTCGCATCTGCTCCTGTTCTCTCTAGACCCGAACCTAACAAGCCATTCATTCTGGAAGTGGATGCTTCTTCAGTTGGAGCAGAAGCAGTGTTAACACAAAAGTCAGATAAGGGGAAAACTTTAACCTGCATTTTTTTTTTCCAAAAATTTCCCTCCTGCGGAAAAGAACTATACCCTCGGGGATCGCAATCTCCTGGCCGTTAAGTTGGTGTTAGAGGAATGGCGTCCCCTCCTGTTACGATTTATTCTGACCACAAAAACTTGCTCTATCTGCAGACCGCCCATAGACTCAACTCACGGCAGGCCCGGTGGTGCTATTTTTCTCCAGGTTCGACTTCTATATCCACTTCCGTCCTGCAGAAAAAAAATGTACGAGCCGATGCTCTTTCCAGGTCCTCTGATGTGCATGACAATGAATCTCCTCAGCAGCATATTATTTCTCCTGAACGTCTCATTTCTGTGGCTCCTGTAAGTCTTCAGCATCTGCCTCCCGGGAAGATTTATGTATCTCCCCGTATGAAACTTCAAGTCTTGGAATGGGGGCATTCTTCTCTTCTGGCTGGTCCTCCTGGAATTTGTAAATCCCTACAGCTCATCTCTCGGCAATACTGGTTGCCTACCTTAAAACGGGAATTCGTTGACTTTTTTCCGATCCTGCTCAGTATGTGCTCGCAACAAGCCACCTTATTCCAAGCCAGCGGGACTTCTTCACCCCTTGCCAGTGCCTGAGCTTCCCTGGACCAATATTTCTATGGATTTCATTACCGACCTTCCACCTTCCCGAGGCAATACAGTCATCTGGGTGGTTGTAGATCGATTTTCTAAGATGGCGCATTTTGTACCTTTACCCGGACTTCCTTCAGCACTACAGCTTGCTAAGGTATTTCTTCAGCATATCTTTCGCTTACATGGACTTTCTTCCCATATAGTCTCTGACCGTGTCCAATTCGTGTCTAAGTTCTGGCGGGCACTCTGCTCACGCTTACAAATTATGCAAAATTTTTCCTCGGCCTACCACCCTCAGTCTAATGGACAAGTTGAGAGGGTGAATCAGATCTTAGGAGACTATCTGCGTCATTTCATCTCTGCGAGTCAAGACAATTGGGTTGCTCTGCTACCATGGGTGGAGTCCTCCTACAATCATAAAGATTCCGACTCCATTGGTACTTCACCCTTCTACGTGATCTATGGGCTTCACCCTCGTCCTCCTCACTCCTTGTCTTCTTCTTCTACTGGAGTTCCCGCCGTTGATGAACAACTGCAGAATTTTTCATCCATCTGGCAGAAGACATGTCGCTCTCTTCTACATACTACTTCTAGCATTAAATTCCAAGCGGATAAGAAAAGACGACCTCCTCCTGAATTCTCTCCAGATGACAAAGTCTGGTTATCTTCTAAATATATGCGGTTCAGGATACCCAGTTATAAACTTGGTCCTCGCTATTTGGGTCCCTATAAAGTCAAGAAGAGACTCAATCCCATGGCCTATTCTCTCCATCTGCCCTCCTCCCTCCGGATCCCAAATTCCTTCAATGTATCCCTCTTGAAACCAGTCATCTATAACAGATTTTCCCTAAAGGACATCTCACCTTCTCCCATCTCTGGTACCTCTGATGTTTTTATTGTTAAGGACATCTTGGATTCCAAAATTGTCAGAGGAAAGCATTCTTTCCTGGTAGATTGGAAAGGATTCAGTCCGGAAGAGAGGTCTTGGGGGCCACAGGACAACATTCTGGACCTTCTCAGGAAATTCCTGACCTGCAAATGGAGGGGGAGACCAAAGGGGGGGTACTGTTATGATCTTGCTCTGCTCCTGCTTCTTCCTCTCAGCCTCGGTGAGCGCAGCCCCATCCCTTAGGGCGCGTGCGCCGGTGCTTTGACATTTAAAGGGCCAGTGCGCCCATAATTAGTATGCACCTGAACAGCACATTATAAATTGTTTGCACCTCCCACACACCCCTGCCGGATCTTCTGTCCTCATTGCCTAAGAGAAAGCGTTCCCATAGCCTGTTTTTGTCATACCCGTGTTCCAGACCTTCCTGCTACGTTTACTGGCTCCAAACCTTTGCCACCTGCCTTGACCTTTTGCTACGTTGACTACGCCTCTGCCTCATCCTCCTGTACTTCGCCTTGCCCAGTTACCTGTGTGGTCGTGCCGTGTTGGGTGTTGCCACCTGGGTGCTGCCTGCCGCTGCAAATCCATCCTGCTTTGTGGCGGGCTCTGGTGAAGACCAGCGGCACCTTAGACTCTGCTCCCCGATACGGTTCGAGTCATCAGCCACACAGGTGAAGGATCCACATCCAGTTCGTGACTGCCCCTCATACAGGTGCGTAACAGCATCGCATAAATACTTGGTGGTGTAGGTGGAACATGGTGTTTTTTGCACACCTTTCCTTGTGTTAGATTTAAAAAAAAATTGGGGTCCATATATTTTATCCTAAGAAAAGTTAAGTTTTACGTAATGCACATCCTCAATATTTACTTGTGGTCTAATTCAGAGGAATTTCGAAAACTGGGGACCAGCACCTAAATTATGTTGTGCAGTATCCATGGCAGCACAATGAGAGAGCCTGAAGGTGGTAGCATCAGCATGAGGAGACCATAGAACAGCACAATGAGAGAGCCTGGAAGTGGCAGCATAAGCATGAGGAGTGTTACGCCGAGCGCTCCGGGTCCCCGCTCCTCCCCGGAGCGCTCGCAACATCCTCGCTACGGCAGCGCCCCGGTCAGATCCACTGACCGGGTGCGCTGCGATACCGCCTCCAGCCGGGATGCGATTCGCGATGCGGGTGGCGCCCGCTCGCGATGCGCACCCCGGCTTCCGTACCTGACTCGCTCTCCCTCGGTCCTGTCCCGGCGCGCGCGGCCCCGCTCCCTAGGGCGCGCGCGTGCCGGGTCTCTGCGATTTAAAGGGCCACTGTGCCACTGATTGGCGCAGTGGTTCCAATTAGTGTCTTCACCTGTGCACTCCCTATGTATACCTCACTTCCCCTGCACTCCCTCGCCGGATCTTGTTGCCCTTGTGCCTAGTGAAAGCGTTCCCTTGTGTGTTCCTAGCCTGTGTTCCAGACCTCCTGCCGTTGCCCCTGACTACGATCCTTGCTGCCTGCCCCGACCTTCTGCTACGTCCGACCTTGCTTTTGTCTACTCCCTTGTACCGCGCCTATCTTCAGCAGTCAGAGAGGTTGAGCCGTTGCTAGTGGATACGACCTGGTTACTACCGCCGCAACAAGACCATCCCGCTTTGCGGCGGGCTCTGGTGAACACCAGTAGTAACTTAGAACCGGTCCACTAGCACGGTCCACGCCAATCCCTCTCTGGCACAGAGGATCCACCTCCTGCCAGCCGGCATCGTGACAGTAGATCCGGCCATGGATCCCGCTGAAGTACCTCTGCCAGTTGTCGCCGACCTCACCACGGTGGTCGCCCAGCAGTCACAACAGATAGCGCAACAAGGCCACCAGCTGTCTCAACTGACCGTGATGCTACAGCAGCTACTACCACAGCTTCAGCAATCATCTCCTCCGCCAGCTCCTGCACCTCCTCCGCAGCGAGTGGCCGCTTCAGGCCTACGACTATCCTTGCCGGATAAATTTGATGGGGTCTCTAAGTTTTGCCGTGGCTTTCTTTCACAATGTTCCCTGCACTTGGAGATGATGTCGGACCACTTTCCTACTGAAAGGTCTAAGGTGGCTTTCGTAGTCAGCCTTCTGTCTGGAAAAGCTCTGTCATGGGCCACACCGCTCTGGGACCGCAATGACCCCGTCACTGCCTCTGTACACTCCTTCTTCTCGGAAATTCGTAGTGTCTTTGAGGAACCTGCCCGAGCCTCTTCTGCTGAGACTGCCCTGCTGAACCTGGTCCAGGGTAATTCTTCCGTTGGCGAGTACGCCATACAATTCCGTACTCTTGCTTCTGAACTATCCTGGAATAATGAGGCCCTCTGCGCGACCTTTAAAAAAGGCCTATCCAGCAACATTAAAGATGTTCTGGCCGCACGAGAAATTCCTGCTAATCTACATGAACTCATTCATCTTGCCACTCGCATTGACATGCGTTTTTCCGAAAGGCGTCAGGAGCTCCGCCAGGATATGGACTTTGTTCGCACGAGGCGTTTTTTCTCCCCGGCTCCTCTCTCCTCTGGTCCTCTGCAATCCGTTCCTGTGCCTCCCGCCGTGGAGGCTATGCAAGTTGACCGGTCTCGCCTGACACCTCAAGAGAGGACACGACGCCGCATGGAGAATCTCTGCCTGTACTGTGCCGGTACCGAACACTTCCTGAAGGATTGTCCTATCCGTCCTCCCCGCCTGGAAAGACGCACGCTGACTCCGCACAAAGGTGAGACAGTCCTTGATGTCAACTCTGCTTCTCCACGTCTTACTGTGCCTGTGCGGATATCTGCATCTACCTTCTCCTTCTCTACTATGGCCTTCTTGGATTCCGGATCTGCACGAAACTTTATTTTGGCCTCTCTCATCAACAGGTTCAACATCCCGGTAACCAGTCTCGCCAGACCCCTCTACATCAATTGTGTTAACAATGAAAGATTGGACTGTATCATACGTTACCGCACGGAGCCCCTCCTAATGTGCATCGGACCTCATCATGAAAAAATTGAGTTTTTGGTCCTCCCCAATTGCACTTCTGAAATTCTCCTTGGACTACCGTGGCTTCAACGCCATTCCCCAACCCTGGATTGGTCCACAGGGGAGATCAAGAGCTGGGGTACCTCTTGTTTCAAGGACTGCCTTAAACCGGTTCCCAGTACTCCCTGCCGTGACCCTGTGGTTCCCCCTGTAACCGGTCTCCCTAAGGCCTATATGGACTATGCTGACGTATTTTGCAAGAAACAAGCTGAGACTCTACCTCCTCACAGGCCTTATGACTGTCCTATTGACCTCCTCCCGGGCACTACTCCACCCCGGGGCAGAATTTATCCTCTGTCCGCCCCAGAGACTCTTGCTATGTCTGAGTACATCCAGGAAAATTTAAAAAAGGGGTTTATCCGCAAATCCTCCTCTCCTGCCGGAGCTGGATTTTTCTTTGTGTCCAAAAAAGATGGCTCCCTACGTCCTTGCATTGACTACCGCGGACTTAATAAAATCACGGTAAAGAACCGCTACCCTCTACCTCTTATCTCTGAACTCTTTGATCGCCTCCAAGGTGCCCACATCTTTACCAAACTGGACTTAAGAGGTGCTTATAATCTCATCCGCATCAGGGAGGGGGACGAATGGAAAACGGCATTTAACACTAGAGATGGACACTTTGAGTATCTGGTCATGCCCTTTGGCCTGTGCAACGCCCCTGCCATCTTCCAAGACTTTGTTAATGAAATTTTTCGTGATCTCTTATATTCCTGTGTTGTTGTGTATCTGGACGATATTCTGATTTTTTCTGCCAACCTAGAAGAACACCGCCAGCATGTCCGCATGGTTCTTCAGAGACTTCGAGACAATCAACTTTATGCCAAAATGGAGAAATGTCTGTTTGAATGTCAATCTCTTCCTTTCCTAGGATACTTGGTCTCTGGCCAGGGACTACAAATGGACCCAGACAAACTCTCTGCCGTCTTAGATTGGCCACGCCCCTCCGGACTCCGTGCTATCCAACGTTTTTTGGGGTTCGCCAATTATTACAGATAATTTATTCCACATTTTTCCACCATTGTGGCTCCTATCGTGGCTTTAACCAAGAAGAATGCCAATCCTAAGTCATGGCCTCCTCAAGCGGAAGACGCCTTTAAACGGCTCAAGTCTGCCTTTTCTTCTGCTCCCGTGCTCTCCAGACCTGACCCATCTAAACCCTTCCTATTGGAGGTTGATGCCTCCTCAGTAGGAGCTGGAGCGGTTCTTCTACAAAAAAATTCTTCTGGGCATGCTGTTACTTGTGGTTTTTTTTCTAGGACCTTCTCTCCGGCGGAGAGGAACTACTCCATCGGGGATCGAGAGCTACTGGCCATTAAATTAGCACTTGAGGAATGGAGGCATCTGCTGGAGGGATCAAAATTTCCAGTTATTATTTACACCGATCACAAGAATCTCTCCTATCTCCAGTCTGCCCAACGGCTGAACCCTCGCCAGGCCAGGTGGTCTCTGTTCTTTGCCCGGTTTAATTTTGAAATTCACTTTCGCCCTGCCGATAAGAACATTAGGGCCGATGCTCTCTCTCGTTCCTCGGATGCCTCGGAAGTAGAGCTCTCTCCGCAACACATCATTCCTCCTGACTGCCTGATCTCCACTTCTCCAGCCTCCATTAGGCAAACTCCTCCAGGGAAGACCTTCGTTTCTCCACGCCAACGCCTCGGAATCCTCAAATGGGGTCACTCCTCCCATCTCGCAGGCCATGCGGGCATCAAGAAATCCTTGCAACTCATCTCTCGTTTCTACTGGTGGCCGACTCTGGAAACGGATGTTGCTGATTTTGTGCGGGCCTGCACTGTCTGTGCCCGGGATAAGACTCCTCGCCAGAAGCCTGCTGGTCTTCTTCAGCCTCTGCCTGTCCCCGAACAGCCTTGGTCTCTGATTGGTATGGACTTTATTACAGACTTACCCCCATCCCGTGGCAACACTGTTGTTTGGGTGGTCGTTGATCGATTTTCCAAGATGGCACATTTTATTCCTCTTCCTGGTCTTCCTTCAGCGCCTCAGTTGGCAAAACAATTTTTTGTACACATTTTTCGTCTTCACGGGTTGCCCACGCAGATCGTCTCGGATAGAGGCGTCCAATTCGTGTCAAAATTCTGGAGGGCTCTCTGTAAACAACTCAAGATTAAATTAAACTTTTCTTCTGCTTATCATCCTCAATCCAATGGGCAAGTAGAAAGAATTAACCAGGTCCTGGGTGATTATTTACGGCATTTTGTTTCCTCCCGCCAGGATGACTGGGCAGATCTTCTTCCATGGGCCGAATTCTCGTACAACTTCAGAGTCTCTGAATCTTCTTCCAAATCCCCATTTTTCGTGGTGTACGGCCGTCACCCTCTTCCCCCCCTCCCTACTCCCTTGCCCTCTGGTTTGCCCGCTGTGGATGAAATAACTCGTGATCTTTCCACCATATGGAAAGAGACCCAAAATTCTCTCTTACAGGCTTCATCACGCATGAAGAAGTTTGCTGATAAGAAAAGAAGAGCTCCCCCCATTTTTTCTCCCGGAGACAAGGTATGGCTCTCCGCTAAATATGTCCGCTTCCGTGTTCCCAGCTACAAATTGGGACCACGCTTTCTTGGTCCTTTCAAAATCTTGTGCCAAATTAATCCTGTCTCTTACAAACTTCTTCTTCCTCCTTCTCTTCGTATTCCTAATGCCTTTCATGTCTCTCTTCTTAAACCACTCATCATCAACCGTTTCTCTCCCAAACTTATTTCTCCTACTCCTGTCTCCGGTTCTTCAGACATCTTCTCCGTAAAGGAGATACTGGCCTCCAAAAAGGTCAGAGGAAAAACTTTTTTTTTAGTGGACTGGGAGGGCTGTGGTCCTGAAGAGAGATCCTGGGAACCTGAGGACAATATCCTAGATAAAAGTCTGGTCCTCAGGTTCTCAGGCTCTAAGAAGAGGGGGAGACCCAAGGGGGGGGGTACTGTTACGCCGAGTGCTCCGGGTCCCCGCTCCTCCCCGGAGCGCTCGCAACATCCTCGCTACGGCAGCGCCCCGGTCAGATCCACTGACCGGGTGCGCTGCGATACCGCCTCCAGTCGGGATGCGATTCGCGATGCGGGTGGCGCCCGCTCGCGATGCGCACCCCGGCTTCCGTACCTGACTCGCTCTCCCTCGGTCCTGTCCTAGCGCGCGCGGCCCCGCTCCCTAGGGCGCGCGCGCGCCGGGTCTCTGCGATTTAAAGGGCCACTGCGCCACTGATTGGCGCAGTGGTTCCAATTAGTGTCTTCACCTGTGCACTCCCTATGTATACCTCACTTCCCCTGCACTCCCTCGCCGGATCTTGTTGCCCTTGTGCCTAGTGAAAGCGTTCCCTTGTGTGTTCCTAGCCTGTGTTCCAGACCTCCTGCCGTTGCCCCTGACTACGATCCTTGCTGCCTGCCCCGACCTTCTGCTACGTCCGACCTTGCTTTTGTCTACTCCCTTGTACCGCGCCTATCTTCAGCAGTCAGAGAGGTTGAGCCGTTGCTAGTGGATACGACCTGGTTACTACCGCCGCAGCAAGACCATCCCGCTTTGCGGCTGGCTCTGGTGAACACCAGTAGTAACTTAGAACCGGTCCACTAGCACGGTCCACGCCAATCCCTCTCTGGCACAGAGGATCCACCTCCTGCCAGCCGGCATCGTGACAAGGAGACCATACAGCAGCACAATTAGAGAGCTTGGAAGTGGAAGCATCAGCATGAGGTGACCATATGGTGGCAAAATGACAGAGCCTGGAGGTGGCAGCATCAGCATGAGGGGATCATATGGCAGCACAATGACAGAGCCTGGAGGTGGCAGCATTAGCATGAGGAGACAATAGAGCAGAACAATGACAGAGCCTGGAGGTGGCAGCAGCAGCATGAGGGCCATTCCAACTGAGGGTTGAGTCAGAGGAACCCAACGACTGTTGACTGGGGCTGTCGGATGTCACTTGGGATGAAGTGGATGACCGAGTGAACCGATCAATCACGGCTGCTGGGTTGCGGGTCGAGACACGAATGCTAGCTGACACCGGGTGCTCAGACCTCTCCCTGCGACTCCGGCTGCCTCATGCCCCTACTCTGCTTCGACCTCCGCCTGTACCTGATGAATTTTGGCCTCGGCCACTCCTCTGTTCATGTCCTGCCATTACTCTGCCTGAATACTTATTGCGTATATGAGGGGAGTACAATACGCTTCACTATGCTTAAAACAGTATTTGTCTAGAACAACAGCAGGTGTGTACTATTGGCTGTCCTTTCACAGTATCTAGGCCCTTGTCAGATTAACAGGTACAAAATAGTGCACCACTTAGATGTACGTATGTTGTATGCACTTATGAGGGCAGAAAAATGTGCTACAGTTCGATAAAAAAATGTATTGGACAACAACACCAGCCAGTGATTACTTTTGCCTCTAGGCCCTTGACAGAGTAACAGCTACAAAATTGTACACTACTTAGATGTACGTATGTGGTATGCACTTATGAAGGCATAAAAATGTGCTACAGTACGGTTAAAATAAATGTATTGGAGTAAAACACCAGCCGGTGATTACTTTTGGCTGTCCTTTCACAGTATCTAGGCCCTTGACAGATTAATAGGTACAAAATAGTACACTACTTAGATGTACGTATGTCGTATGCACTTATGAGCGCATAAAAATGCACTACAGTACGGTTAAAAAAAGCGTATTGGAGTAAAACACCAGCCGGTGATTACTTTTGGCTGTCCTTACACAGTATCTTGGCCCTTGACAGATTAATAGGTACAAAATACTATACTACTTAGATGTACGTATGTTGTATGCACTTATGAGGGCATAAAAATGCACTACAGTGCGCTTAAAAAAATATTTGAGGACAACACCAACCGGTGAGTACTTTTGCCTGGCCTTTCACACTATAATATATATATATATATATATATATATATATATATATATATATATATATATAACAGTGCTAGAGCACACAAAAACTGTGTACTAAACCTAAAATTGTTCTCTGTCAAAGACTATTAGGAATGGACTGCTATGGTGTTATATTGTCTACAGACTAGTAAAACCAGGAGGTGATTTGTTGTGGAACAAAGACACATAATTGCGCTGAAAAATTATTCCTGCTTCCTCTGCTAAGGTTTATGAAGTTGACCCAGCAATAACTATAAAACTTGCCGACAAATGTGGGTCCATCGTGATAATGGACACCTGTAGATATAAAGAAGAAATTATGCACCAATATTCAGGCACTAAAACGTATGAGCATCTCTCCTCTGACCCTTTGCCACGTATTAAGAAAAAAATCTATGATATCTCAATAGACTATTTCACCAGGTGTATAATTTATTCTAAAATGAGAAATCTGCATAATCCCCCTGATCGCCCTATTGTGGCTTCGACCGACTCTATTTTGTCACCTCCTTTCCTTCTTTTAGAAAAGATTCTAACCCCCCTTCCGAAACAAACCAAGGCTTTTTAACTTGACACCTTCCATTTTTTTAAGACACTTTTAGACATTAAAGATGTCACACAAGAAACATGGCTTGTCACAATTGACGTGACAATTCTGTACACATCCATAGAACATCAGAGGGACATAGAAGCTGATAATTGGTTGTTGGAACAGAACTCATATACCACTCATCAAAATACCTTCTTTTTGGAATTGTTAGGGGTGGTTTTACATGTAAACTATTTTTTGTTTGAAGATTGCTTTTACCTATAGAAGAGGGGTTCGACCACGGGTGCGAATGTGGCCCCCCATACACAAATTCCTACATGGCTCACTTTGAAGAAGAGTTTGTCTATGATAATGATATCTTTAAGAAACATGCTAAAACATGGAAACGATTCATAGATGGCATATTTTGTGTATGGGAGGGGCCTCATTCAACACTTACTGATTTCTTTCACCTCCTCAACACAGTACAACCAGAACTCAAATTTACCATGACTGAGAGCCAGGAACATGTTAATTTCCTTGATACGATGGTATTAAAAAATGACCTAGGGGGACTATGTACGGACCTGTATAGGAAAGAAACCGACAGGAATAATCTCTAACTCTATTCCAGTTCCACCCCCCCCCCGACTATTAAACGAGCTATACCCCGATCACAACAGAAGAGAATAGAAAGGATAGTGAGTGACCCATCTCTAGGAAAAACTAGACTTGAGGAACTTGAGACCAAATTTGCCGAAAGAGGGTACTTTAAAAATACCCTAGCAAAAAACCTAGGAAAAAACACAGGTCACAAAATAAAAGAATCCCATTTGTCAGAGCATGCCACACTTTACACTACAAAATTGACCAGATAGTAAGAGAACGTTGGCCGATCGTACAGAAATGCTTCCCACAGATTCAGGAATTTATTGAACCCCCATTAATCTGCAATAAAAGACCACCAAACTTTCGGGATAAATTGATTAGAGGTAAAAAGAATGGCACATTGCAATCCCTCCAATGTGCTCAATGTAGTCATATCAAAGAAGATGTCATATCAAAGGAAATGTCATATACCATCCACACACTGGAGAAGCAATTCCCATAAAAGGTTTCTTCACTTGTAAAAGTAAAAATGTTAATGACAGTATTAAATGTCCTTGCAGACTTTTATATATTGGAGACACAATGAAATTCATAAGTGAACGGATAAACCGCCACAAATCCACCATCTGTTGCGAAAGCACAATTTTTCCTATTCCTTACCATTAAAAAAAATTGGGGACATTCTATCTCACAATGAAAATTTCTAATTATTGAGGAAGTTAAACTACCCAGAAGAAGTGGGGATATCAAACAACTATTGAGAAAAAGGGAAGCATTCTAGATGCATACATTGAACCTAATATGGGGAACCTGCTACTACCTAATGTGGGGAACCTGCTGCTACCTAATGTGGGGAACTATACTGAACCTAATGTGGGGAGCTGTACTGCACCTAATGTGGGGGAACTGTACTGCCCCTAATGTGGGGGAACTGTACTGCCCCTAATGTGGGGGAACTGTACTGCCCCTAATATGAGGGAACTGTACTGCCCCTAATGTGGGGGAACTGTACTGCCCCTAATGTGGGGGAACTGTACTGCCCCTAATGTGAGGGAACTGTACTGCCCCCAATGTGGGGGAACTGTACTGCTTACCTAATGTGGGTGAACTGTACTGCTTACCTAATGTGGGGGAACTGTACTGCGTACCTAATGTGGGGAGCTATACTGCACCTAATGTGGGGAACTATACTGCCAACCTAATGTGGAGAGCTATACTGCACCTAATGGGGAGAACTATACTGCACCTAATGTGGGGGAACTATACTGCACCTAATGTGGGGGAACTATACTGCACCTAATGTGGGGGAACTATACTGCACCTAATGTAGAGAGCTATACTGCACCTAATGGGGAGAACTATACTGCACCTAATGTGGGGGAACTATACTGCACTTAATGTGGGGAACTATACTGCACCTAATGTGGGGGAACTGCACTGCATCTGATTAAGGGGGGCGGGGGACTGGTGAAGGGGGCAGGGGAATGATTAAATATTTAAAAAAAATATTTGTTTGAAAGATTTTTTTTCCTTTGTGTATGTTTATGGGGTAATGGGGGGGGGGGCACAAGGTTAGCTCGCACAGGGCGCCTGAACCTAAGGCCAGCCCCGTGTGCACTTCCTGATTTTAGTTTTGTAGTGCTTCTCAGCTCGAGTTGCAGCAGTCAGCATGTACTTAACTCTATGACAGCTAAAGCATAAAGCTGCCTCCACACGTACCACCATGTCTGCTGTGATCTGTATTTCTTTCTCCCTGTGAAATACGACGTGCCAAATAACTGTGGTGCCTCCAACGTCTGAGCGGGGTAACAAGTGTATTTTTTTTTTTTTTTGTGTGTGTGTGCTATGAAGTTTATCCCACATCAGCCATTTAATAGAAGATTGATATGGTTATTTATTTATTTTTCAATTACCCCCTTCTGAATCATGTTTTGCCAGTTACGAAGGAAAATATACGATACCCAAAGGTGCGTTCATTTCCTATTCCCTCTTGGTGAAGTCCCTTCACTCAGCAGTCTATGTATATAAGCTGGACACATTACATTTGCAATAGGAAGGGACTGTCCATTTTCCAGAGGGCATGTGAGTGTTATGTTGTTGTATAAATTTAGGGCATATGCAGTGTTTATGTCAACTTACACTTTATAAATGATTCATTTACAGGAACATAGTAGTATTTAGACCATTAGGTGACTGTCTAGAAAAGGTTACATATGCCTGAATATTGGTCGCTGCATGTATTTAGTACAAAGTTATTCTCAATGTGCCTAATACAATAGAATCTGTGCAGATCTATCAGTACACTGTGAACTAGAGGATCAGATACATAGTCTGTTAGCCATCACTAGCATATGATATTACTTGTCCTCATCTCCAAACTAACTGTTATATTTTATATAACCATGATAATTATATAAAAGCAATATGTAACTTATGCTAGACTGAAACCACATATCTAGATTATATTCAGTGGGACCACTTTAACAAGTCCACTGAACGTGTACCTTAACCTTAACCCCTTAACGACGCAGGACGTATATTTACGTCCTGCGCCGGCTCCCGCGATATGAAGCGGGATCGCGCCGCGATCCCGCATCATATCGCGTCGGTCCCGGCGCTAATCAACGGCCGGGACCCGCGGCTAATACCACACATCGCCGATCGCGGCAATGTGCGGTATTAACCCTTTAGAAGCGGCGGTCAAAGCTGACCGCCGCTTCTAAAGTGAAACTGAAAGTATCCGGCTGCTCAGTCGGGCTGTTCGGGACCGCCGCGGTGAAATTGCGGCGTCCCGAACAGCTGATCGGACACCGGGAGGGCTCTTACCTGCCTCCTCGGTGTCCGATCGACGAATGACTGCTCCGTGCCTGAGATCCAGGCAGGAGCAGTCAAGCGCCGATAATGCTGATCACAGGCGTGTTAATACACGCCTGTGATCAGGTTGAAAGATCAGTGTGTGCAGTGTTATAGGTCCCTATGGGACCTATAACACTGCAAAAAAAAAGTTACAAAAAAGTGTTAATAAAGGTCATTTAACCCCTTCCCTAATAAAAGTTTGAATCACCCTCCTTTTCTCATAAAAAAATAAAACAGTGTAAAAAAAATAAAAAATAAACATATGTGGTATCGCCGCGTGCGTAAATGTCCGAACTATAAAAATATATCATTAATTAAGCCGTACGGTCAATGGCGTACGCGCAAAAAAATTCCAAAGTCCAAAAAAGCGTATTTTGGTAACTTTTTATAACATTAAAAAATGAATAAAAAGTGATCAAAAAGTCCGATCAAAACAAAAATCATACCGATAAAAACTTCGGATCACGGCGCAAAAAATTAGTCCTCATACTGCCCCGTACATGAAAAAATAAAAAAGTTATAGGGGTCAGAAGATGACATTTTTAAACGTA
Organism: Hyla sarda; assembly: GCF_029499605.1. Lineage (NCBI taxonomy): Eukaryota > Metazoa > Chordata > Amphibia > Anura > Hylidae > Hyla > Hyla sarda. Next base: position 424,029,847 of record NC_079189.1, read on the forward strand.
TAAATTTTTCTGCATGTAGTTATGATTTTTTCCAGAAGTGCGACAAAATCAAACATATATAAGTAGGGTATCATTTGAACCGTATGGACCTACAGAATAATTATAAGGTGTAATTTTTACCGACATATGCACTGCGTAGAAACGGAAGCCCCCAAAAGTTACAAAATGGCGTTTTTTTTTCGATTTTGTCGCACAATTATTTTTTTTCCCGTTTCGCCGTGCATTATTGGGTAAAATGACTAATGTCACTGCAAAGTAGAATTGGCAACGCAAAAAATAAGCCATAATATGGATTTTTAGGTGGAAAATTGAAAGGGTTATGATTTTTAAAAGGTAAGGAGGAAAAACGAAAGTGCAAAAACGGAAAAACCCTGAGTCCTTAAGGGGTTAAACATGCAACTCTGTGTGTATGCCGGTTATTTTTGTTTGCATACATTTATGCTGAAAAGCATACTAGTAAAAGAACACTCTTTTGGCAAAACTTTGGCTTTTAAAGTATATGGACATCTTACATTAGGATATATTGCAGGGATATACTGTGAATATATCAAACAATTATCACAGACATGAAACAAACCTAGCATACCTTGTTCTTAGAAAGTTTCTGAATACATAAGGGTCTGAGAATTCTGACATTTCAAGACTATTGCACATATTAAATTGGTAAACAACAGTATTGCTCCAAAGAATAAGGAGTCATATGATCATTGTATAATATTCAATACAGACCTTGCTCATCATTTTAGCTTTATAATATACAAGAATGGTGCAACATATATAATAAAAAATATATATTTTTGTTTGTAAATCATTTGCTTCTTTAAATTAAAATACAAAACAAAATTAAAATGTTTACTTTCAACCAGTATTTTATATTTCTTTTCTTAATTACCAGTATATACTAAGATGAACAATGGGTCTAGCATTTCTGAATTTACTCTTCTTGGGCTTTCCAATCCACCTGAACTTGGAATCCTCTTGTTTTTGGTATTTCTTACTATGTACTTAGTAACTATAGCTGGTAATCTACTCATTATCATTATCACAAATTTAGACCCAGCATTAAACACACCAATGTATTTTTTCCTTGGTAATCTCTCCTTTCTGGATATAATCTGCACTACGTCGGCTGTCCCAAAAATGTTGTCTAATTTAATTACTCAACAAAAAGTTATATCTTTCAATGGATGTATTGTCCAGATGTTTTTTTTTACAGTTGGTATGGACACAGAATTTCTTCTTCTAACTTTTATGTCTCTTGATCGATACTTGGCTATCTGTAACCCATTAAGGTACAAGAGTATTATGAGTAAAAAATCTTGCTTCGGTATGTCAATTGTGGTATGGGCCTTTGGGTTTTCAAGTTCTTCTTTTCATTCTTCAAGCACTTTGTGGTTGTCATTTTGTGGACCAAAAGAGATCAACCATTTTTTTTGCGAAGTTCCTCAGGTACTAGCATTATCCTGCTCAGACATTTCTTTAAATAAATATGTTCTTATAGTGACAGATCTTATATTAGGACTAATCTGTATTACCCTAACTTTTATTTCATATGTATTCATAATGTTTGCTATATTAAACATCCGTTCAGTCGAAGGGAAGAAAAAAGCTTTCTCTACATGTGCCTCACATATTACAGTTGTTCTGTTATTTTATGGGACCCTAATTTTCGCCTACTTTAAACCTTCTGATGAATCCTCAAATATGGACAAAGAGATTGCTGTTTTTTATACTATTGTTATTCCAATGCTGAACCCAATTTTGTACAGTTTAAGGAACAAGGAAGTAAAGCTATCTATTCAAAAGTTGATTTCAAGAAAAATATTACTTAGAGCTGATTTTTAGTTTGAAGATCCATAATCTGATTGTAAAAAAAAAAAAAAAAAAAAGGTTTTATCAATATTGTTTAGTCTACTGGATCATCAAAATACTGAACACATTTTTTTTTTTAAATACAGAACTGGTTTCTAAGATAATAATGTGACCAAACAGTTTTTTTATGTAAACAAACAGGTGTCAATATACAGTGTTAAAGATATTGAAAGCTTAAAAAATAGTAAAAAAATAAAATAAAAAACTGCTTTAAAGTCTCCTGCCAGCATCCTTGACTTAAATGTTGTGGCACACATGGTGAATTTGACAGCCCCAGACACTCACAAACTGCCCTATGAATCAACCTCGGATCAGAAGGCTGAGCCATGTATATTAATCAAGGAGGAAGGTGGAAAGTAGTGGCGAAGTGTGCCAGACCATAGCACTGATGCAGCTGGTGAACACCTTTTTTTTTTACCTAAAATGCTTGGTTTCCCCGAAATTTTACATTTTTAAAAAGGGTAATAGCAGACAATACCCCCCAAAATTTGAAGCCCAATTTCTCCCGATTCAGAAAACACCCCATATGGGGGTGAAAAGTGCTCTGCTGGCGCACTACAGGTCTCAGAAAAGAAGGAGTCACATTTGGCTTTTTGAAAACAAATTTTGCTCTGGGGGCATGCCACATTTAGGAAGCCCCTATGGTGCCAGAACAGCAAAAAAAAAAAAAACACATGGCATACCATTTTGGAAACTAGACCCCTCGGGGAATGTAGCAAGGGGTAATGTGAAGCTTAATACCACACAGGTGTTTCCCGACTTTTGCATATGTAAAAAAATAAAAGATTTGTTACCTAAAATGCTTGGTTTCCCAAAAATTTTACATTTTTAAAAAGGGTAATAGCAGAAAAAAAAAACACAATTTGAAGCCCAATTTCTCCCGATTCAGAAAACACCCCATATGGGGGTGAAAAGTGCTCTGCTGGCGCACTACAGGTCTCAGAAGAGAAGGAGTCACATTTGGCTTTTTGAAAGCAAATTTTGCTCTGGGGGCATGCCGCATTTAGGAAGCCCCTATGGTGCCAGAACAGCAAAAAAAAAAAAAAACTACATGGCATACCATTTTGGAAACTAGACCCCTCGGGAATGTAACAAGGGGTAATGTGAACCTTAATACCCCACAGGTGTTTCACGACTTTTGCATATGTAAAACATTTTTTTTTATTTTTTTACTTAAAATGCTTGGGTTCTCAAAAATGTAACATTTTTAAAAAGGGTAAAAGCAGAAAGCCCAAAATTTGTAACACAATTTCTCCCGAGTACGGCGATACCCCATATGTGACCCTTAACTGCCTTGAAATACCACAGGGCTCCAAAGTGAGAGCGCCATGCGCATTTGAGGCCTAAATTAGGGACTTGCATAGGGGTGGACATAAGGGGTATTCTATGCCAGTGATTCCCAAACAGGGTGCCTCCAGCTGTTGTGAAACTCCCAGCATGCCTGCACAGTCAGTGGCTATCTGGCAATACTGGGAGTAGTTGTTTTGCAACAGCTGGAGGCTCAGTTTTGGAAACAGTGGCGTACCAGACGTTTGTCATTTTTATTGGGGAGGGGAGGGGGGCTGTGTAGGGGTATGTGTATATGTAGTGTTTTTTTACTTTTTATTTTATTTTGTGTTAGTGTAGTGTAGTGTAGTGTTTTTAGGGTACAGTCGCACGGGCAGGGGTTCACAGTAGTTTCTCGCTGGCAGTTTCAGCTGCGGCAGAAAATTTGCCACAGCTCAAACTTGCAGCCGGATACTTACTGTAAACCTCCGCCCATTTGAGTGTGCCCTGTACATTCACATTGGGGGGGGGGGGGGGGGGGGGGGGAAACATCCAGCTGTTGCAAAACTACAACACACTGGTTTGCTACTTAACTCAGTGTTTCACAACAAGTGTGCCTTCAGCTGTTGCAAAACTACAACTCTCAGCAGTCACCGACAGCCAACGAGCATGCTGGGAGTTGTAGTTATGCAACCAGCAGATGCACCACTACAACTCCAAGCATGCACTTTAGCTGATTGTGCAAGCTGGGAGTTGTAGTTATGCAACAGCTGAAGGTACACTTTTCCATAGAAAAAATGTGCCTCCAGCTGTTGCAAAACTATAAGTCCCAGCATGCCCATAAGGGAATGCTGGAAGTTGTGGTGGTCTGCTTCCTGCTGTTGCATAACTACAGCTCCCAGCATGCCCATTTTGCATGCTGTGAGCTGTTGCTAAGCAACAGCAGGAGGCTGTCACTCACCCAACTGCTGATCCACGCTGCAGGTCAGTCCCTCACCGCCGCCGCTCCTGGGGCCCCGATCCCAACAGGGACGCCGGGGATCGGGGTCCCCAGCTGCCGGGGTCCTCTTCCCGCACCCGATCACGTCCTCTGGAAGAGGGTCGGATCGGGTTGCGGGAGTGACACCCACAGCAGGTGCCCTGATTGGTCGGCCTGCTGGCTATGGCTGTTCGACAGCCCCGATCAGCCAGTAATTCCGGGTCACCGGGTCACTGGAGACCCGATTGACCCGGAATCGCCGCATATCGCTGGGCTGAATTGTCCAGCGATCTACGGCCATCGCCGACATTGGGAGTCATCATGACCCCCCTGGGCGATATGCCGCGATGCCTGCTGATCGATATCAGCAGGCATCGGGCACCGGCTCCCCTCCGGCTAGCGGCGGGGGGCCGGGAATGGACAGGACGTACTCCTACGTCCTCGGTCCTTAAGGACTCGGAAATGGGGGCGTAGGAATACATCCATTATCCTTAAGGGGTTAAAGGGCTAGTGCCAGAAAGTTAAACAGATTTGTAAATTACATAGAAGGTAAATTGGGGCTCAAGGTCTTGAACAAATGGCCATAGGATATAGTTTGATAAATAAACAACTATTTATTATATATATATATATATATAAAAAACTAGTGGAGATAGGTGTACCACAGGGCCCTTGTGATGACACCACTCCAACAAGTATATCAATAAAATGGTATGGCAAATAATAAAATATTAAAATATAAAAAATTTTGACCACTATAGGAAGGTAGATATATTCCTCTAAATAATGCGCTTGTTTTTTTCTTTTACCGATTGGCGCAAACTATAAAAATAGCAACTCAATGGCTGTAACCAGTAGCAACCATATATGAGACTGTCAGCCGGCAGTAGTAATTCTTGATAAGTTCCTTCAGTCCTTAATCGACGATAGATATAGAAAAGGATATAGAAAATGCTGGCCAGCATAAATATTTTGTTTTGTTTCAACACATACTTTGAGTTCAAGTCTCTAGCGCAATCAATTTGTAACAAGTTGTACAGATTTATACTGCTGCAGCAAATAAAGTCTATGATGATTGTCAACTATGCAAGAGATACTGGCAGTTATGACAGGTAATTTTGTATTTCACCACTCCCGGGTATGTTCGGTTGCGATCACCTCTGCGATCCCTTATAAGATGCAGTCCTCGCAGTATATTGTGTACGTATCAGTGGCGGTGGATGCCGAGTCGCGGACCTGCAGCGCCTGCAAGTGGCGTCAAGACAGCGGTCCCACAGCTCCTACGTCCGGACAGCAGAAGGTGGCGGTGATCTTCAGATGGTGAATCCGCAGCGCTGCCGACAGCAGGTAAGTGGCAATGTTGGTAGCGTCCTCGTGGCAGCGAGGCGCGCGTAGAGATAGTAGGTTGATTGACAGGTATCTCCGCTACTGTCTGGTTGCTTTAGAAATGGAATGTAGCTATATGAATTCCATATGAAAATGGTCTCAGTGGTCACAGGGGGCCACTGAGACCATTTTCATATGGAATTCATATAGCTACATTCCATTTCTAAAGCAACCAGACAGTAGCGGAGATACCTGTCAATCAACCTACTATCTCTACGCGCGCCTCGCTGCCACGAGGACACTACCAACATTGCCACTTACCTGCTGTCGGCAGCGCTGCGGATTCACCATCTGAAGATCACCGCCACCTTCTGCTGTCCGGACGTAGGAGCTGTGGGACCGCTGTCTTGACGCCACTTGCAGGCGCTGCAGGTCCGCGACTCGGCATCCGCCGCCACTGATATGTACACAATATACTGCGAGGACTGCATCTTAGAAGGGATCGCAGAGGTGATCGCAACCGAACATACCCGGCAGTGGTGAGATACAAAATTACCTGTCATAACTGCCAGTATCTCTTGCATAGTTGACAATCATCATAGACTTTATTTGCTGCAGCAGTATAAATCTGTACAACTTGTTACAAATTGATTGCGCTAGAGACTTGAACTCAAAGTATGTGTTGAAACAAAACAAAATATTTATGCTGGCCAGCATTTTCTATATCCTTTTCTATATCTATCGTCGATTAAGGACTGAAGGAACTTATCAAGAATTACTACTGCCGGCTGACAGTCTCATATATGGTTGCTACTGGTTACAGCCATTGAGTTGCTATTTTTATAGTTTGCGCCAATCGGTAAAAGAAAAAAACGAGCGCATTATTTAGAGGAATATATCTACCTTCCTATAGTGGTCACAATTTTTAATATTTTATTATTTGCCATACCATTTTATTGATATACTTGTTGGAGTGGTGTCATCACAAGGGCCCTGTGGTACACCTATCTCCACTAGTTTTATATATATATATATATATATATATATATATAATAAATAGTTGTTTATTTATCAAACTATATCCTATGGCCATTTGTTCAATACCTTGAGCCCCAATTTACCTTCTATGTACATTTAACTATTTCATCACCTTGGGTATAGGTGATTTAATTGGGTAGCCCAGGTCGTATGGTTATTTGATTGACAAGAGCCTCTCCAAACCCACATTGTAAGATTTGTAAATTACTTCTATTAAAAAATCTTTATCCTTCCAGTACTTATCAGCTGCTGTATACTACAGAGAATGCTCTTTTCTTTTTGAATTTCCTTTCTGTCTGACCACAGTGCTCTCTGCTGACACCTCTGTCCATTTTAGGAACTGTCCTAAGTAGGAGCAAATCCCCATAGCAAACCTATCCTGTTATGGACAGTTACTGAAATGAACAGAGGTGTCAGCAGAGAGCACTGTGTTCAGACAGAAAAGGAATTCAAAAAGAAAAGAACTTCCTCTGTGGTATACATCAACTGATAAGTACTGGAAGGATTAAGATTTTTTAATATGTCATTTTCAAATCTGTTTAACTTTCTGGCATTAGTTGATTTAAAAAAAAATGTTTTCCAGTGGAGTAACCCTTTAACCCCTTAAGAACGTAGGGCATATGGGTACCCCCCCCCCCCGTTCCCCAGTCCTTAACCCCTTGAGGACCAAGCCAATTTTCACTGTAGGACCCAGCCATTTTTTGCAAATCTGACCACTGTAATAAGCATTAATAACTCTGGGATGCTTTTACTCTTCATTCTGATTCCGAGATTTTTTTTTTTGTGACATATTCTACTTCATATTAGTGGTAGAATTTTGTCGATACTTGCATAATTTCTTGGTGAAAAATTCCAAAATTTGATGAAAAAATTTAAAATTTTGAATTTTTGTTTTTTACTTTTAAGCTCTCTGCTTATAAGGAAAATGGATATTCCAAATAAATTATGTATTGATTCACATATACAATATGTTTACTTTATGTTTCCATCATAAAGTTGTCATGTTTTTACTTTTGGAAGACATCAGAGGGCTACAAAGTATATCAGCAATTTTCCAATTTTTCACAAAATTTTCTAAATTGACATTTTTCATGGACCAGTTAAGTTTTGAAGTGGATTTGAAGGGCCTTCATATTAGAAATACCCCCATATATGACCCCATTATAAAAACTTCACCCTTCAAAGTATTCAAAATGAAATTCAAAAGGTTTGTTAACCCTTTAGGTGTTTCACAGGAATAGCAGCAAATTGAAGGAAAAAATTCAAAATCTTCATTTTTTACACTGGCATGTTCTTGTAGACCCAGTTTTTGAAGTTTTACAAGGGGTAAAAGGAGAGAAATCTTACTAAAATGTGTAAAACAATTTCTCTCAAGTAAGGAAACACCTCATATGTGTATGTCAAGTGCTCTGTGGGTGCACTAGAGGGCTCATAAGAGAAAGAGCGACAGTGGGATTTTGGAGAGTGAGTTTTTCTGAATTGGTTTTTGGGGGGCATGTCACATTTAGGAAGCCCCTATGATGCCGGAACAGCAAAACAAACAAAAAATACTAAATGGCATACTATTTTGGAAACTACACCCCTCAAAGAACGTAACAAGGGGTACAATGAGTCATAATACCTCACAGGTGTTTGATGACTTTTTGTTAAATTTGGATGTGTAAATGAAAAAAAAAAATCACTAACATTCATGTTTTTCAGCAAATACCCCATATGTGGATGTCAAGTGCTCTGCTGGCGCACTGCAATGCTCAGAAGAGGAGGAGCGCCATTGAGCTTTTGGAAAGATAATTTTTTGGAATGGTAGTCAGGGGCCATGTGCATTTACAAAGCCCCCCGTTTTGCCAGAACAGTGGACCCCCTCCCCCACATGTGACCCCATTTTGGAAAATACACCCCTCATAGAATTTTATAAGGGGTGACGTGAGTATTTTCACCCCACTGGCGTTTGACAGATCTTTGGAACAGTGGGCTGTGCACATGAAAAAATAACATTTTTAATTTTCACGGACCACTGTTCCAAAAATCTGACAGACACCTGTGGGGCGTAAATACTCACTACACCCCTTATTACAATACATGAGGGGTGTAGTTTGCAAAATAGGGTCACATGTGGGGGGGTCCATTGTTCTGGCACTATGGGGGCTTTGTAAACACACATGGCCTTCAATTCCGGACAAATTTTCTCTTCAAAAGCACAATGGCGCTCCTTCTCTTCTGAGCATTGCAGTGCGCCAGGAGAGCACTTTACATCGACATATGGGGTATGTTCTTACTCAGAAGAAATTGAGTTCCAAATTTTGCGGGGCTTTTTTCCTATTTTCCCTTGTGAAAATGAAAAATTTAGGGTAACATCAGATTTTATTGAAAAAAAAAATTTTTTTTCATTTTCCCATCCAACTTTAACCTGTTGGGGACGAAGGGCATATGCATACGCCCTTGCGTCCTGGTACTTAAGGATGAAGGGCGTATCCATTCGCCTGTGGGAATTTCGGTCCCCGCCGCACGCCGGGCGGGGACCGCACCGGGGTGACTGCTGATATCATTCAGCAGGCACCCCGTGCAAATGCCCATGTCGGCGATCGACGCAAATCGCAAGTGAATTCACACTTGCGATTTGCGCCGATTCCGGGTCATTACGGGTCTATGGTGCCACCCCTCCTATCCCTGCTATTGGTGGTCTAAACGCGACCACCAATAGCAGATCGGGGGCAGGGGGGGTTTACTTTTGTTTTCCCCGTCCTGCCCACCCACAATAGGCGGGGCAGAACGGGGAACCAAAGGAGCCCGGCGCCGAAGATCAACTTACCCGTCCGGAGGCTGCGGGCAACGGTGATCGGCGGGCGCGACGTCGTGCAGGACAAGAGGACGGCTCCCTGGATCCAACGGAAGCCGGTAAGTTGCCTAGCAATATCTGGAGGGCTACAGTCTGAGACCATTATACAGTGGTCTCTAACCTGTAGCCCTCCAGATGTTGCAAAACTACAACTCCCAGCATGCCCAGACAGCTGTTTGGGCATGCTGGAATGTGTAGTTTTGCAACAGCTGGAGGGCTACAGTTTCAGACCATTATACAGTGGTCTCTAAACTGTATCCCTCCAGATCTTGCAAAACTACAACTCCTAGCATGCCCAAACAGCTGTTTGCTGTCTGGGAATGCTGGGAGTTGTAGTTTTGCAACATCTGGAGGGTCACAGTTTGGAGATCACTGCAGTTGGAGTTGTAGTTGCGTACATCCAGCTGTTGCATAACTACATCTCCCAGCATGCCCTATGGCGATTAGTACATGCTGGGAGTTGTAGTTTTGCAACAGCTGGAGGCACACTGGTTTGAAAATACTGAGTTAGGTAACAGAACCTAACTGAAGGTTTTCCAACCAGTGTGCCTCAAGCTGTTGCAAAAGTACAACTCCCAGCATGCATGGTCTGTCAGTACATGCTGGGAGTTGTAGCTAGCAACAGTTGGAGGCACAATGGTTGGAAAATACTGAGTTAGGTAACAGAACCTAACTGAAGGTTTTCCAACCAGTGTGCCTCCAGCTGTTGCAAAAGTACAACTCCCTGCATGCACGGTCTGTCAGTACATGCTGGGAGTTGTAGTTTAGCAACAGATGGAGTCCCAATGTTGGAAAATACTGAGTTAGCTAACAGAACCTAACTGAAGGTTTTCCAACAAGTGTGCCTCCAGCTGTTGCAAAAGTACAACTCCCAGCATGCACGGTCTGTCAGTACATGCTGGGAGTTGTAGTTTAGCAACAGTTGGAGGCACAATGGTTGGAAAATACTGAGTTAGCTAACAGAACCTAACTGAATGTTCTCCAACCAGTGTGCCTCCAGCTGTGGTGAAAGTCCAACTCCCAGCATGCACGGTCTGTCAGTGCATGCTGGGAGTTGTAGTTTTGAAACAGCTGGAGGTTTGTCCCCCCATGTGAACGTACAGGGTACATTGACACGGGCAGGATTACAGTAAGTTTCCTGCTTCAAGTTTGGGCTGCGGCAAATTTTTTGCCGCAGCGCAAACTCCTAGCGGGAAAATCACCGTAACCTGCCAGTGCGAATGTACCCTAAAAACAATACACTACAATAACACATAATAAAGAGTAAAACAATACATAAACACCCCCTTACATTGCCCCCCCCCCCAATAAAAATGAAAAACATATTGTACGGCAGTGTTTCTAAAACGGAGCCTCCAGCTGTTGCAAAACAACAACTCCCAGCATGCCTGGACAGCCACTGACTGTCCAGGCATACTGGGAGTTTAGCAACAGCTGGAGGCACCCTGTTTGGAAATCACTGGCGTAGAATACCCCTATGTCCACCCCTATGCAATCCCTAATTAAGTCCTCAAATGCGCATGGCGCTCTCTCATTTTGTAGCCCTGTTGTATTTCAAGGAAACAGTTTGGGGCCACATATGGGGTATTTCCGTACACGGGAGAAATTGCACTACAAATTTTGGGGGGCTTTTTCTCCTTTTACCCCTTATGAAAAGGAAAAGTTGGGGGTTACAAAAGCCTGTTAGTGTAAAAAAAAAAAAAAATAATTACACTAACATGCTGGTGTTGCCCCATACTTTTTATTTTCACAAGCAGTAAAAGGAAAAAAAGACCCCCAAAATTTGCAATGCAATTTCTCAAGAGTACGGAAATACCCCATATGTGGGCTAAAAATGCTCTGCGGACACACAACAAGGCTCAGGATTGAGAGCCCACCATGTACATTTGAGGCCAAAATTGGTGATTTGCACAGGTGTGGCTGATTTTACAGCGGTTCTGACATAAACGCAAACAAATAAATACCCACATGTGACCCCATTTTGGAAACTTCACCCCTCACGGAACGTGACAAGGGGTATAGTGAGCCTTAACACCCCACAGGTGTTTGACGAATTTTCATTAAAATTGGATGGGAAAATGCAAACAAAAAATTTCACTAAAATGCTGGTGTTACCCTAAATTTTTCATGTTCACAAAGGAAAATAGGAAAAAAGCCCCCCAAAATTTGTAACCCCATTTATTCTGAGTAACAAAATACCCCATATGTGGATGTTAAGTGCTCTACGGGCAAACTACAGTGCTCAGAAGAGAAGGAGCGTCATTGGGATTTTGAAGAGAAAATTTGTCCGGAATTGAAGGCCACATGTGTTTACAAAGCCCCCAAAGTGCCAGAACAATGGACCCCCCCACATGTGACCCCATTTTGGAAACTACACCCCTCACATAATGTATTAAGGGGAGCATTTACGCCCCACAGGTGTCTGACAGATTTTTGGAACAAAAAATAAAATTTTTCATTTGCACAGCCCACTGTTCCAAAGATCTGTCAAACGCCAGTGGGGTGTAAATACTCAGTGCACCCCTTATTAAATTCTGTGAGGTGTGTAGTTTCCAAAATGGGGTCACATGTGTGGGGGGTCCACTGTTCTGGTATCACGGGGGGCTTTGTAAACACACATGGCCCCTGACTACCATTCCAAACGAATTCTCTTTCCAAAAGCTCAATCGCTCCCAAATTTTGGGGGGGCATTTTCTCCCATTACCCTTTGTAAAAATGGTAAATTAGGGGGGAAAACTGCACTTTAGTGAAAAAACTTTTTTTTTTTTCATTTACGCATCCGACTTTAACGGAAAGTCGTCAAATACCTGTGGGGTGTTAAGGCTAACTGGACCCCTTGTTACGTGCCTTGAGGGCTGTAGTTTCCAAAATGGTATGCCATAGGTGCTTTCTAAATGTGACATGCCCCCCAAAAACCATTTCAGCAAAATTCACTTTCCAAAATCCCATTGTCGCTCCTTCCCTTCTGAGCCCTCTACTGCACCCACCGAACACTTGACATACACATGTGAGGTATTTCCTTACTCAAGAGAAATTGGGTTACAAATTTTGTGGGGCTTTTTCTCCTATTACCACTTGTAAAAACTCAAAAACTGAGTCTACAAGAACATGCGAGTGTAAAAAATAAGATTTTGAATTTTCTCCTTCACTTTGCTGCTATTCCTGTGAAACACCTAAAGGGTTAACACACTTACTGAATGTCATGTTGGATACTTTGAGGGGTGCAGTTTTTATAATTGGGTCATTTATGGGGTATTTCTAATATGAAGGCCCTTCAAATCCACTTCAAAACTGAACTGGTCCCTGAAAAATTTCCGATTTTGAAAATTTTTTGAAAAATAGGAAAATATCTGCTGAACTTTGAAGCCCTCTGATATCTTCCAAAAGTAAAAACATGTCAACTTTATGATGCAAACATAAAGTAGACATATTGTATTTGTGAATCAATATATAATATATTTGGAATGTCTATTTTCCTTATAAGCAGAGAGCTCCAAAGTTAGAAAAATGCAAAATTTTTGAATTTTTCATAACATTTTTGAATATTTCACCAAGAAATGATGCAAGTATCGATGAAAATTTACCACTACCATAAAGTAGAATATGTCTCGTAAAAACAATCTTGGAATCATATTTATAAGTAAAAGCATCCCAGAGTTATTAATGCTTAAAGTGACAGTGGTCAGATTTGCAAAAAATGCTACCGTCCTTAGGGTCATAATGGGCTCCGTCCCCAAGGGGTTAATGGAAATTCTTCAAACACCTGTGGGGTGTTAAGGCTCACTATACCCCTTCTTACATTCCGTGACGGGTGTAGTTTCCAAAATGTGGTCACATGTGGGTATTTCTTTTTTTGTGTTTATGTCCGAACCGCTGTAAATTCAGCCACCCCTGTGCAAATCACCAATTTAGGCCTCAAATGTACATAGTGCACTCTCACTCCTGAGCCTTGTTTTGTGCCCGCAGAGCCTTTTACGCCCACATATGGGGAATTTCCGTACTCAGGAGAAATTGTGTTACAAATTTTGGGGGTCTTTTTTTCTTTTTACCGCTTGTGAAAATAAAAAGTATGGGGCAACATCAGCACGTTATTGTAATTTTTTTTTATTTTTTTACACTAACAGGCTGGTGTAGCCCCCAACTTTTCTTTTTCATAAGGGGTAACAGGAGAAAAAGCCCCCCGAAATGTGTAGTGCAATTTCTCCCGAGTACGGAAATACCCCATATGTGGCCCTAAACTGTTTTCTTGAAATACGACAGGGCTCCGAAGTGAGAGAGCGCCATGCGCATTTGAGGACTAAATTAGGGATTGCATAGGGGTGGACATGGGGTTATTCTACACCAGTGATTCAAAACAGGGTGCTAAACTCCCAGTATGCCTGGACAGTCAGTGGCTGTCCGGAAATGCTGGGAGTTGTTTTGCAAAAGCTGGAGGCTCCATTTTGGAAACACTGCTGTACAATACATTTTCATTATGGGGAACCACGTAAGGGGATGTATATGTAGTGTTTTACCCTTTATTATGTGTTAGTGTAGTGTAGTGTTTTTAGGGTACATTCACACTGGCGGAGGTTTACAGTGAGTTTCCCGCTAGGAGTTTGCGCTGCGGCGAAAAATTTGCTGCAGCTCAAACTTCAAGCAGGAAACTTATTGTAAACTCGCCCGTGTGAGTGTACCCTGTACATTAACATCAGGGGGGGGGGGGGGGCAAACCTCCAGCTTTTTCAAAACTACAACTACTGACAGACCGTGCAACAGCTGGAGGCACACTGGTTGGAAAGCCTTCAGTTAGGTTTTGTTGCCTAACTCAGTATTTTCCAGCCAGTGTGCCTCCAGCTGTTGCAAAACTACAACTCCTAGCATGCACTGATCACCAAAGGGCATGCTGGGCGGTGTAGTTATGCAACAGCTGGAGGTATGCAACTACAACTCCCAGCATGCTGTTTGCTGTTTGGGCATGCTGGGATTTGCAGTTTTGCAACATCTGGAGGGCTACAGTTCAGAGACCCATTCACAGTGATCTCCAAACTGTGGCCCCCCAGATGTTGCAAAACTACAAATCCCAGCATGTCCAGACAGCAAACTGCTGTGTGGGCATGCTAGGAGTTGTAGTTTTGCAAGATTTAGAGGGCCACAGTTTAGAGATCACTGAACAGTTATCTCCAAACTGTAGCCCTCCAGCTGTTGCAAAACTACAAATCCCAGCATGCCCAAAGAGCTGTCTGGGCATGCTGGGAGTTGTAGTTTTGCAAGATCTGGAGGGCTTCGGTTTAGACAGCACTGTATAGTGGTCTTAAATTGTAGCCCTCCCGATGTTGCTAGGCAACTCACCGGCTTCCGTAGGATCCAGGGAGCCAGCCGCATGATATCTCCGCCTGCCGATCGCCGCCCGCAGCCTCCGCCGATGGGTATGTGGACTTTGGCACCGGTCCTCTGTTGGTTTCCCCGTTCTGCCCCGCCTATTGTGGTTTGGCAGAACGGGGAAACCAAAAGTTATCCCCCCCACCCCCGATCTGCTATTGGTCATTGCTTCTAGACGACCAATAGCAGGGATAGGAGGGGTGGCACCCCTGCCACCTCACTCCTATCCCTTCAGGGGGATCGTGGGTGTCTTGGACAACCCCGATACCCCTTATTCTCCAGGTCACCGAGTCCCCATAATCACGTATGACCCGTAATAGCTGCAAATCGCCAGTGTGAATTCACCGGCGATTTGCAGCGATCACCGACATGGGGGGGTCTGATGACCCCCCTGGGCATTTGCACAGGGTGCCTGCTGAGCGATATCAGCAGTCACCCTGGTCCGGTCCCCGCCCCCTGCGCATCGGGGACCGAAATTCCCACATACATTTACGTCCTGGGTCCTTTAGTACCAGGGTGTCAGGACTTAAGCGTACGCCCTGGGTCCTTAACTGGTTAATGCGTATTGTAGCAAATTTTTCTGCCCTCATCAGTGCATACCACATACATACATCTAAGTAGTGTACAATTTTGTACCTGTTAATCTGTCAATGGCCTACATACTGTGAAAGTCCAATCAATAGTACTCACCGGCTGGTGCTTTTAAAAAAATACAGAGTTTTTAATGCGCATTGTAGTGCATTTTTCTGCCCTCATCAGTACATACCGCATAGGTACATGTAAGTAGTGTACCATTTTGTACCTGACCAGTTAATCTGTCAAAGGCCTACATATTGTGAAAGTCAAAGCACTAGTACTCACCGGCTGGTGTTTTACAAAAATACAGACTTTTTAATGCATATTGTAGTGCATTTTTCTGCCCTCATCAGTGCATACCGCATATATACATCCAAGTAGTGTACCATTTTGTACCTGTTAATCTGTCAAGGGCCTACATACTATGAAAGTCCAAACAATAGTACTCACCGGCTGGTGTTTTACAAAAATACAGATTTTTTTTGCGTATTGTTGTGCATTTTTCTGCCCTCATCAGTGCATACCGCATACCTACATCTATGTAGTGTACCATTTTGTACCTGTTAATCTGTCAAGGGCCTACATACTGTGAAAGTCCAAGCAATAGTACTCACCGGCTGGTTTTTTACAAAACTTACAGAGTTTTTAGGCTCATTGTAGCGCTTTTTTTTTGCCCTCCTAAGTGCATACCGCATACATACATCTAAGTAGTTTACTATTTTGCACCTGTTAATCTTTCAAGGGCCTACATACTGTGAAAGTCCAAGCACTAGTACTCACCGGCTGGTGTTTTACAAAAATACAGACTTTTTAATGCTTATTGTAGCGCATTTTTCTGCACTCATCAGTGCATACCGCATATGTACATCTAAGTAGTGTACCATTTTATACCTGTTAATCTGTCAAGGGCCTACATACTGTGAAAGTCCAAGCACTAGTACTCACCGGCTGGTGTTTTACAAAAATACAGACTTTTTAATGCTTATTGTAGTGCATTTTTCTGCCCTCATCAGTGCATACTGCATATGTACATCTAAGTAGTGTACCATTTTGTACCTGTTTATCTGTCAAGGGCCTACATACTGTGAAAGTCCAAGCAATAGTTTTTACCAGCTGGTGTTTTACAAAAATACAGAGTTTTTAATGCACATTGTAGTGCATTTTTCTGTCCTCATCAGTGCATACCGCATACGTACATCTAAGTAGAGTACTATTTTGTACCTGTTAATCTGTCAAGGGCTACATACTGTGAAAGGACAGTCAAAAGTAATTACCCGCTGCTGTTCTAGACAAATACTGTTTAAGAGTAGTGAAGCTTATTGTTCTACTCTCATATACGCACTAAGTATGTCAGGCAGAGAAGTGCCAGGACGTGCACAGAGGAGTGTCAGAGGCCTAAATCCTTCAGGTAGAGGTCACAGCAGACTAGGGGCGAGTGGCAGCAGTAGTCGCAGCGAGAGACCTGAGCTCCCGTTACAAGACGTAATAGGAAAATGGAAATACCCCATGTGTGGACGTAAAGTGCTCTGCAGGTGCACTACAATGCTCAGAAGAGAAAGAGCAAACATTTGGCTTTTGGAAAGCAAATTTTTCTGAAATGGTTTTTAGGGGGCATGTTGCATTTAGGAAGCCCCTATGGTGCCAGAACAGCAAAAACAAAAACAAAAAAAAACACATGGCATACTATTTTGGAAACTACACCCCTCAAGGAACGTAACAAGGGGTACAAATATCCAAGAGAAAAAGAAAAGGTCGCACTCACCATGCTTCTCAAATGTGCTTTATGACATCAGGAACGTGCAAGTGGGTACAGTAGTGGAGCGACAAGTGTTTCATGCTAGTTGTGCATCGTCTAGCGTGAAACACGTTTTGCTCCACTACTGCACCCGCTTGAACGTACCCACCGTTCCTGATGGAAAGCACATTTGAGAAGCATGGTTAGTGCGACCTTTTCTTTTTCTCTTGGATCTTTTTGCATATAAGTTGGACATTACCAAGTCAGCACTTCCCTTTGTGCAATTAACAGTTCGCCAGCTGCAGGTTCATAAAGACTCCTTGTTCACTCTGCTGCTTTAAAGTCATATCACTAGTAGTGCCAGTTCATTCTCACACATTTATTGTAACAAGGGGTACAGTGAGCCTTTACATCCCACATTTTTGCTAAAGTTGGACGTGAAAATACTTTTTTTTTTAATTTTCACTAAAATGCTGGTGTTACCCCAATTTTTATTTTTTCACAATGGGTAATAGGAGAAAAAGCCCCCCAAAATACCCCATATGTGGATGTAAAGTGCTCTGCGAGCGCAGTACAGGGCTCAGAAGAGAAGGAGCACCATTGAGCTTTTGGAGAGAGAATTTGGTTGGAACTGGAAGTTGGGGCCATGTGTGTTAATAAAGCCCCTGTGCTATCAGAACAGTGGATCCACCCCATATGTTAACCTGCTTCATAAACTACACCCTTCACAAAATGTTGCTGCTTTAAAGTCATATCACAAGTAGTGCCAGTTTATTCTGACAAATTTGTTGTAACAAGGGGTACAGTGATCCTTTATACCCCACAGGTGTTTGACAAATTTTTGCAAAAGTTGGACGTGAAAATTTTTTTTTTTATTATTTTCACTAAAATGCTGGTGTTACCCCAATTTTTTTTCACAAGGGGTAATAGGAGAAAAAGACCCCCAAAATTTGTAACACCATTTTTTCTGAGTATGGAAATACCCCATATGTGGATGTAAAGTGCTCTGCGAGCGCACTACAAGGCTCAGAAGTGAAGGAGCGCCATTGGGCTTTTGGAGAGAGAATTTGGTTGGAAGTGGAAGTCGGGGGCCATGTGCATTTACAAAGCCCCTGTGCTACCAGAACAGTGGATCCATCCGACTTGTGACCCTATTTCATAGACTACACCCCTCACGAAATGTAACAATGGGTGCATGTGAGCATTTACACCCCACTGGCGTCTGACAGACCTTTGGAACAGTGAGCTATGCAACTGAAAAATAACATTTTTCATTTTCATGGTGTAAATGCTCAATGCACCCCTTGTTACATTCCATGGGGGGTGTAGTTTTCAAAATGGGGTCAAATGTAGGGGGGGGGGAGTTCACTGTTCTGGCACCATGGGGGCTTTGTAAACGCACACGGCCTTCAATTCCAGACACATTTTCTCTCCAAAAGCCCAAAGGCTCTCTCTTCTGAGCCCTGTATTATGCCTGAAGAACACTTTACAGGCACATATGGGGTATTTCCATACTCTGAAATAGTGTTACAAATTTTAGGGGGCTTTTTTCCTAATAACCCTTGTGAAAATGAAAAAAATAGGGGAAACACCAGAATTTTTTTTTCATTTTCAAAAACGTAGAAACTTTAGCTTTAACAAAAATTCATCAAACACCTGCGGGGGTGTTAAGGATTACTATTGTTATTTTCCGTGAGTGGTGTAGTTTCCAAAATGTTTATTCATTTTTTATTTTTTTGCGTTTATGTCGCTGCCACCCCTGCCACCCCTATGTAACCAGCAGCCACCCCTGTGCAAATCACCTCAAATGTACATGGTTTGCTCTCACTCCTGAGCCTTGTTGTCTGCCCTCAGAGCATTTTACGTCCACAAAATGGGTATTCCCGTACTCAGGAGAAATTGCGTTACAAATTGTGGAGGTCTTTTTTTCCTTTTACCTCTTGTGAAAATGAAAAGTATGGGGCAAAACGAGCATGTTAGTGTTAATACCATCATGTTGGTGTAAAAAAATAAAAATAAATAAATAAATAAAAAATAAAAAATAATAATAATAATAATAATATATAAATATATATATATATATATTTTTTTTTTACAATAACATGCTGGTGTAGACTAGTATTGAGCGTGATTACTTGAATAGCTAATTTTTTTCGCGAATATCAGCACTTCACGATTTTGCGACTATTTGGAATATAACAACATATATTTGTTATGACAAATAGTACACAATGATGTGTACTGTGTAAATAAAAAGTGATCATCCCATCCTGCTTCAAGATTGTGGTCCAAAGAAGGCGAATATGCGAAAATTTGCGAATATTGGCACTTCTAGAGGACACTGATCCCTCCCTGTGGGCCAATGAGAAGGATGCAAATACAGTTGTCAGAGGTTAGCAACATCCCTAGCAACCAATAGGAAAGTTGTTAGTTGAAAGATATAATCATGCTTGCGCATTTAGCAAATTTCCTTATGAATTTTGCATGAAAAGAAGTCTAAGAATATGTGAAATTCATGAATATAGGCCGAATATTCGTCCATATATTTGCAAAATATCGCAAATTTGAATATTGCCTACGCCGCTCATCACTAGTGTAGAGAAAAAGCCCCCCAAAATTTGTAACACTATTTCTCCTGAGTACGGAAATACCCCATATGTGGCACTAAACTGTTGCCTTGAAATAAGACAGGGCTCTGAAGTGAGAGAGCACCATGCGCATTTGAGGCCTGAATTAGGGATTTGTATAGGGACGGACCAGGATTCAAGCGTTACACTTCCTCCGATACCAAAATTACCCTACGACAGTGTTTCCCAAACAGGGTGCATCCAGCTGTTGCAAAACTACAACTCCCAGCATGTACGGTCTATCAGTGCATGCTGGGAGTTGTAGTTTGCAACAGCTGGAGGCACACTGGTTGCAAAACACTGAGTTAGGTAACAAACTCTCAGTGTTTCACAACCAGTGTGCCTTCAGCTGTTGCAAAACTACAACTCTCAGCATGCACTGGCAGCTGAAGGTCATGCTGGGAGTTGTAGTTATGCAACATTTGGAGGCACACTACTACAACTCCCAGCATGCCCTTTGGCTGTCCTTGCATGCTGGGGATTGTAGTTATGGGACACCCCAAAAAGCGAGAGTACTGATTCATTGTCTGGTAATGGCCGAAGAATCAGGACGATTATAAGGTGGCACCAGTACCACCTCACTCCTGCTGCTAAAGGGTGATAGGTGCCGTCTCACCTATCACCCTTTTCATCGCTGGCATGGGGGGGGGGGGTCCCCCAGGGTTTTGCATAGGGTGCCTGCTGAATTATTTCAGCAGGCATCCCGTTCCGTTCACCACTGGATTACCGGCGGTGAACGGAAATGTCCAGGGTGCACAGGTACGCCAAAAGTACCAGGACATCAGGGCGTGCATGTTCGCCTTGCCCTGAAGGGGTTAAGGTCAAAATGGGCTTAATCCCCAAGGGGTTAAACAAACATTTTATTCTATTTCAAGTTTTCTATTATTTACTTTATTTTAAACCATAAAACCAAAAATATTCAAGTTTGGTATAATTGGAATCATCTATCAAATAAATGCACCAGACGTGAAAATATAAATAAAATAACAAGCTTTATTAAACATATATAATAATTAAATAAAAAACATAAATAATGAGAATCAGCAATAGCCAGAAAAATGTGCAATGATCTAATAAATACTATTCTCTTAAAGGTTTGCCATTACCAGTTAAACACATACTGCAGAGAAACACTGCGACATTGAGCACACATAGAAAAGGCAAACACAAAATGAATGATAATAAGAGAAGAGAGACAACGTATACAGGTGATCTATTGGTGCACTGTGGGAGCCTGAGAAACTAGAGACAAAAGTGTGTTGGTATGAGACCTGAAGGAATCAACAGGTGCATCCATAGCAACATCACTGCACTAGAGAAATACACCAGCCCACGGAAGGGAAGAGAGGGTAAACACGCTGCCACAGTGCATCCGGAGTCACCACGTTATACTCACATAAGAGATCACACACAACCCCTATGCCGTTTCGCTACCCGCTCCGTCGGGAAAAAATTTGCATCGTGACGCAGACTGGCGCATGATGTCTGCGACATGTCGCAGACAAAGATGCGCCAAAAAAAAAAACGACAAAACAAGTCGGGTTTAGAATAGTAAATGAGGGCCATTGTGAACTCTGGAAAAATGATTGCCTCACAGAATTGCACAATTCCATATTTTTTTTTTAAATGTTGCCTTTTATATAATTTTTTCTGGCTCCGTAATATATAGTATATGATAAAATAAAGAGTGCCAAAGAGAAGTACAACTGGTCCACAAAAATAAGCCCTAATATAACAGTATAACAGTGACAAGAGCTTCCATCTTTCTTCTTTCCCAGAGTTTAAGTTGTAAGAGGAAGATGCACCATGTGATGTATGTGACATATTTGGGTGCAATGCGCCACAATTTGAGATGAGCAAACACTTAAATTCCCAGGACGGGAAGGGGGTTAATAAACCAAGAACAAACTCCAAACCCCAGTCACCCAGTTGAAAATTCCCTCCCTAACTAAATATATAAAACTTCACTTTTATTTAACCATTAATAAAAGGTCCCATGTAGTGAATTAAAATTGCAGACAATTCCCTCATCAAGTGTTTGCTCTCCTATCTGGAGATGACAAGTGCATATGCTTGACAGTTGCTGCAGACCACTGTCTACTGGGGAATAAAGCTGCTGATAAAATATAATCAATTTGCCTCGCCTACATGTTTCGTGGTATGACCCACGTCCTCAGGGGTTAAGAGACAAATGGCCACGTGCATATGAAAGTGCTTCCTTATATAACGTCATCTAGACACTCCCCAAGCCTTTGGACCAATCATGATCTCTAATCAACCTCCCTGTTCCTACGGCTCCTATCACTAACCAGTTTATTGAAAGTTACTAGGGTCAAAGAATAACTTCCGGTGCTATTTAATGACATAGGTCGCCGCACTTACCCGTACTTCCTTCTGTGCACGTAATCCGATCACATGATCCGCTCCGTAACTTGCGCATGCACCCGACCGGTCACTGGGTTCACTATTCAGTGCGCGATCAGCACTGTGAAAACCAACGCATGCGCGTGGACTTAGACTTTAGTCCGTACCTCTCAATGTCAATGCGCATCTGCACAGACTTAGAATCAAACTGGTGGATAAGTGGATAGCACTGTGATCAGTGACATATGTAAGTCCAAAAGATCTCTTGATCTATAAGGGAGGAAAAAAGGTCTTATAATGACTGTAGCTTGTGGGAATCTATAGTGGACAACTATATGATGACATAAACAATTTATTATCTATATAGTATTGTATCAGGCAAGTGTATTGACAGTTAGTGCCAATTATTTGTTTAAGTGGGAATAAAACTTCTCATTAATGCCTTTAAAAATTTTTCCTTTTTAGAGCCATACTTGCACTTATGTATGATCCATTTAGTTATCCTCTATCTTGTGTTAGATAAGTTTATATCTGTCCATCTATGCACATTTTATGCCAAAACCAATAAACAAAAGAAGGGGACCACAGTTAATATCTAACAATAATTCTCCAATATCTTGATTTGCCAAGAACAATAATACTACCAGTTATGAATGATCAAAATCATAAGGATTATGCCATTTACTTATAAAAAAGCCACAAAAGAGAATCCTTCGTTGAGGCCATAAGGGCTACGCGTACCCAATCTATAGATCCATCTGGACTCTTCTTGTAATAGTATTTTATCTATGTTGCCCTTGCGTGAGCCCAGCTGTTTTTGATCTCGAATATATTCTGACTATGAGCTATCCTCATATGTCTCGCGAGTGGTGTATGACTATTTGTACGTATAGTACTCAAATGCTTAGAGATTCTCCTTCTAAATTCTTGTGTTGTCTTCCCAACATAAAGTTTATGACAATTACAGCATGCTGCATAGATGATATTTTTTGTTGAACAATTAATAAACTGTCTGATTTGGTAATGTCGTCCATCAAGTGGGTTGGTAAACTCTTGAGTTTTGGGTAAGTACAAAAATCACAATGGCCACACGGATAAGAACCTGTGACCCCGATCGGATGTCTGTTGTGAATCTCCCCCAAGGTGGACAAATGACTGCGGACTAAGATGTCCTTAAGATTGGATCCTCTCCTAAAGGATAATTGTGGCCTAACCCCTACCACTTCTCTTATATCTGGATCTGAATATAAGAATCTACATGGGATATTGAAAATCCTAGTGGTATATGCATCATGTGTACCAATACATCTGATTTTGTGTTCGGTCGTGGCTTCTCTATTGGAGGTTAATAGTTGTCTTCTCTCATTATTATCTGCTCTCCTCTGTGCCTTCCTCACACGCCGAGGGATAACTTCTAGCTCAGAATCTCCTAGATAACTCTCTAGATTCTGCCTCAAAAGTTTCTTGGGTGGAGCAGTTGCGCTTAGCCCTTAAGAATTGCCCCACAGGAATGCTTCTTCTCAATGTATCAGGGTGCCAGCTCTGCCAGTGTAGAAAATTATTCGTAGATGTAGGTTTACGAAAAACTTTCATTTGAATCGTGTTGGTCTCATCAATCATGATAGTAAGATCTAGAAAGTTAATTAGTCTACCCCCAAACTCCGAAGTAAAGTGCATGCCAATATCAATGTGATTAAGAGCTTCTAGAAAGGAGGTTAATAATGTGCTCCCCCCATGCCACAAAATCAAAACATTGTCAATAAATCTACCCTAAAAAATAATGTGACTAGTGTAAAGCTCAAAATCATCAGAAAAAAACAATCTCACTCCTCCACCACCCTAAAAAGAAAAGATTAGCATAATTTGGTGCACAGGAGGACCCCATAGCGGTGCCTTGTGTCTGGAAAAAGAAGGTGTCCTTAAATAAAAAATAATTGTGTGTCAAAACAAATGTGAGTAAATCAATAAGAAAGTGTGAGAGTGAGATTATTTTTTCTGATGATTTTGAGCTTTACACCAGTCACATTATTTTTTGGGGATCTTTTGGACTTACATATGTCACTGATCACAGCGCTATACACTTATCCACCAGTTTGATTCTAAGTCTGTGCAGATGCGCATTGACATTGAGAGGTACGGAATAAAGTCTAGGTCCGTGCGCATGTGCGGGTTTTCACAGCGCTGATCGCGCACTGAATAGTGAACCCAGTGACCGGGTGGGCGCATGCGCGAGTTACGGAGCGGATCATGTGATCAGATTACGAACACAGAAGGAAGTATGGGTAAGTTCAGCGACCTATGGATGTCATTAAATAGCGCCGGATGTTATTTTTTGACCCTAGTAACTTTTCAATAAACTGGTTAGTGATAGGAGCCGTAGGAACAGGGAGGTTGATCAGAGATCATGATTGGTCCAAAGGCTTGGGGAGTGTCTAGATGACGTTATATAAGGAAGCACTTTCATATGCAAGTGGCCATTTGTCTCTTAACCCCTGAGGACGTGGGTCATACCACGAAACATGTAGGGGAGGCAAATTGATTATATTTTATCAGCAGCTTTATTCCCCAGTAGACAGTGGTCTGCAGCCACTGTCAAGCATATACACTTGTCATCTCCAGATAGGAGAGAAAACACTTGATGAGGGAATTGTCTGCAATTTTAATTCACTACATGGGACCTTTTATTAATGGTTAAATAAAAGTGACGTTTTATATATTTAGTTAGGGAGGGAATTTTCAGTAGGGGTTTTTTACCCCGTCACCTGGGTAACTGGGGTTTGGAGTTTGTTTACAATTTGAGATGAGCCCAAAAATTCTAGATAATGTGACACACATTAATAAATGTGAAGGGTTTAACACAGTGTGGAACAAAACAATATGATAAATGCAAATGTATTTGTACTACTCAGATTATCTTCTTTTTAGATGTTCTTTTTGTTTTTTTGCTGTTTTTCAGCACCATGCAATCTTTTCTCCAGTAATCCTACTATCTTATGTTCCCATCAGCTGTCTTTAAGTCTTCTGTTTCCCTAAATTTACACGGACAAGACAGAACTCCGCATATTTTATATCAATCATCTGCCTCACCTGGAATAACAATTTTTTTGGACAACACCCTAATAATGCCTTCTGTATATGTGCTTATGGAAAACAATAAGATATCTCATTTAAACTACCGTATATACTCGAGTATAAGCCGAGTTTTTCATCACGATTTTTCGTGCTGAAAACACCCCCCTCGGCTTATACTCGAGTGAACTCCCCCACCCGCAGTGGTCTTCAACCTGCGGACCTCCAGAGGTTTCAAAACTACAACTCCCAGCAAGCCCGGGCAGCCATCGGCTGTTCGGGCTTGCTGGGAGTTGTAGTTTTGAAACCTCCGGAGGTCCGCAGGTTGAAGACCACTGCGGCCTTCAACATCATCCAGCCCCCTCTCACCCCCTTTAGTTCTGAGTACTCACCTCCGCTCGGCGCTGGTCCGGTCCTGCAGGACTTTCCGGTGAGGAGGTGGTCCGGTGGGATACTGGTTCCGGGCTGCTATCTTCACCGGGGAGGCCTCTTCTAAGCGCTTCGGGCCCGGCCTCAGAATAGTCACGTTGCCGTGACAACGACGCAGAGGTGCGTTCATTGCCAACGTACTTCTGCGTCATTGTCAAGGCAACGCCTCTATTCCGGGCCGGAAGCGCGGAGAAGAGGCGCCCCCGGTGAAGATAGCAGCCCGGAACCACTATCCCACCGGACCACCTCCTCTCCGGACAGCCCTGCAGGACCGGACCAGCGCCGAGCGGAGGTGAGTACTCAGAACTAAAGGGGGTGAGAGGGGGGCTGGATGATGTTGAAGGCCGCAGTGGTCTTCAACCTGCGGACCTCCGGAGGTTTCAAAACTACAACTCCCAGCAAGCCCGGACAGCCGATGGCTGCCCGGGCTTGCTGGGAGTTGTAGTTTTGAAACCTCTGGAGGTCCGCAGGTTGAAGACCACTGAGGGCGAATGATGAGAAGAGGATGATGAAGGGGGGTGGGGATGATGAAGGGGGGTGTGTGGGATGATTACAAGGGGATGATGAAGGGGGGATGTGTGGGATGATAAGGGGATGATGAAGGGGGGATGTGTGGGATGATAAGGGGATGATGAAGGGGGGATGTGCGGGATGATAAGGGGATGATGAAGGGGGGATGTGTGGGATGATGACAAGGGGATGATGAAGGGGGGATGTGTGGGATGATAAGGGGATGATGAAGGGGGGATGTGTGGGATGATGACAAGGGGATGATGAAGGGGGGATGTGTGGGATGATAAGGGGATGATGAAGGGGGGATGTGTGGGATGATGACAAGGGGATGATGATGAGGATGTTAATGACGGGTCTGGATGATGACAGGGGGGGATGAGGTATTTCCCACCCTAGGCTTATACTCGAGTCAATAACTTTTCCTGGGATTTTGGGTTGAAATTAGGGGTCTCGGTTTATACTCGGGTCGGCTTATACTCGAGTATATACGGTATCTCCTTTTTTTTCTAAAGAAAATACTTTCCATCTACACTTATCTGTGTTTATTTCTTATACTGGTCCTTACATTTCTCAAATTCTACACTTCTGTGTTAATGCCTCCATTGGTTGCCCATAGTAAAGATAATTTAAATTGTCAGCTTAATTTACAGAGCTTATCCAACCCTGTTCTTGCTTATGCTTTCTTACTTATACAGTATATCATATTCTGCTCTCTTCAAGGGATACTCCGGCGGATTTTATTTTTTTTTTTAATCAACTGGTACCACAAAGTTAAACAGATTTGTAAATTACTGCCATTTAAAAATCTTAATCCTTACAGTACTTATCAGCTGCTGTATACTACAGAGGAAGTTGTATTTCTTTCTTGTGTTCTTTTCAGTCTAACCACAGCGCTATCTGCTAACACCTCTGTTCATGCCAGGAACTGTCCAGAGCAAGATAAGTTTGCTATGGGGATTTGCTTGTACTCTGGACAGTTCCTGACACGGACAGAGATACCAGCACTGTGGTCAGACTAAAAAGAATTCCAGAAAGAAATAAAACTTCCTCTGGAGCATACAGCAGCTGATAAGTATTGGAAGGATTAAGATTTATTAATAGAAGAAATTTACAAATCTGTTTAACTTTCTGGCACCAGTTGATTTAAAAATTTTTTTTTCCACCGGAGTACCCCTTTAGTTGCCTTCTTATTTCTTTAACTATAATTTCCTCCTTTAATGATTGAATAATCCATGGCCTACTTTTTTTTTTTTTTAAAGAAATGTCTTCCTAATGTCATTTCTCGCGCTTCATACTGTAAGTATGAACTAGGTTCCATCCCGAAATCTAACTGCTTACTTATCCCCTCAGGTTAGATAATGCATATACTCCCAGTTACCTATAGATTGTGAGCTGTGAGTTACAGTAAGATGTTTGGCATATAGAACATGTAGTAATTGTAGTATTTGGCTGACCTCACATCACTCCTGTGTGTCTATGAAGGTGGGCGCAGGAGCATTCAGGGGAAAAGCTACTCAATGGTAAGTTTAGCGGCAAGAGCCTGATTTTATGCAGGTGATCGCAAGAGGGGGGAGGGGGGGTGTTCGACTGTTGGGACACTTATCCCCTATCTTTTGGATAGAGTAGCCCATAGTTTTACATACAGAAAGCTCTACAATGTGGGAGGTTCCTTGCTTAGTCCCAACCTTTCTCAAGCATGAGGAAGGAAATCCAGTCTAACTTTACAGCTAGCTAGGTTTCCTTCCAGGTAGTGCAACAGAGAGGTGGTTTCTGATAACTATAAAAGCAAGTACAATAAGTGATTGTGTGAGCTAGCGATTGTGTGAGGTAAACAAGTGGGTATAAGTATACCTCACACTTAAAATTAAGGGACTTTAAATTAAGTTTAATTGAAATTTTTGCTTCTGTTTTTTTACTGTTTATTCTTACAATCCCCAAAGCCAAGATGGCTTCTATGTGGGAAAATGCAGTCCAGTGTACATCTTGCACGATGTATGCAATCCTTGAACAGCAGTTTGAGGGTGCATATTGTTGTGCAAGATGTGTACGAGTTGTTTATCTGGAAGCCCAGATCCTGGATCAAGAGGAGCAACTGGCAACACTGAATCGCATTGACAACTTGGAGAGGAGTGTCCTGCTCACTGAGCAAGTACTCTCTGGGGTAGAGGTGGGGGAGGATAGTGGGACAGAGGTGCAGGACAGTCAGGCAGCTAGCTGGGTTACAGTTAGAAAACGGGGTAGAGGGAAAAGTGTCAGGGAGGCTAGTCCTGAACTGGCACACCCCAACAAGTTTGCCCGGTTGGCAGATGAGGGTGATGTCATTTCAAAGCCAGCAAGCCTCTGGCCGCCAGGGGGGTGTCTGCTCCAGTAAGGAGGGAAGGAGGAGTGCAGGGCCGGCCAGACAGGTGCTGATAGTTGGGGACTCTATTATTAGGAGGACAGACAGGGCAATCTGTCACAAAGACCGGGATCGCCGAACAGTGTCGCTTGACTTTGGCACGTCGCGGATCGGGTTGACAGGTTGCTGGGTGGGGCTGGAGAAGACCCAGCAGTCATATTGGCACCATTGACAAAGTAAGAGGTAGGTGGAGTGTCCTTAAAAATGATTTCAGGGACTTAGGCCACAAGCTTAAGGTAATATTTTCTGAAATATTACCCATACCACAAGCCACACCCAAAAGGCAGCGGGAGATTAGGGAGGTAAACAAGCGGCTCAG
Organism: Hyla sarda; assembly: GCF_029499605.1. Lineage (NCBI taxonomy): Eukaryota > Metazoa > Chordata > Amphibia > Anura > Hylidae > Hyla > Hyla sarda. The sequence continues at coordinate 424,058,555 of NC_079189.1, forward strand.
AAGCTGGTGTAGGAAGGAGGGGTTTAGGTTCATGGAAAACTGGGCCAACTTTTCTGTTGGATACCAGCTCTACCATAGGGACGGGCTGCACCTCAATGGGGAGGGTGCAGCTGTTCTTGGGAAGAAGATGACTAGAAGGGTGGAGGAGTGTTTTAAACTAGGGACTGGGGGAGGGAATCTACAACATAGAGGGGGGAAGATAGTGTAGATAGAGAGGTGGTACGTATTAATGTACTTGGGTTTGTAGCAGAGAGAGGGGTTAGAATAGTTAATAGGGTTAGGCTTCGTAGGGGGAAAAAAACATACACCTTTGAATTGCATGTTTACTTATGCCAGAAGTCTGACCAATAAAACTGACAAACTGGTGTTGATAATGTCTGAGGAGAATTATGACATAGTGGGTATAAAAGAGACTTGGTTGGACGATAGCTATGACTGGGCGGTCAATATACAGGGTTATAGTCTATTCAGGAAAGATCAGACAAAACGAGAAGGGGAAGGAGTTTGTCTTTATGTAAAGTCCAGTCTGAAGGCCACACTGTGGGAGGCTATATGGGAGGTAAACGATAATGGGGACTCATTATGGGTTAAATGGAGATTTAAAAAAATATATATTCTGATAGGGGTTTGCTATAAGCCACAAAATGTAATGGAAGAGCCAGAAGATCAATTACTGAGGCAAATAAACAAGTCAGCAAATCAGAATGATGTGATAATAATGGGGGACTTTAACTATCCTGATATAAACTGGGAGACTGAGACCTGTGAATCTCATAAAGGAAACAGGTTTCTGACTATAGCTAAATACAATTATCTGTCCCAAATGGTACAGGGCCCGACCAGAGGGGGTGCCCCTCTGGACTTAATATTAACCAACAGACCTGACAGAGTAACTAACGTGCAAGTAGAAGGACACCTAGGAAATAGTGATCATGATATTATACATTATAGCTTGTTCTTCAATAAGGGAATCTCTCGAGGGGCCATAAAAACAATGAACTTTAGGAAGGCAAAGTTTGATCAACTCGGAGAAGCCCTTAATATAAATGGGATAATGGGGGAGATTTATGAAAACCTATGTAAAGGAAAAGTTGACCAGTTGCCCATAGCAACCAATCAGATTGCTTCTTTCATTTTGCAGAGGCCTTGTTAAAAATGAAAGTAGCGATCTTATTGGTTGCTATGGGCAACTCAGCAACTTTTTCTCTGGTGAGTTTTTGATAAATCTCCCCCAATGTTCTCAAAAACAAGAATACTGAGACTAAAGGGGAGACTTTTAAAAATATCTTAAATTCTTACTGTAAGAGGTATGTACCTTATGGGAATTAAAAGGTCAGGAATAGAAGAAAACCAATGTGGATGAATAAAAATGTTAAGGGACAATAAATGACAAAAATAAAGCATTTAGAGCTACTAAAACAGGACAGCAGTAAAGAAGCATTAAAAAGCTATAGAGTCAAATGTGAAATATGTCAAAAACAGATAAAAGCCGCAAAAGTAGAGACTGTAGGACTCATTGCTAAAGAGAGTAAAACTAACCCCAAAATGTTCTTTAATTATATAAATAGCAAAAAAGGTAAACATTGAAAGTCTTAGCCCTTTAAAAAGCGATGAGAAAGAAATTATAGAAGGGGATCAGGAAAAAGCAAATATATTAAACACATTAATTGCTGGTAAAATACTGCAAGATAAGATAAACTCTCCATTACAGGTCACATGTCTAACCCAGGAAGAAGTACAGTGCTGCCTACAAAAAAAATAAATAAATAAATAGACAAATCGCCAGGTCCAGATTGCATTCACCCCCATGTTCTAAAGGAATTATTGGGGTACTCCGCCCCTAGACATCTTATCCCCTATACAAAGGATAGGGGATAAGATGTCAGATCGCCACGGTCCCGCTGCTGGGGACCCTCCGGATCGCCGCTGCGACACCGTGCAGTGAGCTCTGTGCGTAATGACGGGCGATACAGGGGACGGAGCAGCGTGATGTCATGGCTCCGCCCCACATGACATCACGACCCGCCCCCTTAATGCAAGTCTATGGCAGGGGCGTGACGATCGCCTCGCCCCCTCCCATAGACTTGTATTGAGGGGGAGGGCTGTTACGTCACGAGGGGCTGAAAGGTGGGAGACTAATTTAAAGTTAATTGTTTGAATGGCTGCATCCGGGGCATATAGTAGTAGCCCTTTCCTGGAGTTAGCTAAATATATAGGAAGTACATTGTTGAAATATTAAAAGTATAACATTGATGTTCAGAGGATAAAGTACCCTTTATAATTTAAAAACTCAGCTACACCTCAGTCATAGGTTTGATAGTATACTGTATATACCTGTAATATTTAAAGAAGCAATTCAGGTTTTATTTATTGTACTGAAGAGACAAAAAGAACAGAGGAGCGCGATCCTAGTGTATTATCAAAAACATTAAAAGCAAAGTGTTCAACACATATGTGCTCACCAGAGTTGGTTATGCTCAGAGCATAACATCTACAACAGCGCATCAATAGTGGGTCAGCAGCCCAGGAGAACCCGATCATCCAAGGAGGTCGGCAGGCAGTAGTAAAACAGACAATTAAAAAGGAAGAAATTTTCTCCAAAGCTAGGCGCTTCTCCCAATAAAAAGTTATCTTTATTCCGTCAGGAAAGACATAAAAAGTTGGTATAAAAAGCACTTTCAACGCGTTTCTAGCTCGGACTGAGCTCTTGAACAAGATGTGCACGTCTTGCACGTCTTGATAAAGAGCTCAGTCCGAGCTACAAACGTGTTGAAAGTGCTTTTTGTACGAACTTTTTATGTCTTTCCTGACGGAATAAAGATAACTTTTTATTGGGAGAAGCGCCTGGCTTTGGAGAAAATTTCTTCCTTTTTAATTGTCTGTTTTACAGGTTTTATTTCTGTCCATATCATAAACATTCACCATCACTAGTTGTACAGGTCTCCTCACTTCGATTTTTGAAATCAATGTCACACCAGAGGTTTCAATTACCACTCTGAGGGAAACACGTAAGGTTGCAGCCATGGCCTTTTCATCTCTTTGGGCTCTAGGGCCAAGAAAGAGAGAAATGAAGAAATTGCTTCATTCTTGGCATAAATTGCACTGGCACAGCAGCTTCATATTACTAAGTACTTAAATGGGAATTGTCAGATACAAAAACTTTTTATATGCCGTACATCTTGGCAAAACATTAACCTTTCTAATATACTTCATAAAAAAATTGTCTTTCCTTTTCATAGAAATCATGGCTTATAAAATAACTGCTTTGTCCAAGCTGAAGCACAGGCATGGACAAAGCTCAGTACGTGAAGGTGGGTTAGCACTCCTCTGTGCTCTCTCCTGTCTGCCCATTCAAGCGCTTAAAGGTGTACTCCGGCTCTAAGACATCTTATCCCCTATCCAAAGGATAGGGGATAAGATGCCTGATCGCGGGGGTCCCGCCACTTATTTTTCAAAAAATAAAATAACATATTTGGTATCTCTGTGTGTGTAAATGTTCACATGATTAACATATAGCGTTTATGATCCCATATGGTAAACAGTGTAAATGGGAATAAATACCAAACTTTAAAGATACTGATTTTTTAAATCATTTAATATATCAGAATTTTTTTTTTATAAAAAGCGACAAAAAAGATCCATCAAAACAAAAACTGCACCAATGAAAGCTACAAAGGATAGGGGATAAGATGTCTGATCACTGGGACTCGACACCCCCCCCCCCCCCCCCCCCGGCACCCCAGCCATCTGGTGCACAGAGCGTACTCCGCTTCCTGCCTGATGACGGGCGACCAGAGCCATTACACCCCCTCCTCATGTCTATGGAAGGAGGTGTTCCGGCTATGTACTAGCCGTCATGCCCTCAATAGACATGAATGATGGGGCATGACATGACATCACGAACACGGAAGCTCCAAGCTTCCGTGTTCAGAAGACCGCAGTGCCGGCCTGGAGATCCTTTGGATAGGGTATAAGATGTTTAGGGGCAGAGTACCCCTTTAAGGGGTTAAGAATTTCAAACAGGATTTCATGACAATTGGTTCCTTTGCTACTCATATGTACATGCATTATGCTGTATTCACATTATCCTTGCAGTTTTAATATCTTTTCATCTAAGTAATTTCATAGTCTGCTCTGTTTATACTGTAGTTGTGTCTTTTTATACAATGTAAAAAATATAGAATTAGCTAAATATTGTGTCAGAATCATATTTTAATATCTTGTGAACCCTCGTACATACAGTGTCCTGTATAAAAAGCTTAAATATATATATATATATATATATATATATATATATATATATATATATATATATTTTTTTTTTTTTTTTTTTTTTTTTCTTTTTTTTTTACTTAAGCCTCTTATCTGAATTTGCAAATATGTCATCTGCTCTATCACTGGGCTAATTCATTTTGGGAGGTGGAGTTTTTTTTTTTTTGCATTCCTTTTTGCTGAACTTGTCAGCTGTCTCAGATAGTGAGTTTGAAGAATCATTTAGAACATACAGCTGGAAGTATCCCTGATCAAGCTTAGGTATTTATTTCAGTGCATCACTGCATTAAATATAATATATCTTCATAGTTACATTGTATTTTAACCTATGTGATACATAGCAGCAAAATAGCAATACATCACATTATAGGTTATAATGAAGTGATGTTTATGCATATTTTTGTGCAGAAATCAATTACTCTATTTTCAAATGCTTTTAAGTTATTTTGTTTTAGGGTGGAGTCACATGTGCCATATTTTGCAATACATTTTCTGCTGTATATTTTCCTACACATTGAAGTCAATGAATAGCTAAATCAGCTGAAGAAAATATGCAGCAAAATATGGCATGTCTGACCCTACCCTTAGAAACATTTAGTAAAGTAAGATAATTCATTTAGATTAAAATCCTTTTTAATATTAGGTAAATATTTGTATGTTCCTATTTTCTATTCTTTCATTTTCTCAGGTCAATTATACTCCGACAATGCTGTCCCAAGCCACATTAAAAAGGTTTGATGAGGGAAAAAATGTTTTACATGGAAAGGTAGCAATTGTGACAGGATCTACATATGGGTATGTTTAACATATGGTATATAGAAGTTGTCATATCAATATAAAAAAAGACCAAAAGATTATTTTGAATCAACATTATATAGCAATATCATGCAAATTTTATGATATTGAATTCTAAAATTGAAATAAATAAATTATGATATATATGTATATATATATATATATATATATATATATATATATATGTATGTGTAACACAATAAGATTTGTTCTATATTTACATAAGATGTAATGTTCTCTAAAAGCTGTTTTTCCATTTTAGGATTGGCTTTGCTATTGCACGTCGCCTAGCTCAAGATGGTGCTTGTGTCTTACTGTGCAGTCGTAAACGGGACAATGTAGACAAAGCTATTGAACAACTTAAGGCTGAAGGACTGAACATCAGTGCTATACAGTGTCATGTTGGCAATAAAGAAGACAGAGAAAAACTAGTAGCAACAGTAAGAGAACTGGAATGTTTATTATATTGTGGTTATTATAGGTCTTTGTTATTAAAATTGTGTTTAAAAATGTAAATAGAATGTATAAAAATGTAGGACTTTAGCACTTTATGTCCCAGATTTGTGGATCTTTATATACAATTTCATACTTCTGACCTCTGCCTAAGGCATTATTTTGTATGCAATTGTACTGGAAAGCATATTTGACTGTACTTAGAAATACAGCACAACAGCTTTATCCACTTTTTTCCGAACTTATATTTCCACAAAATTTTCATTTATAGTGTAGACATATACATTTTAATAATTTAAAAAGAAGCAAAGTGACTAAAATATGTCAATCTCTTCTTCATGTTTTAGAATAAACAATAACTGTCTATTCCATTATACATTGTTTGATATTTTATTTCCCATAATTATTGCTTACTGAAGAAGTAGTAATAGAAGAGTAACATAGCAACATAATAAACCAACAAAAATATCTAAAATGTTTGCCACTTGTAAAGGCATGATATTATTGTACCTCTGACCATATACATTTAACCTCCAACGGTATTAATGATTTTTGCCACACTAACTACCATTGTTTTTTTCTGAAAGGCTATTGAAATATATGGCAAAATTGACATTCTTGTTTGTAACGTGGCTGTTAATCCATTTGTTGGCCCAATACTGGACACCACAGAAGAAATGTGGGAAAAGGTAAGCATAAGTAAACATGCATATTTTAAGTAAAATAAATATAGGTCATGTTTCACTAGAAACCCATATAGTTGGGTAAAGAAGTGCTATAGACACTAACACAATTTTCATAATTAAGCCTCTGTACACCACCTTATTGGATCTAAAACAAAGCCGGCAATACTTGTTTACAGTATAGACTTTCAGCTCTAATTGAAGGGGTTTACCAAAAATATTGCATTGCAACTGATAATGAATTACAGACAATTTTTCACAGACCCTCCATTTTAATAGCCTTAAAAAAAACATACATAATTATGAAAAATGAATTGTGAATTTAATTGTTACTTGTAATAGCTTAATGTAAATAATTTACATTCAATGTTATTAAAGGAAACCTGTCATTAGTATCACCCTTACTAACCTGGTGGTACAGGGTTATAGTGCGGGTGACACTGATGAAAATCATACTTACCGATTATCAGCCTGTTTGGTGCACGGGTTTCCTGGTGTCCTAAAGATCTCTGCAAACTGGCTTCATTGTAATGCTGCCCCCTCTGTGTTGAGCCTGCTATGCTGCAGCATGGAGCTCCACTCTGCAGCATAACAGCTTTTCTCTGCATGCGCAATAGCTGTGGCCATAGACATAATGCCACAGAATGGAGCTCCATTCAGCAGCACAGCAGGCTAAACACAATGGAAGGTGGGGTTACAGTGAAAGGAACACAACCCCCCCTTCCCCATACACCAAGCACTCTACTTACCATATCCAAAAGACCGGGGATTGTTGAAGAATGAAGTAAAAAACAGAAGATGGGTAAATATGGTTTCCATCAGTGTCACCCACACTGTAACCCTATACCAACAGGTCACTGCAGGTGATACTGATAACAGATTCCCTTTAAACTACCTGTAGTGTCCTCCTTTTAGATGTTTTGCCATGACTTTTCTGCAGTTACATTATGGTGCTGCTTTTTTTTATAGGATTTCCTGCTTTAGGGCATATTCACACGTGTATATTGCAGTGTAATTTTGCTATGGGTAAAAAACACTGTGGAAAATCTGCAGTATAATGCAGCAAAATGTGTACTGGTGCCAGAAAGTTAAACAGATTTGTAAATTACTTGTATTAAAAAAAATCGTAATCCTTCCAGTACTTATCAGCTGCTGTTATGATCCGCAGGAAGTTCTTCTCTTTTTGAATTTCCTTTCTGCCTTACCACAATGCTCCCTGCTGACAACTTTGCCCATTTTAGGAACTGTTCAGAGCGGGATAGGTTTTCTACGGGGATTTTCTCCTACTCTGGACAGTTCCTAAAGTGGACAGAGGTGTCAGCAGAGAGCACTGTGGTCAGGCAGAAAGGAAATTCAAAAAGAAAAGAACTTCCTTTGGATCGTACAGCACCTGATAAATACTAGAAGGATTAAGTTTTTTTTTAATAGAAGTAATTTACAAATCTGTTTTACTTTCTGGCACCAGTTGATTTAAAAAAAATTAAATTTTTCCAGTGGAGTACCCCTTTAAGATCACTGAACAGTATTCAGTTTATTTGCCTTAACCTGTCAAAAGTAACTTTTGAAGCGAGCGCAGGAGCTGCGCTCACTTCAGAGCAGTGAATGTCGGCTACTATGAGTAGCCAGACACTCACGGGTGACATTTAACCCTATAAGGGGTACTATAAGGGGAACTATAAGTTAAAAATAATATTTAGAATCCCGCATGGTAAATGGCGTGAAGGGAAATGGCGTGATTTTTAATCAGATGATATATAAGTGCACTGTGTAAAAAACAAACCCCCAAAATTTGTTGAGTTTTCTTAGCAATTTCCACCCACAAATAATAATTTTTTGGTTTTGCTGTGCATGCTTTATGATAGGTGTCATTACAGATTAAAATTGATCACACAAGAAACAAGCCCTCATATGTGTAGGTAGGTAGAAAAATAAAAGGGTTATGCCAAATGGCACAGAGAGGAGGAAATAACTAAAGCGTAAAAATAAAAATTGTCTATTTTCTCAAGAGAGTTTTTAGTGAAAACATATTGATGGCCTATCCACGGACCTTTATTCAAGATAAGCCATTAATTTCTGACCAGCAAGGTGCCAATATATAGCACCCCCACTGATAAGCGGTTCAGTAGAGTGGAGACACCTGCACTACACAGCGAAGGGAGCAGGAAACAGAAGGATTGGTACATTGCGTTGCGGCTTTGCCAGGTTACTGCAGCTCAGATGCCATTGAAGTGAAGTTAAAGGGGTTATCCAGCATAAGGTGATTTTAGTACGTACCTGGCAGATAGTAATGGACATGCTTAGGAAGGATCTGCGCTTGTCTTGGGCTAAATGGCTATGCTGTGAGATTACCAGAACACTGTGGCTAGCTTTCTGTGAACTTGTATTTCCTGTTTTCAGTTTTCTTGTTTGCCTACAAAAACCCATGATACCATTTTCCTCTCTCCCACACATCAGCTACCCCACCCATTGATACATAAATGAGCTGCAGACCTGTGGTATTCAATCAGGAGGCCTACAGCTGTTGCATTAGTTGCAGATTGATCCCTCCACCCATTGAAGCAGACAGGCTCCCTGTCATCAGCTGACTAGTGAGTCAGGTCTTGACCGCATTGCAAGCTGGGAAAAATCCGAGACAACAGTCATTTTGTATGCTGATAAATATAAATATTGGGGTGAAAATCACATAAGAATTGTGAGAAAACCGTCACACACAGGTAAAGACACTATATTATGAACTGCACTAACTTTACAACCCCTGTAGCATAGTCAAATAAAAAAAATTCCCGGAATACCCCTTTAAAGGGGTATTCTGGGCAAAAACATTTTGTCCCCTATCCAAAAGATTCATGTCTATGGGAGGCCGTGTGATGGCCATCATGCTCCCTCCTATAGACATGAATGGAGGGGGTGTGGCATCACTTCACGTCCCCAGTACCGGAGGTTTCTGAAACTGGAGACGTAGCTCCCACATGGAATGCGGCTGCTTCAGGGAGATCGCGGGGGGTCCCGCTCGATCAAATATCTTGTTCCCTATCCTTTGGATAGGGAATAAAATGTTTTGTGCCCAGAATACCCCTTTAAGCTGCTGCTATTTTTAGGTTATTAGGCTGCAGTGCTCCATCTTGTTGCACCACTGAGTGACAGCTGCAGTTCACCAAAATGCATGCAACACACTTTGTAGCTTTGCACCACAGCTGTCGATAAAAGACACTTATGTAACAAGCTGCATTCATACATTTTTCAGAAGGAATCGAAGAGGAATTTTACAACATAGAATGTTCAAGTAAAGAAGTAGCAGAATTGTTATGTTGTGGGTAATACAGCACAAATTACAGTTCAATAAATGTTTTTGTTTTTTTATATATAAATTGTGGACAGTGGCAGTATGGTAATTTGGGAACAAACAGAAAGTGATGGCACTCGAGACCCGGGGTGGTGCATGTGGAAAGCAATGCAATGGTAGGAAAAAGAAATCCCGGCACTCACCATTTTCTTCTGCCAAGTGTAACGTGTTTATTAAACACAGTGCAAATACAAAATGACGCGTTTCGGCCAAAGCCTTATGCAGACTGACATACAAGTAGGTTATTCGCAGTATATATGCACAGAAGCCCTCCTACTTCCGGTTTAAAGAGTTGTTATGGATACCATATGTATCATATTGACATACAATATTATTTAGAGCATAATCAAACAATTACATGAAAAATTAAACATATATATATATATATATATATATATATATATATACTGATCTTATGCATCTTGCATGTTTCTGGTATGATTGTTCCCTTCACTGGAGAATCTTTATCGGAAAAATACAAAAGTTAAAAACAAATTCTATATTATTTATAAAAAAAGAAGAGCGTTCATAGTCCCTATTTGGACCTCTAGGCTCCAGGGTAGACAAGCGATGGATCCGATATGCCTCTTTTTTCCTTAATAAGTATTTAATGGGACAGGGCAGACAGGATGTTTTTCATAACCTTACCACCAGCGAGAAAAAGCCATGCAAGATCTCACGCAAAACAAAACCATTACAGTTAAACCCGCCGATAAGGGGGGCTCGCTGGTGGTAATGGATGCCACCATGCATAAAAATTTAATTATACGTCAGTTGTCCGAAAGTGTCACCTATGAGAGGTTGGATAGGGATCCCTTACCGAGGATCCAGAAGAGGATTGGTGATTTTAGGCTTTGCAATTGCTTTCATTAGAAAATTTTCAGTATTTCATACTGAAAAAGCCAATCAAACAACTGCCCCCCCTGCCTACTTGGACACATACTAGTCCTGCTGTGTCCATGCATCATCACCTACGTCATGGACACACTTCCTTGATTGACAGCTGTGAGCGCAGGGCTCATAGCTGGAGGAAAAATCCCTCAACTGTCAGCTTGTGTCCCGCTACTGTCAGTGAGGACAAACTGGGAGTTGTAGTTTTGCTAATACTAGGGGAGATGTGAGCAGACAGCATACTAAGGGAGGGGGCGGAGACCTGCACAGTGAGGCCACGTCCCCTCCCTTTGAGAGGAATTCAGACTAGTGAGCCAAATTAAAAGTGTAATAAAAAATAAATAAAGGCGCTAGACACATAAAAATTAGATGTACATGGTCAGGATTAGGTACTGAGTGATATATTTTAAAAAAAAATTTTGAATCTGACAGTACACTTTAATGATAATATCATTGGTAAGAAAATGTACAGTTATTTGTCAAAAGAGTCACCAATCACTCCAGCATTTTATACGGTACCAAAAATCCACAAGGATCTATCCAACCCCCCCAGGGAGGCCCATTGTGGCCTTAGTTGATTCTGTCCTGTCCCCCTTAAGTATTCTGCTAGGGAAAGTGTTGACCCCCTCACAAAAACAACCAGAGCATCTCCTGGATACCTCAGATCTCTTGCAAGTGTTAGCAAGTGTCAATAAAATCACAGAAGACACTTGGATTGTATCTATTGACGTGTCTAGCCTAAACACGCCAATAGTGCATGAAAGGGGTATTGAGACTACAAGTTGGTTACTGAGTTCCAGGGATTATACAATGGCACAGAAATAATTCTTCTTACATTTACTACATATTGTACTAAAAGAAAATTACTTTATGTATGAGGATGCCTTTTACTTACAGAGGCAAGGATCGGCAATGGGGGCGAATGTAGCCCCCCCATACGCTAATGCCTATATGGCCCACTTTGAGGAAGTCCATGTGTACCCTCATCAGCTTTTCCAAAGATACATCAAAACCTGGAAAAGGTTTATAGACAACGTTTTCTGCATATGGGTGGGGCCACATTCCCACCTCTTACAATTTATGGAACACCTAAACAATCTTAGACCAGAACTTAAATTCACACTGGTCAGTGACCAAATCCAGGTAATCTTCCTGGACACAATGGTACAAAAGGACGATGAAGGGGGCCTTAAAACGGACCTGTTTTGTAAAGAAACAGACCGCAATAGTCTACTGCACTATACTAGCTCTCACGCCATGTCAGTCAAAAATCCATCCCTAGGGCACAGAGAGAACGGGTTCAACGGATCCTGAAGTGAGACAACAGAGGTTTGGAGAACTAGATGCGAAATTTCATCAAAGGGGCTATGTGGAACGAATATTAGAGCAAGCCAGGACCCCTTCTAGCAGAGATAGGGAATCCAATAATCAATCTAGGATCCCCTTTGTAAGGCAATTTCATCCTTTGGTCCATAAAATAGATTCCATTGTCAAAAAACATTGCCATGTGCTGAGAGGGTCTTACCCCAAAATTCAGGAATTTGTGAGTCCCCCATTGATGTGAAATAAGAGAGCCCCAAATCTAAGGGACAAACTTGTCCGGGCAGATGTGGGATCACAAAAAACTGAATTAAAACAGACGGTCCGGAGAAGCCAACGCAAGGGCACCTATCCGTGCCTACATTGCGCACAGTGCAGCAATGTTATTAAGAGTGATAGTCTATTACATCCACACATGAGAGGTCATCAAACTCAAATATTTCAGTACTTGCAACTCTAAGAATGTAAGCTACACCATTAAATGTCCATGCGGTCTCCTATACATTGGGGAGACTACGAAAAATCGTCAATCAGATGTAAAAATCTTCTGTACCCCATTACATTCCACTTTGAAAAAATGTGACTTAATATCTCACAATTATGGTACCAGGTGATTGATCACATACAATGCCCTAGGAGGGGAGGTGACATTAAAATGTAATTATTAAGGAAAAAAGAGGTATATTGGATCCATCACTTGTCTACCCTGGAGCCTAGAGGTTTAAATAGGGACTATGAGCTCTTTTCTTTTTTGTAAATAATATAGTTTTTATTTTAACTTTTGTTCTTTTTCCATTGTTGATAGATTCTCCAGTGAAGGGAGGAATCATACCAGAAACATGTAAGATACATAAGATCAGTATACATATGTTTAATTTTTCATGTAATTTTTTGATTATGCTCTTAATAATGATTGTATGTCAATATAATACATATTATAAAGTGTAAGAAAAGAACAGAGGGAGCACTCACGGTTAGGGAGTAGATTCAAGTGGTAGCTTTATTCTTGGACATCGTAGCGGTGCAAACACTCCATAGAGCGGGATGCCAGGAGCCCGCGGACTGACCCGGTGAACAGCTGCTTTCGCGCTGAACAAGCTGCGCTTCTTCTGACCAAGAGGAGTTGAGCACGGGAAGAGTTACTGTAGTAGCCCCGCATCGGAGTCATGCTGCTGTGGCCAGTGTGCGCATTAGAGAAATGATGTGTTTTTACACGGCAGTGCCGGCCTCTGTTTCTCCCAGTCTCCTGTTGATGATTCATATTATGTTTTCAAACAAATTGGCATCCATAACAACTCTTTAAACCGGAAGTAGGAGGGGCTTCTGTACATATATAGTGTGACAGAATCACCTACTTGTATGTCAGTCTGAGTAAGGCTTTGGCCGAAATGTGTCATTTTGTACTTGCGCTGTGTTTAATAAACATGTTACACTTGGCAGAAGAAAATAGTGAGTGCCAGGATTTATTTTTCCTACCGCAGTATGGTAATTTAACTGATCTTTATTTTTATTGTAGGTGTTTCATATAAATGTGATATCAACATTCTTTCTGATCAAACTTGTAGCTCCTCACATACAAAAACAGGGGTAAGAAGATAGAAAATGGTCAGTTCAGTAACTCTGCCTGAAACTGCTTAGAATGCTTAGCATCCTGATGAATCCCATTAATATGTATATGTAGTTTACTAATGTATATTTCAACCTATATTACTATTTCCTTGTATTATAGAGGAGGCTCAATCATTATATGTTCTTCATTTATTGGATACATACCACATCCGGTAAGTGCCATAGGAATTTGATTATGTTATGAAGTTGTTCAGTGAACATTTAAGACCTTCAATATGTGTTAGAACATCTAAATTATAATAAAACTAACATAGCCTAGTATACATTTTATGTTAAAGGGGTACTCCGGTGAAAAAATTTTTTTTTTTTTTAAATTAACTGGTGCCAGACAGATTTGTAAATTACTTCTATTAAAAAATCTTAATTCTTCCTGTACTTATTAGTTACTGAATACTACAGTGGAAATTCTTTTCTGTTTCAAACACAGAGCTGTCTGCTGACATCATGAGCACAGTGCTCTCTGCTGACATCTCTGTCCATTTTAGGAACTGTCCAGAGTAAAAGGAAATCCCCATAGCAAACATATGCTGTTCTGGACAGTCCCTAATATTGACAGAGATGTCAGCAGAGAGCACTGTGCTCGTGATGTCAGCAGAGAGCTCTGTGTTTCAAAAAGAAAATAATTTCCCCTGTAGTATTCTGCAGCTGATAAGTACAGGAAGGATTACGATTTTTTAATAGAAGTAATTTAGAAATCTGTTTAACTTTCTGGCTCCAGTTGATTTAAAAAATAAAAAGTTTTTCACCAGAGTATTTGGTGGAGATTTCTCAAAAACTGTGCAATAGAAAAGTTGACCAGTTGCCCATAGCAACCAATCAGATCACTTCTTTCATTTTGCAGAGGACTCGTTAAAAATGAAAGAAGTAAGATGATTGGTTGCTATGGGCAACTGGGCAGAGCAACTTTTCCTCTGGACAGTTTTTGATAAATGTCCCCCAATATTATTATTATTATTATTATTATTATTATTATTATTATTATTATTATTATTATTTTGGGGTAACATTCAGCTAAACAAAACTTTTTAATATGTACCATTTTGTGGATGAATTCTGAGTACTTGTTCATATGGTGCATACTTTTGTGTCATAATAATGCATTTTTTAATGCATCCACATTAAAATCCATATTACAGCTATAATATGCAAAACTTTAGGTTTCAACTGAACAGAACAGATATCACCAAAGCAAATTTGGTTCAATAGAACTTCATAAGTTATGGGTATTATATCCAAAGTATAGATTTTAAAAAGTATAATGTAATGGTTGTCTAACACTATCCTAGGTTATATTTTTTGTATGTTTTTTGTACTTTTTATATATTTTTTGATAAACCGTTACACTAAATGGCACTCTTCGATAAAATAAAAATGAAACTTAAAGGGGTACTCCGGTGGAAAACTTTTTTTTTTAAATCGACTGGTGCCAGAAAGTTAAACAGATTTGTAAATGACTTCTATTAAACAATGTTAATCCTTCCAGTACTTATTAGCTGCTTAATACTACAGAGGAAATTATTTTCTTTTTGGAACACAGTGCTCTCTGCTGACATCACGAGCACAGTGCTCTCTGCTGACATCTCTGTCCATTTTAGGAACTGTCCAGAGCAGCATATGTTTGCTATGGGGATTTTCTCCTAGTCTGGACAGTTCTTAAAATGGACAGAGATGTTAACAGAGAGCACTGTGCTCTTGATGTCAGCAGAGAGCTCTGTGTATTAAATAGAAAATAATTTTCCTCTGTAGTATTCAGCAGCTAATAAGTACTGGAATGATTAAGATTTTTTTAATAGAAGTAATTTACAAATCTGGCACTAGTTGATTTAAAAAAATAAAAATAAAAAAGTAAAGTTTTCCACCGGGGTACTCCTTTAAGTTGTTCGCAATGGCAAAATATTTAAATTAAATATTTACAACTAACCATGAACTCTGTGTTTTGTAGTATGTTGGACCATACTCAATAACTAAGACAACGCTTCTTGGGCTTACAAATATAATGGCACAAGCACTGCGTTTCATGAACATTAGAGTGAATGGACTGGCTTTGGGAATAATCAATACAAATTTCAGCAAAGTGGTTAGTGAATATTTTTATTTATTTTTATTATTTTAGCCAACATTGAAGCTGTTGTGTCCATGTAGTTTATACAAAAAAAAAAAAGAATCAGAATTAATCCCTGAATTAGCAACTCTTCTCCAGAATCTGTAATATTATTACTCCCCAGAAATGCATCCAGGCCCATTTGGACAATTTTATTGAGTTCACCATGATCACTTTCCTCTGGCAGAGAGTTCCATAGTCTCACTGCCCTTACAGTAAAGAACCCCCTTCTGTGCTGGTGTAGAAACCTTTCCTCTAGGTGTAAAAGATGACCCCTTAGGCATACAATCCTTGATATAAATGGGATCATGGGAGGGATCATTGTACTGTCCATTGATATATTTATATCTATAGATACCCTCAGACATCTTTTTTTCTAAATTAAATAACCCTTATTTTGATCTCATTTCTTCAGAACTGTAGTATTCCCATTCCATGTATTACTTTTGTTGCCAAATAAGTCTTTCTTGTACACTGAAGCCCAAAACTGTCTTTATATTTAGAATGTGTTAAATCATAAAATAAAGTGACACATATTTTGGTATATAGAGGAGTTCACAGTTGAGATGAGAAAACTAAACCCGAGTCTGGTCAGATGTTTTATAAGGCTATGTTCATACACCAGAATATTCGCACAGATAATTTCCATGTGGACATTCCGTACATTGCGGGATGCCGGCATAATATGTAGGTGCTAGGAGTGCATGGGAATGTGCCGTCTTATAGATGGCTATGCATACTGTGCAGTCTCTGCAGAAAGAATGAACGGACATGGAAAATGGAATTTCCGTGCAAGAAACATCTGGCACGGAAATTCCACCATGTGCACGGTGCAGCAGAATGGCATTGAATTTAACGTGACTCTGTTGCAGCGGAATCTCTGTGACAGATTCCAATGTGGAATCCGGCACGGAAATTCAGACAATTGATTATGACCTAAGAGTTTGCTTTGGCCAAAAACCTTTGGGAAGTTTGGTTTGGCAGAAGCTGCTGACATAACATTAGTCACATAGCAGAGACGAGAGAGAGGAAGGATCCCATAAGTAGATACTATAGAACTTTGTTTTTAATATTTGTGTAGAATTCAATAAGGCATATGGGATTTAGTGTTTGCTAAATTAAGGGTCTTTTTGGGCAATATATTGTGAATTAACTCTCCACATACGGGTCTAATAAAAGATGTAACTATAAAACCTATACACATAGTTTTAGTAGCCATTTTAGAGATAACAGGTGTTAGGTGTCAATCTCTGATATATGTAAACCCAGCATAAGAGACAATAAGAGGTGATACACCACAGATTGTAATAAAGCAGCACTGCAAAAAGTGTTCTGCATCTGTTCTGTCAGTGCAACATCTATTTTAATTGCAAGGTAAATGTGACAGTTTTTTTGTTTTTTTTTGTTTTACACTAAATGTGAGGTGGCCACACTTGCTCATTATCAAATAAGGTCATCTGTCTGCTACTTACCTTCTTAATTCATATGGAAGCAGGAGTGTATTTAATTTTTCACACATTGCTTCTGCATTTTAATATGTTGTCTAGACCCCCATTGATTGCTAGAACAAGCAGGAAAAGAAATAGGCTGCAAGTTACTTGTCTTATCTTGCTGCAGGAGATGGGCTCCCTAAACTTGGTATAGAATCTGTCTCCTGCACTGAGACAGAAAGCAGCAAGCTGGGGAGAGAAGCGATCCGCCAAGTGCTTCTCCTAGTTTTTTCTAGTGATTGTTAGTGTCGGAGCACCTAAATGTTATCGCTTCTCGGCTTTTTGGCTAAGATCAAGTGTAGTATCTGTTCTTATCAGTGGTTTAGTCTCTGCCATTGATGTAGGATGGGTGCTGCATGGAGGAGCAGGTGTTCCGGGGCTGGTGCCACGTAACCAGCCCAACGGCTGTCCTGATGTGACCTGTTTCCTCCCGGTCTCGCCATGAGGTAGAGGGGTGTAGAGCTGAGGTACGTCTGTGCCTTGGGGAGTGGTGACCCTGAGGTGCCAAAACTCACTGGGTGTTATAACTCACTGAGTGAAAGTACTGCATCATTACTCTTCACCTTTGGCACTCGCCCTTGGTATCCCGGCCTTCTGGCTAGGATCGGGGAAATTTTTATAGATCCGGCCGGATGACCGGGCAGTATATCTGCACTTCATTCACTTATTTTTTTTTTTTTTTTTTTGTATGTCACTGTGCCATGTTTCATGTTTTTCTTTGTACACAGGATTGGCAGGATGCGGTAGCCCTTCTGGATGTCCCTCCTGGCGATCTAGGGGAGGTGTGTGTGGCCATTAGGTTCCTCACCTCCCTGCAACCTCTGGGCATCTTGGCTTTGGTTAAGATGCCATCAGTATACGGCTCCTTGGCTGATACCTTGGTTAACGCCTAGGTTGAAGCCAGGAGCATTTTCGGCCCCTTAGTAGCTTCCGCGAAAAGGGGCATCGAACCTGGATCCTTGCAGGTGCCTTTTGGCCCGGAGGTGAAGGGTAGGTTTGTTGGGGGGCCTCTCTCCTGTTGGAGAAGGGCTTAGCGATAGACCGCATCCTTTGTGCACGTTTTTTTAGTGTGACACGTTTGCACTTTTTCATGCACTTTGGGAGATAGAGAGCACTTGCCTCGGCTCTTAAAAAAAAATCACCTAAATGCTGAGCAAACAAGTTCTTTATAATAATAGTAACACTTTATTAAATCAGAAATGACTGTAAATGAGATTTATTATTGTATTTAGAGATTAGATTAGAGTTTTTGCTTGTGTGTGTCAAATTTATCAACACCCCTCCATAGGATGATAAATGTATCTCATAGAAGCAAAACCAAAGCAAAAATAAATGACTTCAAAATTAACAACAACAATGATAAATAAAGTATCCTTTTCCCTATATATTTTTTGGGCAGAGGAAGTTTTCCATTTTATTTTTACTATTACTTTTGAAGAACAAAATCCAAAAGCACAAAAACACACATGTAATGGCATTGTGACATAAAAACACCATTCTAGTAGCGGTTATTGACTTAAAAAGTCAAATGATACAGTAGAATCCTTTTATTTATTAATTTTTTAAAAGTTTTATCTTAAATAGAATTGAATAAACAGGGTACATGAAAGTAAAAATAATAATGGGAAAAAAAATCAATATAGATGTGCAAACACAAATATGTTTGCCACAAATATACACAATCAACAATCAGAAGGTTAAGATACACCTTTCTAAGAGAGGGACTGGAAACAGGGCACAACATAGTCATATAAAAACTTTGGTTACAAAATATCCTAAACTATAAAGAAATCCCAAACTAATAAGCATTCCAAAAGACCAATGAAGAAAACTCTCTTATAAATAGGGAAGGACTGGGGCACTGCTCCACTACTTTAAAAAAGCAGTCATGATACCAAAGAAAAAGAAGGCAATAAGAAATCAGATCCCCATAACAAGACCGGTGTTTCCTCCAAAATCTAGGACATGGCAAAAAATAATGTAGTGGTTAACAGGTGGGTAAATTCCATACACGGAAATCACAATGCAACATGTGAATCAGCTCTCAGGGTATTAATTACCAATTATTCTTCCATCTTATGAATTTTATTAATCTTTGTGAATCATTCAGTAAGGGTAGGGACTCTAAGGGCTTTCCATAGACGCATAATCACTAGTCTGGTAGCTAGAATCAAAAAATGAAAAAGAGATTTAACAGAATGGGTAGGAGAGCCCGGGAACATGGATAAATGCAATTGGGCAGGGTCATAAGGCATGGACTTAAAGGGGTACTCCGCCCCTAGACATCTTATACCCTATCCAAAGGATAGGGGATAAGATGTCAAATCGCCGGGGTCCCGCTGCTGGGGACTCCCGGGATCGCTGCTGTGGCACCCCGCTATCATTACTGCATAAATCGAGTTCACTCTGTGCGTAATGACGTGCGATACACTGGACGGAGCAGCGTGACATCATGGCTCCGCCCCTCGTGACATCATGGCCTGCCCCCTTAATGAAAGTCTATGGCAAGGGGCGTGATGACAGCCACGCCCCCTCCCCTAGACTTGTATTGAGGGGGCGGGCCATGATGTCCCAAGGGGCGGAGCCGTGATGTCACAATGCTCCGGCCCCTGTATTGCCCGTCATTACGCGCAGAGTGAACTCACGGTGCCTAAGCGGCGATCCCGGGGGTCCCCAGCTGCAGGACCCCGGCAATCTGACATCTTATGCCCTATCCTTTGGATAGGGGATAAGATGTCTAGGGGCGAAGTACCCCTTTAAGTAACTTCCAAAACCTCTTTCGAAAAAGTTTATTGTAATAATCAGGACCACAAAATATAAGTCATGGCACCAAGTTCCTGACTGCATTGCCAGCACAAGGTGGAGGATGAAGGGTAAGTAGTTTTGGAACCCTATACCACCTCAATAGGATTTTGTCATTTGTTTCCTGAATACTCCCCGAGAGTGAAATTTTGTGATACAGGAAAAAGGATTTCATCCAATCCTATTTTGAGAATTCACGATCCAGTTCCTTCTCCCAACTTAAAATAAAGACAGGTCTCTGATCCTTCTGTAAATAGAGTAGGAGGGTATGTATAAATGAGATTGGTTTAACTAGAAGTTGGGAAGAAACACAGAAGGACTCATACGGAGTCAAACTCCTTGATAAGAAGAGGTTAGTCCCCTAGGAAGTCATAATGTGCCACAATTGGGCATGCTTTTTCAAGAAATGTTTACCCATAAGACGTCCCGCCGACACCAGCTAAGGAAGTGGTTTAAGAGAATAGTCATTCAAGACTTGTCAATTACCAAAGAAACCGTGGCAGGAAACTCAAGGAAACAGAGCTTTATTATTTATTTTCTTCATTTTAATTATGAATAGTTTTAAGAGCATGGTAAATAAAAAAATGACATTTTTTTTAAGTTAATCTTTTGCTTGTACAGATTCTGAAGACCCCAGAGTTGTCATCAAAGCTGATTCCTCTTGGTGTTTACAGGTGATTTTTTTTTCTTTTGTAACTATATTTGTGAATTCCAGGTAAAGTTAGTATTAAAGGGGTACTCCGCCCTAGACATATTATCCCCTATCAAAAGGATAGAGGATAAGGTGTTTGCTTGTGGGGGTTCCGCTGCTGGGGACCCCCACAATCTCTTCTGAAGCCCCCAAGTCATCACTACACAGAGCTAAGTTTTCTCCATGTGTGATGACTCACGATACAGGAGTTGGAGTATTGTGACATCACGGCTCTGCCCCCTCGTGACGCCATGCTCCTTTCCCTCAATGCAAGCCTATGGGATGGGGTGGAATGGCACCATGCCCCCTCCCATAGACTTGCATTGATGGGGTGGCATCATGAGGGGACTCAGTGTAGTGATGACTCGGGGGGCTGCAGGAGGGATTGCAGGGGTCCCCAGCACCGAGACCCCGCGATCAGACATCTTATCCATCTTAGGGGATAAGATGTCTAGGGTTGAGTACCCCTTTAATTGTTTGCCAAGCTGTCTTAAAACTGCAGCTGCCAGGCTAATTTTTTTGAACAGCCGCTATACTGGTTCCTCCTCCATGTGTCAATCACTACACTAGAATACATTTTCAAGTTACAGTATCTTTCACCTACTAAGTGCTGCACCTCCATATATTTCTTGTCTCATACTTGTCTACTACTTTACCTGTGCTCTTCATTTTGACAATGATTTAAGAAGGGCCTGTAAAAAAAAAAAAAAAAAATGTTTTCTATCACATTCTTGATTATAGTAAGATCACTAAGTTCAGGAAATATAATGTCCTATACCCAGTCTGATAATCATCGTACACCATCAGAGCGGGTGAGATGTGTGGTGACTGCAGCGGGCGGCCAGATTGAAACGTTCAGCACAGGTGTAAACCTAACATTAGAAGGCAGGGAGTAAAAAATACTTGGATGAGAAAGGGTCATTCCGTATGTCAAGGGTATAAGGCCAGTTTCAGTCAAACATAAGACAAATGCATTTTTGCCTCCATACAGTATAATGGCCATGGTCTAATGATCTAAACAGACAGCGCATTAGTGATCTATATTTTACAGCAAAACATTTCCCAGAGAATCACAGTGCCTCTGCTGGTTTGCCTTCTTCCCACAGAAACCCTAGGTGTGATATCTTCCCCTGCACCTGCACCCAGTCATCCACATGCTATAAAATTAAAAGTCATTTATAAAACTGTACAAACTCTTCCATTGCTCCATGACACAATTCTGCTCATGGTCTCATCGTATGTAATATGGTGGATATGTTCTTCTAATTTATCCGTACGAATATAATATAAATAACAACTATTTATTTATATAGCACCAACACATTCTACAGTGCTGTACAGAGTGCCCTCCATTTAGGGCTCACATTCTAACTTTGAATATAATTTAAACAAAAAGGTATCCAACTTATGAATCCTCCTAAAGCAATATATGATCTGGTCTTTTCCAACCTTTTTTCTCATTTTTTTTTTTTAGATCTTCCTTTATCAGTGCTGCACCATTTCTCATAAGACATTTTAAAGAGGTTATCCAGGAAAGAACCAGTTTCTTTCAAAAAAAAGCTCCCTGTCTGTCTCCAGGTTGGTGTGGTTCTGCAGCTCAGTTCCATTGAAGTGAATAGAGCCCATTTGTAATATCACACCCAACCTGGAGACAGAGAGGGAGCAGTTTTTGAAAGAAATTATCTCTGTTTTTCGATTCTTAGATAACCGCTTAAAGCATGCCTTAAAAACACATCTTTTTAGACAGGCCTTTCACATACCTTGATCCAACAATTCTCCTTTTATCCCCATTTCTACATTACTCTTCAGATACTTCTTTCATTTAACAGTATCTCTCATTTATTAGATTTGTGGTTGCCTATAGCAACCAATCATATTGCTTTTTAATTGTTAACAGGGCCTTGGATAAATGAAAGAAGTAATCTGGTTGCTATGGGCAACTAGTCAACTTTTCCTCTGTACAAGTTGTGATAAATCTCTCCATGCCTTTATTTTTGGTGCATACACAGATACTGGCTGGATTGCTGGATCATGTAGCCTTATGAGTACTGGTACTTCTTTATTTATTTTTTTCATAAATATTTAAAAACAGAATTAAAACATAAAAAAAAGCCTCCAAAAAAAAAAAAATAAAAAAAAAAAAAAAAAAAAACACTTTACAGTGCCAAAAAAGGAGCCCTTATACAGCCCATATATGGAAAAATAAAAAGGTATAGCGGACAGAAGATGACTTTTTTAAACACTCTTATTTTGTCATTTTTTTTTATTTTTAAAGTAGTGTAATAGTAGAAAAGTATATAAAGATGGGTAACAATAACATGTCAGTTTTACCATAAAGTACACTATGTAAACACAAAACCCTCAAAAGTTGCAAAATGGTGTATTTTTTTCCAATTTCCATCTTAAAAAAATTTATTTATTTTGCTTTGTCATACATTTTATGTTAAAATGAAAGGTCAATACGATGCACATTTTGTTCTGCAAAAAACAAGCCCTCATATAGACAAATAAAATGAGGAACAACAAAAATGCAAAAGCAAAAATTACCTGTGTCCTTAAAGGGGTATTCCAGGATTTTGTTTGAGTATGCTACAGGGGCCATACATGTGTTTGATGGTTGGTCCTGCAATTCTTCTGTGATCTTTGCCCCAATGTTTATTTTTATCAGCATACAAAAAAAAAAAAAAAAAAAAAATACATTACTTCACCAGGGAGCGTGTCTGAGCTTCAATGGATGGAGTGACCGCTGGGTCAGAGGGAGATGATTCTTCAGGGAATTGCAGTTTTTAAACAGCTGGAGGCACCCTGGTTGGAAAACACTGTTTTACTGTTTACAGCACAGCATGGGAGGCAGCTCAGGTGTGCTTCAATGGGTGGGGTGGCTGATTTGTGGGAGAAAGAAAAGTGGCCTCACTCTTATAAACAAAGGATCCTGGGACTTGTAGTTGGAGAAAGGGAACTCCAACAGGAAATAGCCATTTCAAAAAAATAAAGCCACAGCATTATGGTAGACTAAGGTATACTCATTGAGCTCCATGACAAGAACAGATCTAAGACCTAAGAGTGTCCATTACTGTTTGGCAGGTAAGTACTAAACCCCCTTATGGTGGATAATCCCTTTAGGGTACGTTCATACGCATGCAGATTTGATATGCAGGATTTTATGCACAGGATTTTATGCTGCAGATTTCAATGTAAACTAAGTGACTGAGCACATTTTCTAATCGGCAGTTACAAATCCTGTGCATCAAACCTGTGCAGGATCCTGTATGTGTGATTGTACCCTTAAGGGGATAAAGCTTGTTGCAGCAAAACATTAAGAATACAATTCACATATGTACCATATGTTAATAGACAAGCTGTATAGTAAAAAATTAGAATTTTCCCAAACCATATTTTGTGTCTGTAATCTGTGTCTATTTTTGTGTACAGTTTATTTTTTTTTTTTATTATTATCCAGTTATATCCCAATTTTTATGTTTAAAATACTAAAACTTAATTATGATTACCTCATCATTATTATTAACATATTATAGGATCGGTGAGCCACAGGAATGTGCTGGCATAGCATCATTTTTATGTTCTGAAGATGCATCGTACATTAATGGAGAAAATATTGCTGTGACAGGGGGAATGCGAGGCAGGCTATGAGGATCCTGACCATGAATCATTATCATCAGTTTGCCAATATTGCATATTGTTATAAGCAAGCACTTTTGCAAATTATAAAAACTTTTACAAGATGTATTTTATCATTTAATACCATTTTTGTAAAACTTTCAATAATGTTTACACTTGTTTGTCAATTTAGAGTTGGTTCTGGGTACTTACTAACACCTTCTAACATTAGACTAGTAGGATAGGTAGAATAATAAGATGTTATCTAGCAGCCATGTTGACTCACTTACCCTGAGGTAAAGCCATACTATAATGACATACTATAATGCATGAATAATTTGATATTGGGGTTAAAGCTCTGGTGCCCACTAGAGGGATCGATTCAAATTTTGACCACTTAACACTATCTGCTTAACACAATTAAAAATATAGGCCCTCATTTACTATTCTAAACCCGACTTCTTTTGTCGGGTTTTTAAGTCGCATCTTTGTCTGCGCCATGTCGCAGACATGGTGCGCCAGTCTGCGACACAATGCGACATTTTTTCCCGACGGACCCGATGTGGATTCTCCCAAACCCGAAAAAGGGGCGTAACCCGACATTTCTGAGCTTTCCCACGTATTTATAAAGGTTTCCAACCCGAATTTGTTGAATTGTTGTGAATTTTTTCCCGACAGCTCAGAGGAGTTCGGAAACCAAAACCAACAAAACGCACGTGCGACAAACAAGATGCGACATAATAATAAATACCAGGGGAAAAAAGCAGTCGGGTTAGAAAGCAAGATAGACTTACAACCTGATTTTCTAAGTAAATGAGGGCCATAGTTGTTCTTGGTGTTGACATTTGAAAAAATAATTGACATAGAAAAAGTTGAGCCTTGTCTAATCCATTATGCATATGTATAGAATGCAAATACTTTATATATAGGGGCATATTATTATGTCTATTTCTAATGACCATACATACTATAGCAAACAAGAATTAAAAAGAAAAATTACATTTAAAAAATACAAAAAATAAATAAACAAACCAAAAAACATAAAAAAAAACTAAAATAATAATAATAAAGAAAATGTACAGTAAAAAAAAAAATAGTTTTGACACTTGACACTTGTTTGACATGCATATGAAGGTGATGAGACTGTGCAAGACCCCCATCTTTCAAATAGAAGTCAGCAACAACTATAACCCACTCTTCCAAAATATTGTAGACCGTCATGGGAGAGAGGATAATGTTGTATGTTCCACTCCCTCCCCACAGGGGAAAACCCCATATGGGGATGGGTATATCACCAACCCTCCTTTGGTCACTCCCGTCCCCATTTATTGGTCAGTAACAGCATCATAGTAATATGTATGGTTATAATGTTACCAAAAGTACCAGTAAACAAGTAGGAATATTATCACCACACATGTTACCATAATACAGTTACTGACCATATCCTGTATACTGAGACCAATTTTATGAATAATACCAGTATACAAGAAGTTATATAAACCTACAGACCAAAAAAATTGTGGCAGAAAAAATATATATTAAAATATATATATACTTCATTTATATCATGTTAAAATTGTGTATCACACCAACAAATAATGAATACATATACAAAAACAAGACAAATGGCAACTGTAACACAGGGAGCAACAGTGGCTTGGCAATAAATGTGCTGAAAAAATACATGTAAAAAAGTGCATATGCCTTCCAGAAAAAAAGGCAAAACTGAAAATGATATAGGTATAGGCAAGTAAAAGCTGTATTAGCAGAGCAAATATGTAAATTGCATGTGCAAAAGTGCAAAAAGAGCAACAACAATTACATAAGGGATACCCAGATGTAGCAGCAAAAAAAAACAGACCACCAAGCACTCACCCCTACAGTCGTTTTGAAAAACCTTCCTTTTTACGGAGGTGTCACAGCTTGGTTACAGGATGATACTTTTACAAGCAGTGTCCAATCATAAAACAAAACAATCCCATAACACACCTGAACAGGAGCGGGCCCCCGTGCATACAATCCTTAGTATTGGTGCCAGATGCAGAGCCAAGTCCAGAAACGACATCATTTGATTGTAATGTGGGCGTTAGGGGGCGACACAGACACAGAACACATAGAGACATCACATCTAGGGCAGACTAAAGGCCGACGAGCGGCTCTTGCGCATGGCACTTCCCATACAAGTATGTATACCAATGCTATATAGTGGTCAAGGCCGGTTTTAGACTAAGTGTGGCCCTGGGAAAAATCTAATATGGGGCCCCCGAATTGCATGACCAAAGATTTTCCTGGTTTCCTCTGTTTTGTGATACAGAATACACAGCACTAGGGAACTGATCACGCACAATGTGAATAAGGCCTGAGATCCCAATGAGGGGAAAAGCATCTAAGGCCATAACACAAACGTATCAGGGTCCAAATGTAAGATCTATAGTAAATATTTTCTGTGCTTAAGAGAACGTTCACACGTTCGTAACTAGCAGTAGGCTTCCACTGTGAGTTACGCTACCTTGCACGTGGAAAGTCTGAGATAGTGGCAGGTTTGCAGACCTGTTAAAATGAACGGTACCATAACCCGCACAAGTTTTTCTGCTGTGGGAAACTGGCTGCTAGTTATGAGCATGTGAATGTACCCTGAAGGAGAAAAAATATCCACTATGTCCGGGCTGCCAAAATAAAAATAATAAACTTTAAATAACCTTTCACCGCTTCCCTGGTGCTGCCAATATCGCAGTCCCGTCCTTCGGTCCTGGTCTTCTTCTGGCTTTTGGTGCCCGATTAAAATAATATATATTTTAGAATAGGGCAATTTTACATACTGATTTTGTTAAAAAAGTATGAGTTTTTTTTAAAACCAGTACAATAATAGTAAAGCATGTAATCGTTATAATCATAGCATATGTTTGCTATGGGGATTTTCTCCTGCTCTGGACAGTTCTTAAAATGGACAGAGATGTCAGCGGAGAGCACTGTGCTCGTGATGTCAGCAGAGAGCTCTGTGTTCCAAAAAGAAAAGAATTTCCTCTGTAGTAGGATTAAGAATTTTTAATAGAAGTAATTTATAAATCTGTTGAACTTTCTGGCACCAGTTGATTTAAATTTAAAAAGTTTTCCACCGGAGTGCCCCATTAATTTCCCCACAAAATAATAATTTTTTGGGTTTGTTGTACATTTTATGGTAAAATGAGTGATGTCATTACAAAGTACAATTGGTCACGCAAAAAAAGCAAGCCTCATATGGGTCTGTGGATGGAAATATAAGAGTTATGACTCTTAGAAGAGGAGGAGGAAAAAACAAAAAATGCAAAAATAAAACCCGGCTGTGTCCTGAGTGGTTAAAATATTAAATCTCACCCTCACACCCCATTTCTAAGGTGTAACTATACACTGCTCCCTATGGCACCCCCTCCCATACTTTCCCCTCACCTTCTACTCTCCTCTCCTATGTTTGTTAAACCCATAGACAGCATACACAGACTTACTATGTATCTTCCAAGACCTGGGATGACTCCTATTTGCTTAGAGTCCTGATGACGTCACCAAAGGTCCTAGAAGATCCAAATTAAGTGTGTGTGCTGTCTATGGGCTCTGTGCAGCCCGTACAGCTTTCAGGCTATTTTCTCACTACTGTATTCAGGGACAGACTGGGAATAAATCCAGCCCTGGAAATAATCGCAAACCAGCCCCACAGCCACTGGCATCGGGGCACAGAATTATTTCTCCTCTGAGAATTATTTCTCATTATTTCTTCATTTACTTGAAAAAATGTTTCAAGTAAATGAAGTATTTCTCCCAGAAAAGAATTGCAGTAACACTTTTTTTTGCTATACACATGTATATAATACTAGTATTCTTAGCAAGAGGATAGCAGCCAGGGACCGGAGTGGGATATTGGAAGGACTGCTGGAGCGCTGGGGGTATGTAAAGGTTTATTTTTTTTTCATATATAACATAGAATGGGCATGCTTCTAGAAAAACAAAACCCTCCATCTGGATAATCCCATTACGCCCCCTGTGCTCCATATACATCACACTAAGACTATATAACACAACCATGCCATGATTAAATAAGGCCACCATTCAGTGATTCAGGTAAAAACTACTATAGGAATATCAATCTTGCCACCATACTGAGACTTGATACACATACAATATATCAATATCAGATAGCACATGGTGGCTTGTAGAGTGTCACCACAATCAGTGCTGGATAAATGAATGTATTCCTGATCAGACAAATTCAGAGGCAGAGTAATCTTCTCTGTTAGGGTCTATTCACATGTACAGTATCCTGTGCATATTTGGTGCACAGGATTTGAATGAATGTGGTGAGTTATTACATAGGCCACACAGAAAGACCACACTGGGAGCTGTAGTTTATATTGTGCATTTACAGTCTGGTAAGCAACATTAACATAAGGCTCTGCTGTACTGTAGCTCATTTTGGACTAATAGACTCAGCCTGATGCAGCAGGCTGCTGGGAGTAGTAGTACTAGAAGGACTGTCAGTGTGTCCCCCCCCCCCCCCCCCCCATTAAGGACCATTTTCTTACATTTAATTACAGGCAGACAGTGACAAGTACTTACATCCATCACTGTCACTGCCTGCAGTTCGGCTTGTCGGTGTGGAGGCAGTCCTCACACTTTCTTCCTCCTCAGCGGTGCCTGTGTTAGCTGACAGGATTATAGCACTGGGTAACTTGTAAAGAGCAGAGGGAGAAGAGTTGTCATCCTTAGGATAGAGCAGTGTTTCCCAACCCAGTCCTCAAGGCATACCAACATTCCGGGTTTTTTCAGTTACTCCATTGGAATAGAACAGGGAAAAATTAAAATCCTGGACTGTTGGTGTGCCTTGAGGACTGGGTTGGGAAACACTGGGATAGGGGATAAGTTTTTCAGGACTGGACTACTCCTTTAAACATGTTAGTACATCCCTGAACAGCCAGCAAAAGAGAGAAAAACAGGTGAGAGAAAGGAAAAGGAAAAAGAAGTGCATGTGAATAGAAACATATAGAAACATAGAAGGTGTCGGCAAATAAGAACCATTTGGCCCATCTAGTCTGCCCAATAATCTGAATCCTATTAATAGTCTCTGGCCCTATCTGATATGAAGGCTAGCCTTATGCTTATTACATGCATGTTTAAACTCCTTCACTGTATTTGCAGAAACCACTTCTGCAAGAAGGCTATTCCATGCATCCACTACTCTCTCAGTAAAGTAATACTTCCTGATGTTACTTTTAAACCTTTGCCCCTCTAATTTAAAACAATGTCTTCTTGCGGTAGTTTTTCTTCTGTTAAATATGCTCTCTTCCTTTACCGTGTTGATTCCTTTATGTATAAAAGTTTCTATCATACCCCCTCTTTCTCTTCTTTCTTCCAAGCTATACATGTTAAGGTCCTTTAACCTTTCCTGGTAAGTTTTTACCTCCTATCAATGTACTAGTTTAGTAGCTCTTCTCTGAACTCTCTCTAGAGTATCTATATCCTTCTGGAGATACGGCCTCCAGTATTGTGCACAATACTCCAAGTGAAGTCTCACCAGTGTTCTGTACAGCGACATGAGCACTTCTCTCTATCTACTGCTTATACCTCTCCCTATGCATCCAAGCATTCTGCTAACATTTCCTGCTGCTCTATTACATTGTCTTCCTACCTTTAAATGGGGTATTCCAGGAAAACAACTTAATATATATCAACTGGCTCCAGAAAGTTAAACAGATTTGTAAATTACTTCTATTAAAAATCTTAATCCTTTAAGTACTTATGAGCTTCTGAAGTTAAGATTATTCTTTTCTGTCTATGTCCTCTCTGATGACACCTGTCTCAGGGAATGCCCAGTTTAGAAGCAAATCCCCATAGCAAACCTCTTCTAACCTGAGCGTTTCCAGAATAATAATAAGGTGTAATTTTTACCGAAAAATGCACTATGTAGAAACGGAAGCACCCAAAAGTTACAAAATGACATTTTTTCTTCAATTTTGTCCCACAATTATTTTTTTTTCCATTTTGCCGTGGATTTTTTGGTAAAATTACAAATGTCACTGCAAAGTAGAATTGGTGGCGCAAAAAATAAGCCATCATATGGAATTTTATGTGCAAAATTTAAAGCGTTATGATTTTTAGAAGGTGATGAGGAAAAAGTGAAAATGCAAAAACGGAAAAATGCTCAGTCCTTAAGGGGTTAAGCCAAACCTCTTTGACAACAGGAGTAGGCCAGGGCACATACATCTGTAGATGACTGGACTGTCGGAACTGAGTGATGGGGTTTCCCTGGCAGGGGAAGAAGGTGTCCCCTCATGTATTGGATAGTCCCGGCTCATCGTCAAATAACCACCGGGGTTATGGTGGGGACCGGGGGCGTACACAGACTTCAGGAC
Organism: Hyla sarda; assembly: GCF_029499605.1. NCBI lineage: Eukaryota > Metazoa > Chordata > Amphibia > Anura > Hylidae > Hyla > Hyla sarda. Next base: position 424,089,023 of record NC_079189.1, read on the forward strand.
CTGGGGGTTTGTTCTGAGCTAGGGGTAAAGAAAGCGACCTCAGCTGGGGTACTCACATCTGATTCCTCAATATGAATTTTGGCCGGTGATGATCTGCGAGAAGATGCCAGCGTTCCCTCTGCCGGGGTTGCTGTCCAGTCCCCATTGCCGGGGTTTCTAGCCAGTCCTCGGGCAGCGGGACTTGGTAGCAGGCCTCTTCGGCCCCAATGGAGATGCACTGTAGATGATCTGCCAGCTCCTGAAACATTTGCGCCGTGGCCGCGGTGACTTTCCGGGCCTCCGGCGCCATCTTGGGACTCTCCGACCTCGTGCTTGCTTGTTCCCCCATGTTGCTCCACTTGCAGACTTCCGGCAAACTGAAAGGATCCAGCGGCGCTGCTCCTTTCATACAGGGCTCCGGGAAAATGGCTTCCAGACGGAAGTGTGTCAGCGGTGCAGCACTGACTTCTGCTCCCCTGGCAAGAAGGGGCGGATCTTTACAGCAACATGGTTTCCACGCCCAGGGGCGGGAACCTGACCACCACTGGACATTTTTGTGCGCTTCTCCGGCACATATTTAAACCTTGCAGGTACAGGCAACACTTTGTAACACAACATAGCCTCCGACCTGATCTTGCACATGGTTGCCACAGTACTTGAGCACTTCACAATGGTGGACAACAGTCTTTTTTACTTCAAGGAAACAGTTTAGGGCCTCATATGGGGTATTTCCGTACTCGGGAGCAAATGCGTTACAAGTTTTTTTTTTTGGGGGGGGGTCTCCTTTTACTCCTTATGAAAAGGTAAAGTTAGGGTCTACAACAGCCTGTTAGTGTAAAAAAAATAAAAAATGACACTAACATGCTGGTGTTGCTCCGTACTTTTTATTTTCACAAGAGGTAAAAGGAAAAAAAGACCCCCAAAATTTGTAACGCAAGTTCTACTCAGTATGGAAATACCCCATATGAAATGCTCTGTGGACGCACAACAAGGCTCAGGAGTGAGAGAGCACTATGTACATTTGAGGCCTAAATTGGTGATTTGCACAGGGGTGGCTGATTTTACAGTGTTTCTGACATGACACTGTTCCCAATATCTGTCAAATGCCAGTGGGGTGTGAATGCTCACTGCACCCCTTGTTAAATTCTGTTAGGGGTATAATTTCCAAAATGGGGTCACATGTGGGGGGGTCCAATGTTCTTGCACCACGGGGGGCTTTGTAAACGCACAAGGCTTCCGACTTTTATTCCAACCAAATTCTCTCTCCAAAAGCTCAATGGCGCTCCTCCTGTTATGAGCATTGTAGTGCGCCAGTAGAGCACTTGACGTCCACACATGGGGTATTTCCATACTCAGAAGAAATGGGGTTACAAATTTTGGGGGGGTAATTTCTTCTATTGCCCCTTGTAAAAATTTTAAATTTGGGGAAAAAATAGCGTTTTAGTGAAAAAAAATTCATTTACACATCCGACTTTAATGAAAAGTCGTCAAACACGTGGGGTGTTAAGGCTCACTGTACCCCTTGTTACATTCCTTGAGGGGTGTAGTCTCCAAAATTGTATGCCATGTGTTTTTTTTTTTTTGCTGTTCTGGCATTATAGGGGCTTCCTAAATGTGACATGCCCCCCAAAAACATTTCAGAAAAACTCACTCTCCAAAATCCGATTGTCGCTCATTCCTTTCTGAGCCCTCTAGTGCACCCACAAAGGACTTGACATACACATATGAGATATTTCCTTACTTGAGAGAAATTGGATTACACATTTTAGAGTGATTTCTTTCCTTTTACCCCTTGTAAAAATTAAAAAAACTGGGTCTACAAGAACATGCGAGTGTAAAATATTTTGATTTGAAATTTTATCCTTCAGTTTGCTGGGTCAACACACTTTCTGAATGTCATTTTGAATGTATTGAGGGGTTCAGTTTTTTTAATGGGGTCATTTATGGGATATTTTTAATATGAAGGCCCCTCAAATCATCTTCAAAACTGAACTGGTCCCTAAAAAATTCAGATTTTGAAAATTTTGTGAAAAATTGGAAAATTCCTGCTGAATTTTGAAGCCCTCTGATGTCTTCCAAAAGTAAAAACATGTCAACTTTATGATGCAAACATAAAGTAGACATATTGTATATGTGAATCAATATATTATTTATTTGAGATGTCCATTTTCCTTATAAGCAAAGAGTTTCAAAGTAAAAAAGCTGCTAAATTTTCATCAAATTTGGAATTTTTCACAGAGAAATTATGCAAGTATCGACGAATAGTTACCACTTCCATAAAGTAGAATATGTCATGAAAAAAATGATCTCAGAATCAGAATGAAAAGGAAAAGCAACCCAGAGTTATTAATGCTTAAAGTGACAGTGGTCAGATTTGCAAAAAAGTCCTCAAGGTGAAAAAGGTCTGAGTCCTTAAGGGGCTAAGAGGGGGAGTTTGTGGTGGCCCAGTACAGGAGTTGTTACCCCATACCCTTGCTTCCCTGTCAGGCAGCCTCCCTGCAATGTCCTATGGTCACCCCCTGCATCTGATCTACTGTAATTGTATATTATTATTATTAGTTCCTGAGTCTTTGCTGAGATGCAGTTGAGCCTAAGAGTTTGTCTGAAATCATAGGAGACCTCAAGTCAAGTCTGCAGCCATAAGCTACAAGTCTACAAGTAAGCTAAAGTCACAGCTTAGTCTATCTCCAGTCAAGTCAAGTCAGTCACTGTCATCTATTGTCAAGTCTACATGGCCTGCACTAAATTGTCAAAAACCACTGCAAGTCCCAGCAAGACCTTAAGGTCTCTGAAGTCACTGGTCACCTCCGTGGGCCTGGCTACACAGTATAGACTGTTCCATCTGTCAATCAGTAAAACTACCGTTGTCCGTAACTTGACGTTGGAGTCATTATTGCCCCCCGTGCCTAGCCCAGGTTCCAGCGGTATACCTTCAGATGTTATTGAGGATAAACCACGCCCTGGCATCACAAATACAAGAGGTTAATGCCATCTGCCTCTAGGGTATTTCCATCTGCCCTCCATCACACCCCATACAACACACCAATAGAAATAACTCTTATTATTTATAGTGTATAGATAAAACTTGGATTTTTCATGTTATTACATTTGTGTCATGTTCTCTAGGTTATAAATCATTTTATTACCCCTTAAGGACCAAGGACGTACTGGTACGTCCTTGGTCCTCCTCCAGTGATATAACGCAGGGTTACACAGTAACCCCGCATCATATCACGGCGGGCCCGGCATCATAGTGAAGCCACGACCCGCCACTAATAGCGTGCAGCGCCGATCGCGGCGCCGCGCGCTATTAACCCTTTAGCCGCGCGCTCAGAGCGGCTAAAAGCGAAAGTGAAACCATGCCGATTAACTCAGTGGGCTGTTCGGGATAGCCGCGGCGAAATCGTGGCATCCCAAACAGCTTACAGGACAGCGGGAGGGCCCCTACCTGCCTCCTCGCTGTCCGATCGCCGAATGACTGCTCAGTGCCTGAGATCCAGGCATGAGCAGTCATGCGACAGAATCATCGATCACTGGTTTCCTATGAGAAACCAGTGATCAATGATAAAGATCAGTGTGTGCAGTGTTATAGGTCCCTATGGGAGCTATAACACTGCAAAAAAAAAGTGAAAAAAAAAGTGAATGAATATCATTTAACCCCTCCCCTATTAAAAGTTTGACTCACCCCCCTTTTCCATAAAAAAAAAAACACAGTGTAAATAAAAATAAAAATAAACATATATGTTATCACCGCGTGCGGAAATGTCCGAATTATAAAAATATATCAATAATTAAACCGCTCGGTCAATGGCGTGCGCGCAAAAAAATTCCAAAGTCCAAAATAGTGCATTTAAAAATGAATAAAATAAGTCCTATCAATACAAAAATGGTACCGCTAAAAACTTCAGATCAGGGCGCAAAAAATGAGCCCTCATACCGCACCATACACGGTAAAATAAAAAAGTTATAGGGGTCAGAAGATGACAATTTTAAACATAAATTTTCCTGCATATAGTTATGATTTTTTCCAGAAGTACGACAAAATCAAACCTATATAAGTAGGGTATCATTTTAATCAAAAGCGAAATGGAAGATAGTCAGCTACACCTTTCCTTGCGCCCGGCAATCTCCTCAGAGATATGAAGAAAAGAAAGCAGGAGCCAGCACACAGTCTTCAGATTTATTCAAGAGGTATACAAAGGTAACAGGATAGTACACATACCGGCACTCCGGATAGGATGTGACGCGTTTCGGGTCACGTGACCCTTTGTCAAACAGATAGTTGGGTGGAGATTAACCACCTTTTTATATGGTGTTTCACAGGTGCAGCTTGACTGGCTAATGGAAAAAAGTCCATTAACCCTCAATAGCTCGAACGTTGTGAAAACATCAAACAAGCTTAACAAGAAAATGTTACAAAAATTGTACAAAAGCACAAATACAAATAAGTTATGTTGCATATTACAGAATTCTATATGCTAACATAATGAAATGCTGCATAATTAAAGGTAAAGTGTGGAATTGGTATAATATTGCAGAAAAGAGGTGTAGGACTAATCATAATACAGAATAATATCAGATCTAAAATTTAGACCATACGGCTGGTAACTGCGTAAATTATATATCCAAAAGATTTCTCTGTTGCGAAGGGTTTTAACCCTATCACCACCTCGTTTCTGCTTGTGAACCAATTCTATACCATGGAATAAAAAGTGGGATGTGTCACGGTTATGTTTGTCACAAAAATGTTTTGAAACACTGGATATATTAACATGATGGGGATTTAGAATACCTCTAATGTGTTCCTGAATCCTGATTTTAAGCGGACGTTTAGTGCTTCCTATATAGGAAAGTTTGCAGATTTTGCAACAAATCCTATATACCACAAAGGTAGTTTGGCAGTTTATAAAGGATTTTATGGGCAAGCTGTGTTGAGCAGAAAGTCCAGGTGTGAATTTACACTTATCGGCATATCTGCAAACAACACATCTTGAGTTGCCACAAGGAAAAAAACCTTTAACTTTGAGCCAGTTGTCGGCTCGTGGACGCACACTGGGTAACATGCTAGGAGATAGCATGCCACCCAGTGTGGGTGCTTTCCTGGAAGAAAAGTTACATCCATTTTTAAGAATTTTAGCCAAAGTTGGATCCTGGTCTAGAATGGGAAGATATTTTTTTATGATTTTTAGAATTTGATGATATTCGTTGCTATAAGTGGTAACAAAGCAAACTTTGGATGCACTCACAGGTGTATTCACACGTTGCGTTTTGGGTACCAGCAAGGAATTCCTTTCTTTACCACTGACTATAGATCGAGCCCGATCTATGGTCCACCATGGATAACCTCTATCCCTTAACCTTGAAGTAACCAAGGTGGATTCCAAATTGAATGAATGGGGAGAATAACAGTTACGTTTTGCTCTAGTAAATTCACCTACGGGAACAGATTTTATGGTATGTTGAGGATGGCATGATTCTGCCCGCAGTAAAGTATTGCCGGCACTGGGTTTTCTGTATGTGCATGTATGCACAATGTTATTTTCCGCAGAAAGAAAGATATCCAAAAATGGAACCTTTGTTTCATGCCAGGAAAAAGTGAAAAACAAATTGTGAAAATTGTTGTTGACATAATCAATAAACTTGTGTGCACGGTCCTGTGTGGACGACCATATGATGATCACGTCATCCACAAAGCAGCCGTACCACACAATGTCTGAAAAAAAGGGATTTTCCTCACAGAAAATGTATTGGAGTTCCCACCAAAAAACATAAAGATTAGCTGCAGATGGGGAGGATTTTGCCCCCATTGAAGCTCCTGTTTTCTGTAGGAAAAATTGGTCTTCAAACATGAAAAAGTTATGTGATAAAATGTAATGCAATGCCTCCAATGTGAATGATTTTAATTCGGAACTGTAAATGGAAAACAGATCCATGACATCCGAAACCGCTTGTACTGACAAGGCATGTGGTAATGATGAATATAAAGATTCAATATCCATTGTGAGCCAAGAATAGGAATTATTCCATTTTATTTGGTCCACAATGGATAATAAATGTTGGATGTCCTTAATGTAACTGGGACATAACGGTACAAGAGGCTGAAGAATAGAGTCCACCCACTCACACAAATGTTCATTTAAAGAGCCGATGCCCGCCACGATGGGTCTCATGGGTGGCGGGAATCGGCCCTTGTGAACCTTTGGGAGTGAGTGGAAAATCGGGGTAATAGGATTAGATACTAACATGTAATCATATTGCTTTTGAGTGATAACCCCCATCTGTAATCCTGTATTTAGAAGTTGAGTCAGATTCTCAGTGAACATTACTGTAGGATCAGACTTCAACCGACAATATGTACTGGTGTCATCTAAGAGGGTTTGATTCAGCTGGCAATAAAGTGATCTATTCATGCATATCACAGAACCCCCTTTGTCAGCCGACCGAACTACCAATTCCCGATTGTCACGTAACTGACAGATAGCCATTTTTTCCCCCCTGGACAGGTTACCAGCGCCCCGGTTCTCAGAGCCATGTGCCAAGCACATGAGATCCTGAATGACCAAGTCCTGGAAACTGTCCATGGGGGAAGATCTGGACTGTAAGGGATAGAAAGTGGGATTGCCAACAAAGAAATTTTGAGACTCACAAATGGATTGCATTTGTGAGTCTCAAAATTTCTTTGTTGGCAATCCCACTTTCTATCCCTTACAGTCCAGATCTTCCCCCATGGACAGTTTACAGGACTTGGTCATTCAGGATCTCATGTGCTTGGCACATGGCTCTGAGAACCGGGGCGCTGGTAACCTGTCCAGGGGGGAAAAAATGGCTATCTGTCAGTTACGTGACAATCGGGAATTGGTAGTTCGGTCGGCTGACAAAGGGGGTTCTGTGATATGCATGAATAGATCACTTTATTGCCAGCTGAATCAAACCCTCTTAGATGACACCAGTACATATTGTCGGTTGAAGTCTGATCCTACAGTAATGTTCACTGAGAATCTGACTCAACTTCTAAATACAGGATTACAGATGGGGGTTATCACTCAAAAGCAATATGATTACATGTTAGTATCTAATCCTATTACCCCGATTTTCCACTCACTCCCAAAGGTTCACAAGGGCCGATTCCCGCCACCCATGAGACCCATCGTGGCGGGCATCGGCTCTTTAACCCCTTAACGACGCAGGACGTATATTTACGTCCTGCGCCGGCTCCCGCGATATGAAGCGGGATCGCGCCGCGATCCCGCATCATATCGCGTGGGTCCCGGCGCTAATCAACGGCCGGGACCCGCGGCTAATACCACACATCGCCGATCGCGGCGATGTGCGGTATTAACCCTTTAGAAGCGGCGGTCAAAGCTGACCGCCGCTTCTAAAGTGAAAGTGAAAGTGACCCGGCTGCTCAGTCGGGCTGTTCGGGACCGCCGCGGTGAAATCGCGGCGTCCCGAACAGCTGATCGGACACCGGGAGGGCTCTTACCTGCCTCCCCGGTGTCCGATCGACGAATGACTGCTCCGTGCCTGAGATCCAGGCAGGAGCAGTCAAGCGCCGATAATGCTGATCACAGGCGTGTTAATGCACGCCAGTGATCAGCATTAGAGATCAGTGTGTGCAGTGTTATAGGTCCCTATGGGACCTATAACACTGCAAAAAAAATGTAAAAAAAAAGTGTTAATAAAGGTCATTTAACCCCTTCCCTAATAAAAGTTTGAATCACCCCCCTTTTCCCATAAAAAAAATAAAACCGTGTAAAAAAAATAAAAAATAAACATATGTGGTATCGCCGCGTGCGTAAATGTCCGAACTATAAAAATATATCATTAATTAAGCCGTACGGTCAATGGCGTACTCGCAAAAAAATTCCAAAGTTCAAAAAAGCGTATTTTGGTCACTTTTTATATCATTAAAAAATGAATAAAAAGTGATCAAAAAGTCCGATCAAAACAAAAATCATACCGATAAAAACTTCAGATCACGGCGCAAAAAATGAGTCCTCATACCACCCCATACATGGAAAAATAAAAAAGTTATAGGGGTCAGAAGATGACATTTTTAAACGTATAAATTTTCCTGCATGTAGTTATGATTTTTTCCAGAAGTGCGACAAAATCAAACCTATATAAGTAGGGTATCATTTTAACCGTATGGACCGACAGAATAATTATAAGGTGTAATTTTTACCGAAATATGCACTGCGTAGAAACGAAAGCCCCCAAAAGTTACAAAATGGCGTTTTTTTTTCGATTTTGTCGCACAATGATTTTTTTTTCCGTTTCGCCGTGCATTTTTGGGTAAAATGACTAATGTCACTGCAAAGTAGAATTGGCGACGCAAAAAATAAGCCATAATATGGATTTTTAGGTGGAAAATTGAAAGGGTTATGATTTTTAAAAGGTAAGGAGGAAAAAACAAATGTTACGCCGAGCGCTCCGGGTCCCCGCTCCTCCCCGGAGCGCTCGCTTCACTCTCCCCGCGGCAGCGCTCCGGTCACGTCCTCTGACCCGGGGCGCTGCGATTCCGCTGCCAGCCGGGATGCGATTCGCGATGCGGGTAGCGCCCGCTCGCGATGCGCACCCCGGCTCCCCTACCTGACTCGCTCTCCGTCTGTTCTGTCCCGGCGCGCGCGGCCCCGCTCCCTAGGGCGCGCGCGCGCCGGGTCTCTGCGATTTAAAGGGCCACTGCGCCGCTGATTGGCGCAGTGGTTCCAATTAGTGTGTTCACCTGTGCACTTCCCTATATCACCTCACTTCCCCTGCACTCCCTTGCCGGATCTTGTTGCCTTAGTGCCAGTGAAAGCGTTCCTTGTGTGTTCCTTGCCTGTGTTTCCAGACCTTCTGCCGTTGCCCCTGACTACGATCCTTGCTGCCTGCCCCGACCTTCTGCTACGTCCGACCTTGCTTTTGCCTACTCCCTTGTACCGCGCCTATCTTCAGCAGCCAGAGAGGTGAGCCGTTGCTAGTGGATACGACCTGGTCACTACCGCCGCAGCAAGACCATCCCGCTTTGCGGCGGGCTCTGGTGAAAACCAGTAGTGGCTTAGAACCGGTCCACTAGCACGGTCCACGCCAATCCCTCTCTGGCACAGAGGATCCACTACCTGCCAGCCGGCATCGTGACAGTAGATCCGGCCATGGATCCCGCTGAAGTTCCTCTGCCAGTTGTCGCTGACCTCACCACGGTGGTCGCCCAGCAGTCACAACAGATAGCGCAACAAGGCCAACAGCTGTCTCAACTGACCGTTATGCTACAACAGTTACTACCACAGCTTCAGCAGTCATCTCCTCCGCCAGCTCCTGCACCTCCTCCGCAGCGAGTGGCCGCTCCTGGGATACGCTTATCCTTGCCGGATAAATTTGATGGGGACTCTAAGTTTTGCCGTGGCTTTCTTTCCCAATGTTCCCTGCATCTGGAGATGATGTCGGACCTGTTTCCCACTGAAAGGTCTAAGGTGGCTTTCGTAGTCAGCCTTCTGTCCGGAAAAGCCCTGTCATGGGCCACACCGCTCTGGGACCGCAATGACCCCGTCACTGCCTCTGTACACTCCTTCTTCTCGGAAATCCGAAGTGTCTTTGAGGAACCTGCCCGAGCCTCTTCTGCTGAGACTGCCCTGTTGAACCTGGTCCAGGGTAATTCTTCCGTTGGCGAGTATGCCGTACAATTCCGTACTCTTGCTTCAGAATTGTCCTGGAATAATGAGGCCCTCTGCGCGACCTTCAAAAAAGGCCTATCCAGCAACATTAAAGATGTTCTGGCCGCACGAGAAATTCCTGCTAATCTACATGAACTTATTCACCTAGCCACTCGCATTGACATGCGTTTTTCCGAAAGGCGTCAGGAACTCCGCCAAGATATGGACTCTGTTCGCACGAGGCGTTTCTTCTCCTCGGCTCCTCTCTCCTCTGGTCCCCTGCAATCTGTTCCTGTGCCTCCCGCCGTGGAGGCTATGCAGGTCGACCGGTCTCGCCTGACACCTCAAGAGAGGACACGACGCCGTATGGAGAACCTCTGCCTGTACTGTGCTAGTACCGAACACTTCCTGAGAGATTGTCCTATCCGTCCTCCCCGCCTGGAAAGACGTACGCTGACTCCGCACAAAGGTGAGACAGTCCTTGATGTCTACTCTGCTTCTCCACGTCTTACTGTGCCTGTGCGGATGTCTGCCTCTGCCTTCTCCTTCTCTACAGTGGCCTTCTTGGACTCTGGATCTGCAGGAAATTTTATTTTGGCCTCTCTCGTCAACAAGTTCAACATCCCGGTGACCAGTCTCGCCAGACCCCTCTACATCAATTGTGTAAATAATGAAAGATTGGACTGTACCATACGTTTCCGCACGGAGCCCCTTCTTATGAGCATCGGATCTCATCATGAGAGGATTGAACTTTTGGTCCTCCCCAATTGCACCTCGGAAATTCTCCTTGGACTTCCCTGGCTTCAACTTCATTCCCCTACCCTGGATTGGTCCACTGGGGAGATCAAGTGTTGGGGGTCCTCTTGTTCCAAGAACTGTCTAAAACCGGTTCCCAGTAACCCTTGCCGTAACTCTGTGGTTCCTCCAGTAACCGGTCTCCCTAAGGCCTATATGGACTTCGCGGATGTTTTCTGCAAAAGACAAGCTGAGACTCTACCTCCTCACAGGCCTTATGATTGCCCTATCGACCTCCTCCCGGGCACTACTCCACCCCGGGGCAGAATTTATCCTCTCTCTGCCCCAGAGACTCTTGCCATGTCCGAATACGTCCAGGAGAATCTAAAAAAGGGCTTTATCCGTAAATCCTCCTCTCCTGCCGGAGCCGGATTTTTCTTTGTGTCCAAAAAAGATGGCTCCCTACGTCCGTGCATTGACTACCGCGGTCTTAATAAAATCACGGTTAAGAACCGCTACCCCTTACCCCTCATCTCTGAACTCTTTGATCGCCTCCAAGGTGCCCACATCTTCACTAAATTGGACTTAAGAGGCGCCTATAACCTCATCCGCATCAGAGAGGGGGACGAGTGGAAAACGGCATTTAACACCAGAGATGGACACTTTGAGTATCTGGTCATGCCCTTTGGACTGTGCAACGCCCCTGCCGTCTTCCAAGACTTTGTCAATGAAATTTTTCGTGATCTGTTATACTCCTGTGTTGTTGTATATCTGGACGATATCCTAATTTTTTCTGCCAATCTAGAAGAACACCGCCAGCATGTCCGTATGGTTCTTCAGAGACTTTGTGACAACCAACTCTATGCCAAAATTGAGAAATGTCTGTTTGAATGCCAATCTCTTCCTTTTCTAGGATATTTGGTCTCTGGCCAGGGACTACAGATGGATCCAGACAAACTCTCTGCCGTCTTAGATTGGCCACGCCCCTCCGGACTCCGTGCTATCCAACGCTTTTTGGGGTTCGCCAATTATTACAGGCAGTTTATTCCACATTTTTCTACCATTGTGGCTCCTATCGTGGCTTTAACCAAAAAAAATGCTGATCCCAAGTCCTGGCCTCCTCAAGCAGAAGACGCCTTTAAACGACTCAAGTCTGCCTTTTCTTCGGCTCCCGTCCTCTCCAGACCTGACCCTTCCAAACCCTTCCTATTGGAGGTTGATGCCTCCTCAGTGGGAGCTGGAGCTGTTCTTCTACAAAAAAATTCTTCCGGGCATGCTGTCACTTGTGGTTTTTTCTCTAGGACCTTCTCTCCAGCGGAGAGGAACTACTCCATCGGGGATCGAGAGCTTCTAGCCATTAAATTAGCACTTGAGGAATGGAGGCATCTGCTGGAGGGATCAAGTTCTCCTGTTATTATCTACACCGACCACAAGAACCTCTCCTACCTCCAGTCTGCCCAACGGCTGAATCCTCGCCAGGCCCGGTGGTCTCTGTTCTTTGCCCGATTTAATTTTGAGATTCACTTTCGTCCTGCCGATAAGAACATTAGGGCCGATGCTCTCTCTCGTTCCTCGGATGCCTCAGAAGTTGAACTCTCTCCGCAACACATCATTCCACCTGACTGCCTGATCTCCACTTCTCCTGCCTCCATCAGGCAGACTCCTCCAGGAAAGACCTTTGTTTCTCCTCGCCAACGCCTCGGAATCCTCAAATGGGGTCACTCCTCCCATCTCGCAGGTCATGCGGGTATCAAGAAATCTGTGCAACTCATCTCCCGCTTCTATTGGTGGCCGACTCTGGAGACGGATGTTGTGGACTTTGTGCGAGCCTGCACTATCTGTGCCCGGGATAAGACTCCTCGCCAGAAGCCCGCTGGTTTTCTTCATCCTCTGCCTGTCCCCGAACAGCCTTGGTCTCTGATTGGTATGGATTTTATTACTGATTTACCCCCTTCCCGTGGCAACACTGTTATTTGGGTGGTCGTTGATCGATTCTCCAAAATGGCACATTTCATCCCTCTTCCTGGTCTTCCTTCTGCGCCTCAGTTGGCTAAACAATTTTTTGTACACATTTTTCGTCTTCACGGGTTGCCTACGCAGATTGTCTCGGATAGAGGCGTCCAATTCGTGTCTAAATTCTGGAGGGCTCTCTGTAAACAACTCAAGATTAAATTAAATTTTTCTTCTGCATATCATCCCCAGTCCAATGGACAAGTAGAAAGGATTAACCAGATCTTGGGTGATTATTTGCGACATTTTGTTTCCTCCCGCCAGGATGACTGGGCAGATCTCCTCCCATGGGCCGAATTCTCGTATAACTTCAGGGTCTCTGAGTCTTCCTCCAAATCCCCATTTTTCGTGGTGTACGGCCGTCACCCTCTTCCCCCCCTCCCTACTCCCTTGCCCTCTGGTCTGCCCGCTGTGGATGAAATTTCTCGTGACCTTTCCATCATATGGAGAGAGACCCAAAATTCTCTCTTACAGGCTTCATCACGCATGAAGAAGTTCGCGGATAAGAAAAGAAGAGCTCCCCCCGTTTTTTCCCCTGGAGACAAGGTATGGCTCTCCGCTAAATATGTCCGCTTCCGTGTCCCTAGCTACAAGTTGGGACCACGCTATCTTGGTCCTTTCAAAATTTTGTGTCAAATTAATCCTGTCTCTTATAAACTTCTTCTTCCTCCCTCTCTTCGTATCCCTAATGCCTTTCACGTCTCTCTTCTCAAACCACTCATCCTCAACCGTTTTTCTCCCAAATCTGTTCCTCCCACTCCTGTTTCCGGCTCCTCGGACATCTTCTCGGTCAAAGAAATTTTAGCTGCCAAAAAGGTCAGAGGGAAAAATTTTTTTTTAGTGGACTGGGAGGGTTGTGGTCCTGAAGAGAGATCCTGGGAACCTGAGGACAACATCCTAGACAAAAGTCTGCTCCTCAGGTTCTCAGGCTCTAAGAAGAGGGGGAGACCCAAGGGGGGGGGTACTGTTACGCCGAGCGCTCCGGGTCCCCGCTCCTCCCCGGAGCGCTCGCTTCACTCTCCCCGCGGCAGCGCTCCGGTCACGTCCTCTGACCCGGGGCGCTGCGATTCCGCTGCCAGCCGGGATGCGATTCGCGATGCGGGTAGCGCCCGCTCGCGATGCGCACCCCGGCTCCCCTACCTGACTCGCTCTCCGTCTGTTCTGTCCCGGCGCGCGCGGGCCCGCTCCCTAGGGCGCGCGCGCGCCGGGTCTCTGCGATTTAAAGGGCCACTGCGCCGCTGATTGGCGCAGTGGTTCCAATTAGTGTGTTCACCTGTGCACTTCCCTATATCACCTCACTTCCCCTGCACTCCCTTGCCGGATCTTGTTGCCTTAGTGCCAGTGAAAGCGTTCCTTGTGTGTTCCTTGCCTGTGTTTCCAGACCTTCTGCCGTTGCCCCTGACTACGATCCTTGCTGCCTGCCCCGACCTTCTGCTACGTCCGACCTTGCTTTTGCCTACTCCCTTGTACCGCGCCTATCTTCAGCAGCCAGAGAGGTGAGCCGTTGCTAGTGGATACGACCTGGTCACTACCGCCGCAGCAAGACCATCCCGCTTTGCGGCGGGCTCTGGTGAAAACCAGTAGTGGCTTAGAACCGGTCCACTAGCACGGTCCACGCCAATCCCTCTCTGGCACAGAGGATCCACTACCTGCCAGCCGGCATCGTGACAACGAAAGTGCAAAAACGGAAAAACCCTGAGTCCTTAAGGGGTTAAATGAACATTTGTGTGAGTGGGTGGACTCTATTCTTCAGCCTCTTGTACCGTTATGCCCCAGTTACATTAAGGACAGCCAACATTTATTATCCATTGTGGACCAAATAAAATGGAATAATTCCTATTCTTGGCTCACAATGGATATTGAATCTTTATATTCATCATTACCACATGCCTTGTCAGTACAAGCGGTTTCGGATGTCATGGATCTGTTTTCCATTTACAGTTCCGAATTAAAATCATTCACATTGGAGGCATTGCATTACATTTTATCACAGAACTTTTTCATGTTTGAAGACCAATTTTTCCTACAGAAAACAGGAGCTTCAATGGGGGCAAAATCCTCCCCATCTGCAGCTAATCTTTATGTTTTTTGGTGGGAACTCCAATACATTTTCTGTGAGGAAAATCCCTTTTTTTCAGACATTGTGTGGTACGGCCGCTTTGTGGATGACGTGATCATCATATGGTCGTCCACACAGGACCGTGCACACAAGTTTATTGATTATGTCAACAACAATTTTCACAATTTGTTTTTCACTTTTTCCTGGCATGAAACAAAGGTTCCATTTTTGGATATCTTTCTTTCTGCGGAAAATAACATTGTGCATACATGCACATACAGAAAACCCAGTGCCGGCAATACTTTACTGCGGGCAGAATCATGCCATCCTCAACATACCATAAAATCTGTTCCCGTAGGTGAATTTACTAGAGCAAAACGTAACTGTTCTTCTCCCCATTCATTCAATTTGGAATCCACCTTGGTTACTTCAAGGTTAAGGGATAGAGGTTATCCATGGTGGACCATAGATCGGGCTCGATCTATAGTCAGTGGAAAAGAAAGGAATTCCTTGCTGGTACCCAAAACGCAACGTGTGAATACACCTGTGAGTGCATCCAAAGTTTGCTTTGTTACCACTTATAGCAACGAATATCATCAAATTCTAAAAATCATAAAAAAATATCTTCCCATTCTAGACCAGGATCCAACTTTGGCTAAAATTCTTAAAAATGGATGTAACTTTTCTTCCAGGAAAGCACCCACACTGGGTGGCATGCTATCTCCTAGCATGTTACCCAGTGTGCGTCCACGAGCCGACAATTGGCTCAAAGTTAAAGGTTTTTTTCCTTGTGGCAACTCAAGATGTGTTGTTTGCAGATATGCCGATAAGTGTAAATTCACACCTGGACTTTCTGCTCAACACAGCTTGCCCATAAAATCCTTTATAAACTGCCAAACTACCTTTGTGGTATATAGGATTTGTTGCAAAATCTGCAAACTTTCCTATATAGGAAGCACTAAACGTCC
The DNA here is from genome assembly GCF_029499605.1 of Hyla sarda. Classification (NCBI taxonomy): domain Eukaryota; kingdom Metazoa; phylum Chordata; class Amphibia; order Anura; family Hylidae; genus Hyla; species Hyla sarda. The sequence goes on from NC_079189.1 coordinate 424,104,406, forward strand.
GCTTAAAATCAGGATTCAGGAACACATTAGAGGTATTCTAAATCCCCATCATGTTAATATATCCAGTGTTTCAAAACATTTTTGTGACAAACATAACCGTGACACATCCCACTTTTTATTCCATGGTATAGAATTGGTTCACAAGCAGAAACGAGGTGGTGATAGGGTTAAAACCCTTCGCAACAGAGAAATCTTTTGGATATATAATTTACGCAGTTACCAGCCGTATGGTCTAAATTTTAGATCTGATATTATTCTGTATTATGATTAGTCCTACACCTCTTTTCTGCAATATTATACCAATTCCACACTTTACCTTTAATTATGCAGCATTTCATTATGTTAGCATATAGAATTCTGTAATATGCAACATAACTTATTTGTATTTGTGCTTTTGTACAATTTTTGTAACATTTTCTTGTTAAGCTTGTTTGATGTTTTCACAACGTTCGAGCTATTGAGGGTTAATGGACTTTTTTCCATTAGCCAGTCAAGCTGCACCTGTGAAACACCATATAAAAAGGTGGTTAATCTCCACCCAACTATCTGTTTGACAAAGGGTCACGTGACCCGAAACGCGTCACATCCTATCCGGAGTGCCGGTATGTGTACTATCCTGTTACCTTTGTATACCTCTTGAATAAATCTGAAGACTGTGCGCTGGCTCCTGCTTTCTTTTCTTCATATCATTTTAATCGTATGGACCTACAGAATAAAGATAAGGTGTCATTTTTACTGAAAAATGTACTACATAGAAACGGAAGCCCCCAAAAGTTACAAAATGGCGTTTTTTTTTTCAATTTTGTCGCACAATGATTTTTTTTTCCGTTTCACCGTCGATTTTTGGGCAAAATGACTGACGTCATTACAAAGAAGAATTGGTGGCACAAAAAATAAGCCATCATATGGATTTTTAGGTGCAAAATTGAAAGAGTTATCATTTTTTTTAAAGGCAAGGAGCAAAAAACGAAAATGCAAAAACGGAAAAACCCCCGGTCCTTAAGGGGATAATCTAGCACAATCCCTTTTAAATTACCCTATATGTGTTGCAATGGTATAAACCTGTGAAAGAAAAGAGTTTACTTTTCGAAATGCGTAGTTAGAAAATAAACTGTCTATTGATTTATTATTTTTAAGTCAATGCTTTAATGAACACTGACGGATTCAAAAAACGTTTATATGTTGTACATCATGGCAAAACATGAACCTTTCTAATATACTTCATGAGAAAATGTGTTTTTTTTAAATAGAAATCATGGCTTATAAAATGATGGCTTTGTCCAAGCTGAAGCACAGGCATGGACAAAGTCCAGTAGTTAGGTGCTCTCTCGTGTCTGATGGAACTCCTCTGTGCTCTCTCCTGTCTGATAGTACTCTTCTGTGCTCTCTTCTGTAGGATAGTACTCCTCTATGCTCTATCCTGTCTGATAGCACTCCTCTGTACTCTCTCCAGTCTTATAGTACTCCTCTGTACTCTCTCCCGATAGACAGTACTCCTCTGTGCTCTCTCCTGTCTGATAGTACTCCTCTGTGCTCTCTCCTGTCTGATAGTACTCCTCTGTATTCTCTCCTGTCTGATAGTACTCCTCTGTGCTCTCTCCTGTCTGATAGTACTCCTCTGAACTCTCTCCTGATGGACAGTACTCCTCTGTGCTCTCACCTGTCAGATAGTACTACTCTGTGCTCTCTCCTGTCTGATAGTACTCCTCTGTGCTCTCTCCTGTCTGATAGTACTCCTCTGAACCGTTAAAAACTTCAGATCAGGGCGCAAAAAATGAGCCCTCATACCGCCCCATACACGGTAAAATAAAAAAGTTATAGGGGTCAGAAGATGACAATTTTAAACATAAATTTTCCTGCATATAGTTATGATTTTTTCCAGAAGTACGACAAAATCAAACCTATATAAGTAGGGTATCATTTTAATCGTATGGACCTACAGAATAAAGATAAGGTGTCATTTTTACTGAAAAATGTACTACATAGAAACAGAAGCCCCCAAAAGTTACAAAATGGCGTTTTTTTTTTTTCAATTTTGTCGCACAATGATTTTTTTTTTCCGTTTCACCGTCTATTTTTGGGCAAAATGACTGACGTCATTACAAAGAAGAATTGGTGGCACAAAAAATAAGCCATCATATGGATTTTTAGGTGCAAAATTGAAAGAGTTATCCTTTATTTTAAAGGCAAGGAGCAAAAAACGAAAATGCAAAAACGGAAAAACCCCCGGTCCTTAAGGGGATAATCTAGCACAATACCTTTTAAATTACCCTATATGTGTTGCAATGGTATAAACCTGTGAAAGAAAAGAGTTTACTTTTCGAAATGCGTAGTTAGAAAATAAACTGTCTATTGATTTATTATTTTTAAGTCAATGCTTTAATGAACACTGACGGATTCAAAAAACGTTTATATGTTGTACATCATGGCAAAACATGAACCTTTCTAATATACTTCATGAGAAAATGTGTTGTTTTTTTATAGAAATCATGGCTTATAAAATGATGGCTTTGTCCAAGCTGAAGCACAGGCATGGACAAAGTCCAGTAGTTAGGTGCTCTCTCGTGTCTGATGGAACTCCTCTGTGCTCTCTCCTGTCTGATAGTACCCTTCTGTGCTCTCTCCTGTCGGATAGTTCTCCTCTGAACCGTTAAAAACTTCAGATCAGGGCGCAAAAAATGAGCCCTCATACCGCCCCATACACGGTAAAATAAAAAAGTTATAGGGGTCAGAAGATGACAATTTTAAACATAAATTTTCCTGCATATAGTTATGATTTTTTCCAGAAGTACGACAAAATCAAACCTATATAAGTAGGGTATCATTTTAATCGTATGGACCTACAGAATAAAGATAAGGTGTCATTTTTACTGAAAAATGTACTACATAGAAACGGAAGCCCCCAAAAGTTACAAAATGGCGTTTTTTTTTTTTTAAATTTTGTCGCACAATGATTTTTTTTTCCGTTTCACTGTCTATTTTTGGGCAAAATGACTGACGTCATTACAAAGAAGAATTGGTGACACAAAAAATAAGCCATCATATGGATTTTTAGGTGCAAAATTTAAAGAGTTATCCTTTATTTTAAAGGCAAGGAGCAAAAAACGAAAATGCAAAAACGGAAAAACCCCCGGTCCTTAAGGGGATAATCTAGCACAATCCCTTTTAAATTACCCTATATGTGTTGCAATGGTATAAACCTGTGAAAGAAAAGAGTTTACTTTTCGAAATGCGTAGTTAGAAAATAAACTGTCTATTGATTTATTATTTTTAAGTCAATGCTTTAATGAACACTGACGGATTCAAAAAACGTTTATATGTTGTACATCATGGCAAAACATGAACCTTTCTAATATACTTCATGAGAAAATGTGTTTTTTTTTTATAGAAATCATGGCTTATAAAATGATGGCTTTGTCCAAGCTGAAGCACAGGCATGGACAAAGTCCATTAGTTAGGTGCTCTCTCGTGTCTGATGGAACTCCTCTGTGCTCTCTCCTGTCTGATAGTACTCTTCTGTGCTCTCTCCTGTCGGATAGTACTCCTCTATGCTCTATCCTGTCTGATAGCACTCCTCTGTACTCTCTCCAGTCTTATAGTACTCCTCTGTACTCTCTCCCGATAGACAGTACTCCTCTGTGCTCTCTCCTGTCTGATAGTACTCCTCTGTGCTCTCTCCTGTCTGATAGTACTCCTCTGAACTCTCTCCTGATGGACAGTACTCCTCTGTGCTCTCACCTGTCAGATAGTACTACTCTGTGCTCTCTCCTGTCTGATAGTACTCCTCTGTGCTCTCTCCTGTCTGATAGTACTCCTCTGAACTCTCTCCTGATGGACAGTACTCCTCTGTGCTCTCACCTGTCAGATAGTACTACTCTGTGCTCTCTCCTGTCTGATAGTACTCCTCTGTGCTCTCTCCTGTCTTCTAGCACTCCTCTGTGCTTTCTCCTGTCTAATGGCTTGAGTTGTCCCGTGGAAGCAGGAGAAAAGATCCTCGCAGTGGCGCTCACTCAGTGGTTACTGGCAGTAGCCGGGAGAGGTATGTGAAGCCTCGGTCGGCAATAAGCAATAGCGGACAGGTGGAATAATAAATCAAAAAGTTTTAATGGAGGGACTACGCGTTACGAGGGGCAAGACCCCCTCTTCATCAGGTCTTGCCCCTCGTAACGCGTAGTCCCTCCATTAAAACTTTTTGATTTATTATTCCACCTTTACGCTATTGCATATTGCCGACCGAGGCTTCACATACCTCTCCCGGCTACTGCCAGTAACCACCGAGTGAGCGCCACTGCGAGGATCTTCTCTCAAGCTATCCAGCACCGGTCAGAGACAACCTCCGACACGGGATTACCTCCGGCAGCTCCCGGTCCTCTACCCTGCAATTGGGTGACATACGCTACAAGGTGTTGTACTCTGCGTACAACACCACCAGGTGAGCACCGTTCTATTTGCATTACGGCATCGATTGCCATCAGAGTAACGGCACAGGTTGCGCCCCCGTTTGTCTCTCCCTCCCTTTTTTTTTATTACATGTGCTTTCTCCTGTCTAATAGCACTCCTGATAGCACTCCTCTGTGCTCTCTCCTGTCTGATGGCATTCCTCTGTGCTCTCTCCTGTCTGATAGTACTCCTCTATACTCGCTCCTGTCCAGCACTCTTCTGTTCTCTCTCCTGTCTGCTAGCATTCCTCTCATGTCTGATAGCACCCTTCTGTGCTCTCACCTGTCGAATAGTGCTCCTCTGTGCTCTCTCTGGTGTGATAGTACTCCTCTGTGCTCTCTCCTGTCTGATAGGACTCCTCTGTGCTTTCTTCTGTCTGATAGGACTCCTCTGTGCTCTCTTCTGTCTCATAGTACTCCTCTGTACTCTCTCCTGTCTGCTAGCACTCCTATGTGCTCTCTCGTGTCTAATAGCACTCCTCTGTGCTCACTCCTGTCTGATAGTACTCATCTGTTCTCTCTCCTGTCTGATAGCACTCTTCCGTGCTCTCTAATGTCGGAAAGTACTCCTCTGTACTCTCTACTCTCCAGCACTCTTCTGTTCTCCCTCCTGTCTGCTAGAACTCCTCTCATGTCTGATAGAACTCCTCTGTGCTCTCTACTGTCCGATAGTACTCCTCTGTGCTCTCTCCTGTCTTATAGGACTCCTCTGTGCTCTATCCTGTCTGATTGGACTCCTCTGTGCTCTCTTCTGTCTGTTAGTAATCCTCTGTATTCTCTCCTGTGTGCTAGCACTCCTCTATGCTCTCTCCTGTCTGATAGCACTCCTCTGTGCTCTCTCTCTCATGTCTGATGGCACTTTTCTGTGCTCTCTCCTGTCTGGTATTACTCTTCTGTGCTCTCTCCTGTCTGATAGTACTCCTCTGTGCTTTCTACTGTCTGATAGTTCTCCTCTGTGCTCTCTCCTGTCTGAAAGGACTCTTCTGTGCTCTCACCTGTTGATAGTACTCCTCTGTGCGCTCTTCTGTCTGATAGCACTCCTCTGTGCTCTCTTCTGTCTGAGAGCACTTCTCTGTGCTCTCTCCTGTCTGATAGGACTCCTCTGTGCTCTCTCCTATATGATAGTACTCCTCTGTGCTCTCACCTGTCTCATAGTACTCCTCAGTGCTCCCTCCTGTCTGATAGTACTCCTCTGTGCTCTCACCTGTCTAATAGTACTCCTCTGTGCTCTCTCCTCCTGTCTGATAGTAATCTTCTGTGCTCCCTCCTGTCTGGCAGTACTCCTCTGTGCTCTCTCCTGTCTGATAGTTCTCCTCTGTGCTCTCACCTGTCTGATAGTACTCCTCTGTGTTCCCTCCTGTCTGATAGTACTCCTCTGTGCTCCCTCCTTTCTGATAGGACACCTCTGTGCTCTCTCCTGTGTGATATCACTCATCTTTGCTCTCTCCTCTCTGATTGGACTCCTCTGTGCTCTCTCCTGTGTGATAGTACTCCTCTTTTCTCCCTCCTGTCTGATAGGACTCCTCTGTGCTCTCTTCTGTCTAATAGCACTCCTCTCTGCTCTCTCCTGTCTGATAGTACTCCTCTGTGCTCTCACCTGTCTGATAGTAATCCTCTGTGCTCCCTCCTTTCTGATAGGGCACCTCTGTGCTCTCTCCTGTGTGATATCACTCCTCTTTGCTCTCTCCTGTCTGATTGGAATCCTCTGTGCTCTCACCTGTCTGATAATACTACTCTGTGCTCCCCCTGTGTGATAGCACTCCTCTGTGCTCTCTCCTGTCTGATACTACTCCTCCGTGATTTCTTCTGTATGATAGTACTCCTCTGTGCTCTCTCTTGTCTTATAGGACTCTTCTGTGCTCTCTCCTGTCTGATAGTACTCCCTTGTGCTCTGTCCTGTCTCATATTACTCCTCTGTACTCTCTCCAGTGTGATTGTACGCCTCTGTACTCTCTTCTGTGTGACAGTACTTCTCTGTGCTCTCTCCTGTCTGATACTACTCCTCCGTGATTTCTTCTGTATGATAGGACTCCTCTGTGCTCTCTCCTATATGATAGTACTCCTCTGTGCTCTCACCTGTCTCATAGTACTCCTCAGTGCTCCCTCCTGTCTGATAGTACTCCTCTGTGCTCTCACCTGTCTAATAGTACTCCTCTGTGCTCTCTCCTCCTGTCTGATAGTAATCTTCTGTGCTCCCTCCTGTCTGGCAGTACTCCTCTGTGCTCTCTCCTGTCTGATAGTTCTCCTCTGTGCTCTCACCTGTCTGATAGTACTCCTCTGTGTTCCCTCCTGTCTGATAGTACTCCTCTGTGCTCCCTCCTTTCTGATAGGACACCTCTGTGCTCTCTCCTGTGTGATATCACTCATCTTTGCTCTCTCCTCTCTGATTGGACTCCTCTGTGCTCTCTCCTGTGTGATAGTACTCCTCTTTTCTCCCTCCTGTCTGATAGGACTCCTCTGTGCTCTCTTCTGTCTAATAGCACTCCTCTCTGCTCTCTCCTGTCTGATAGTACTCCTCTGTGCTCTCACCTGTCTGATAGTAATCCTCTGTGCTCCCTCCTTTCTGATAGGGCACCTCTGTGCTCTCTCCTGTGTGATATCACTCCTCTTTGCTCTCTCCTGTCTGATTGGAATCCTCTGTGCTCTCACCTGTCTGATAATACTACTCTGTGCTCCCCCTGTGTGATAGCACTCCTCTGTGCTCTCTCCTGTCTGATACTACTCCTCCGTGATTTCTTCTGTATGATAGTACTCCTCTGTGCTCTCTCTTGTCTTATAGGACTCTTCTGTGCTCTCTCCTGTCTGATAGTACTCCCTTGTGCTCTGTCCTGTCTCATATTACTCCTCTGTACTCTCTCCAGTGTGATTGTACGCCTCTGTACTCTCTTCTGTGTGACAGTACTTCTCTGTGCTCTCTCCTGTCTGATAGTGCGCCGCTATGTTCTCTTCTGTCTGATAGCACTCCTCTGTGCTCTCTCCTGTCTAATAGTTCTTCTCTGTGCTCTTTTGTGGCTGATAGAACTCATCTGTGCTTTCTCCTGTCTGATAGGACTCATCTGTGCTCTCTTGTCTGCCTTGTGCCAGAGAAAGCGTTTAGTGTTGTCCAAAGCCTGTGCAGATCTTCTGCTATTGCCATTGACTACGAACCTTGCCGCCTGCCCCAACCTTCTGCTACATCTGATATTGCCTCTGTCTAGTCCTTCTGTCTCACCCCTTCTCAGCAGTCAGCGAGGTTGAGCCGTTGCCGGTGGATACGACCTGGTTGCTACCGCCGCAGCAAGACCATCCCGCTTTGCGGCGGGCTCTGGTGAATACCAGTAGCAACCTAGAACCGGTCCACCGAAACGGTCCACGTCAATCCCTCTCTGACACAGAGGATCCACCTCCAGCTAGCCGAATCATAACAGTAGATCCGGCCATGGATCCCGCTGAGGTGCCGCTGCCAAGTCTTGCTGACCTACCCACGGTGGTCGCCCAGCAATCTCAGCAAATTGCCCTACAAGGACAGCAGATGTCGCAGTTGACCGCCATGTTACAGCAACTTCTGCCACTGCTACAGCACAACCATCTCCTCCGCCAGCTCCTGCACCTCCTCCGCAGCGAGTGGCCGCTCCTAGCCTCCGCTTGTCCCTGCCGGAAAAATTTGATGGGGACTCTAGACTCTGCCGTGGTTTCCTGTCTCAATGTTCCCTACATATGGAGATGTTGTCGGACCAATTTCCTACAGAACGGTCTAAGGTGGCGTTCGTAGTTAGTCTTCTGTCTGGAAAGGCCTTATCTTGGGCCACACCGCTCTGGGACCGCAATGATCCTGCCACAGCCTCAGTCCAGTCCTTCTTTGCTGAAGTCCGTAGTGTCTTTGAGGAACCAGCCCGAGCTTCTTCTGCCGAGACTGCCCTGCTGAACCTGGTCCAGGGTAATTCTTCAGTAGGCGAATACGCCATCCAATTTCGTACCCTCGCCTCTGAATTATCTTTGAACAACGAGGCCCTCTGCGCGACCTTTAAAAAAGGCCTATCCAGCAACATCAAAGATGTACTGGCCGCACGAGAAATTCCAGCTAACCTGTCAGAACTTATCCTTTTGGCCACCCGCATCGACAAGCGTTTTTCTGAAAGACACCAGGAGCTCCGCCAGGAAAAGGACCTTGATCTCTGGGCACCTCTCTCCCAGTATCCTTTGCAATCTACCCCTGTGCCTCCCGCTGAGGAGGCTATGCAAGTGGATCGGTGTCGCCTGACCCATGAAGAGAGGACTCGTCGCAGAGATAAAAATTTATGTCTGTACTGCGCTAGTACCGAACATTTCTTGGTGGATTGCCCTATTCTTCCTCCACGTCTGGGAAACGCACGCATCCTGTTCAAATGGGAGTGGCGTCCCTTGGTGTGAATTCTGCTTCTCCACGTCTCACTGTACCCATGCGGATTTCTCCTTCTGCCAACTCCTCCTTCTCAGCCGTGGCCTTCTTGGACTCTGGTTCTGCTGGAAATTTTATTCTGGCCTCTTTTGTCAATAGGTTCTGCATCCCAGTGACCCATCTCGTCAAGCCGCTCTACATTTCTTCTGTCAACGGAGCAAAATTGGACTGCACTGTGCGTTACCGCACAGAACCCCTGCTTATGAGCATTGGACTGCATCACGAAAAAATTTAATTTTTTGTTTTGCCCAACTGCACCTCTGAAGTCCTCCTCGGTCTGCCATGGCTCCAACGCCATTCTCCTACCCTTGACTGGACCACCGGGGAGATCAAGAATTGGGGTCCTGCTTGTCACAAACGATGCCTCACATCTGCTCCTCATAGCCCCCTTCCTGGTAACACTCTGCCCCGTGATAAGATTCACCCTCTGCCCCCCCTCCCCATTCCCACTTCTTCTGGATTACCTGCCGCTGATATAGCTACCCAGGACTTCTCTTTTTTCCAAAAGGAAACTCAAAAGTCGCCCCCCTGAGGGGGGGGGGGGTACTGTTACGCCGAGCGCTCCGGGTCCCTGCTCCTCCCCGGAGTGCTTGCGGCGTTCTCCTCTCTGCAGCGCCCCGGTCAGACCCGCTGACCGGGAGCGCTGCACTGACACTGACGACGGGGATGCGATTCGCATAGCGGGACGCGCCCGCTCGCGAATCGCATCCCAAGCCACTTACCGGCCCCGGTCCCCGGCTGTCACGTTCTGGCGCGCGCGGCTCCGCTCTCTAGGGCGCGCGTGCACCAGCTCTCTAAGATTTAAAGGGCCAGGGCACCAATGATTGGTGCCTGGCCCAACCAGTCTAATTAGCTTCCACCTGCTCCCTGTCCATATAACCTCACTTCCCCTTCCCTTCCTGGCCGGATCTTGTTGCCTTGTGCCAGAGAAAGCGTTTAGTGTTGTCCAAAGCCTGTGTTCCAGATCTTCTGCTATTGCCATTGACTACGAACTTTGCCGCCTGCCCCAACCTTCTGCTACGTCTGACCTTGCCTCTGTCTAGTCCTTCTGTCCCACGCCTTCTCAGCAGTCAGCGAGGTTGAGCCGTTGCCGGTGGATACGACCTGGTTGCTACCGCCGCAGTAAGACCATCCCGCTTTGCGGCGGGCTCTGGTGAATACCAGTAGCAACCCTAGAACCGGTCCACCGACATGGTCCACGCCAATCCCTCTCTGACACAGAGGATCCACCTCCAGCTAGCCGAATCATAACAACTCCTATGTATAATCTCCTGTCTGGTAGTACTCCTCTGTGCTCTCTCCTTTCCTATAGTAATTCCCTGTGCTCTCTCCTGTCGATACTACTCCTCTGTTCTCTCACCTGTCTGATAGGACTCCTCTGTGCTCTCTTCTGTCTGATGGTACTCCTCTGTACTCTCTCCTGTCTGATAGGACTCCTCTGTGCTCTCTCCTGTTTGATAGTGCTCCTCTATGTTCTCTTCTGTCTGATAGCACTCCTCTGTGCTCTTTCCTGTCTGATAGTACTCCTCTTTAACCTCTTGTGGCTGATAGAACTCCTTTGTGCTTTCTCCTGTCTGATAGTACTCCTCGGTGCTCTCTCCTGCCTAATAGTACTCATCTGTGCTCTATCCTGTCTGAACGTACTCCTCTGTGCTCTCACCTGTCTGATAGTACTCCTCTGTGCTCTCTTCTGCCTAATAGTACTCATCTGTAGTGTTAAGCGGCATAGGCCATATTCGAATTTGCGATATTTCCTGAATATATGGCCGAATATTCGTCATATATTCGCTAAATTTGTATATACGCCCGGCGGTCACACAATAGTATTAGAGCCTTCTTTAAACCACACAAGCTGGAAGCAGAGAGGGATGATCACTGTAATTTGTACTGAGTACTCCTCTGTGCTCTCTCCTGTCTGATAGTACTCCTCTGTGCTCTCTTCTTTCTTAAAGTACTCCTCTGTGCTCTCTCCTGTCTGATAGCACTCCTCTGTGCTCTCTCCTTTCTGATAATACTCCTCTGTGCTCTCCTGTCTGTATTTCTGTGCGTAGTCTGTATGATACAATTTATATAAATAAATAATAATTTGTTATGACGCATATTAGAAATGTTAATGTTTTGCCAAGATGTACAACATATAAAATGTTTTTGAATTTGACAGTGCCCTTTTAATTTTTACCTTATACTTAGTTGAGATCTCAGCCCAGGTCCCACAATGGTTGTTACTAAGCTTTTCTTGATAACCGTTGAACAACAGGAGCTGCACAAGAACATTTAGAGTATGTTCACGTGTACAGGATCTGTTGCATATTTTGTTGCATATTTTCTGCTGTTGATTTTGTCACCCATAGACTTCAATGGGTAGCAAAAACAGCTGCAGAAAATATGAAGCAAAATATGCAGCAGATCCTGTACTTATTAACAAACCTTTAGGCTATGTTCACGCGATGGAATTTCCATGCAGAATTCCGCTTTGGAATTCCGCACAAAGATTCCGCAGCAGCTGATTGATTTCAATGGGATTCTGCCGTGATGTTCACATAACATTTGGCATAGTAATTCAAATTCCATTGTCAGTAGAAAGAATAGACACATCTATTTTTTCTGCAGACTCCGCATGGAAATTCATTGCGGTCTAAGAGATGGTGCGTTTCCAATCGGTCCTGGCACCGATATGTTCTGCCGGCACTGTGCTGTTAAAGTAATGTTCACACAGAGATTTTCCATGCGGACATTCCCCTGTGTAAACATAGCCTCAGGGTGTGCTAACACATATGGTATCCTGTGCATATTTGTTACTGCAGATTTGACGCTGCAGATTTTATGCTGCACATTTACATTGAAATCTGCAGCATAAACTATACAGCATTAAAAACATGCAGGATACTGTACATGTGAATACACCCTTATTGTCAGTTCACACACCTTTAATTTTGCTTCATTGGGTAGTAAAATCTGCTGCAGCAACTCTGGAGCAAAAATAAGGATGTGTGAACTGAAAAATAAGGATGTGTGAAGGCTATGTTCACATCTCAAAATGTCCGCACAAAAAATGTCTGTGCAGACATCCCGCGGACTGCAGGTGCTGTCATAACATGCCGCTGCTAAGACCGCACATGAATATGCCATCTCATAGAGGGCTATGCTTTCCATGCAGAGTCTGCAGAAAGAACGGACAGGTTTATTCTTTCTGCGGACACGGAAATCGGAATTTCTGCACCAGAAACAAATTCCGCCATGTGCACAGCACAGCAGAATCCCATTGAATTCAATGGGACTCTGTTGCTGCGATATCTCTGTGCAGAATTCCAATTTGGAATGACGGACAGAAATTTTGCCATGCGAACGAACACGGCCTTAGCGTACATTCACACTCGGTTACCACTGTGGATTTGAAGTTGTAAAATTCACAATTGCTGACTCGCAACTGCAGAGCTGACAAAGTCATTCTTATGTATTTCGATTTCCTCGTAAAATCTGCAACTTCAGATTTTACACCTTCAGATCCGCAATTCAGGATGCCCAACTTCAATTCTGCAGTGTGTCTTGTGTGTGTGAATGCACCCTTATATTCTTTCCAAGACATAACAGCTACTAGACTATCTTTTATCATAATCATGATTGCAATTAAAATGAATTATTATTTGCAATGAAGTCTCTGAACTAAAACACAAACTATAACTTGATTTATAAGTTATAGTTTATTCTAAAATTTAGAAAAGTCTTACATAAAGGGATTAAATATCCTGTAAAATGTTTTTCCAGCATCTATGCTTTATGATGTTGATAGGATGACCTCTTGTGGGGGTTTTCTGTAAAGCAGTAGTAATCACAAATACTATTGTAAATAGTTTTATACAGTGTATACGGAAGCTCCTGAATTACAAACCAATTATTACAATTAATTTTAATTACATGTTTTTTTTTTTCTTTTCAGTTGAGCATTTTAAGAGAATCACCTAGCCTCCCAATTCATGTCATTAACCCCTTAAGGACGCAGTGTTTTTCAGTTTTAGCATTTTTGTTTTTTCCTCATCACCTTCAAAAAATCATAACACCTTCAATTTTGCACCTACAGACCCATATGAGGGCTTATTTTTTGTACCAACAATTTTACTTTATAATGAATTCAATAATTTTACCATAAAATTTATGGCAAGACCAGAAAAAAATATTTGTGGGGCAAAATAAAAAAAAAGAAAATAAAAATGTTGTGACTTTTGGGGCTTCCAATTCTATGGAGTACAATTTTCGGTAAAAATTACACAATATTTTTATTCTGTAGGTCCTTACGGTTACAATGAGATCTAATGTATATAGGTTTTATTTTATTTTACTACTTTAAAAAAAATGATAACTTCATGCACCAAAATTAGTATGTGTAAAATTGTCATCTTCTGACCCCTATAACTTTTAAATTTTTCCATATACATATATGAGGGGTAATTTTTTGGGCCATGATCAGTTTTTATCGGTACCATTTTTGTTTTGATGGGACTTTTTGATCGCCTTTTATAATTTTTTTAGAGTATACAAAGTGACCAAAAAGACGCAATTTTGGACTTTGGAATTTTTTTACGTGTACACCACTGACCGTGTGGTTTAATTAACATTATATTTCATTTATGCACGCGGAGATAGCACAGTTTTATTTTTATTTACATATATTTTTTTTATTATGGAAAAAGGGGGGTGAGTCAAACTTTTATTAGGGAAGTGGTTAAATCACATTTATTAACAATTTTTTTACACTTTTTTTTGCAATGTTATAGCTCCCATATGGGACTATAACTTGCAATACCTTGATTGCAGACACTGATCTGTGCAAAGCCATAGCTTTGCATTGATCAGTGGTATCGGTGCTCTTCTGTTCCAGCCTGGATCTCGAGAACGGAGCAGCAGAGTGACAATCGGACGGTGGGAGACAAGGTAAGAAGCCTCCCGTTGTCCTCTCAGCTGTTCGGGATGCCGCGATTTCCGTGCGGCAGTCCCAAACAGCCCACTGAGCTAAACAGCTTTGATTGCGGCGTCTAAAGGGTTAATACCGGACACCAGCCCGATCGGCGATGTCCGGTATTAGCTGGGGGTCCTGGCTGTTGATAGTAGCCAGGACCTGCCGGGTATGAAGCACGCTCAGCTCCTGAGCGTGCTTCACATAATGAGAGGCGGCCACGTTAAGGGGTTAAAAGAATCAACATAAATATTTTTTTAGGTTATGTTATGCATTGTTTTATTTTATCAAAACACTAATAAGTGGATGTTAGCTCTGGAGCCCCAGACACCCACCAGTGAGCAGATTAACCCCTTAAGGAGTCAGCCCATTTTGGCCTTAAAGAGGTATTCCAGGAAAAAAACTTTCTTTTTTATATCAAATGGCTCCAGAAAGTTAAACAGATTTGTAAATTACTTCTATTAAAAATCTTAATCCTTTCAATAATTATCAGCTGCTGAAGTTGAGTTGTTGTTTTCTGTCTGGCAACAGTGCTCTCTACTGACATCTCTGCTTGTCTCGGGAACTGCACAGAGTAGAAGAGGTTTGCTATGCGGATTTGCTTCTAAACTGGGCATTTCCCGAGACAGGTGTCATCAGAGAGCACTTAGACAGAAAAGAACAACCCAACTTCATCAGCTCATAAGTACTGAAAGGATTAATATTTTTTAATAGAAGTAATATACAAATATGTAGCACCTACCGTAAAGCAGTAGCAAAAAATTGCTACATTCTACATTCCAGTGTTCACTTGCCGCAATGGTTAATGAATGTCCCCACGAGTCAATATCGCAGACTGAAACGGAATTGTACTTCAAACGATCAATTTGAAATAGAAGCAGCCGAATTAACAGGCCAATTCCTAGAAAAAGAATATCCACCGTCCAACCTGCAAAAATCTTTGGAAAATTTTAGAAAATTAGATAGATCCACATTTTTTATACCTAAAATTCCAGAAACTAGTCCTACTAATCAAAAAGATAATTGCAAACTGATCATCCCTTTCAACACTCAACATCGTAAGATAGAGAATAGTGTGAAAAAATATTGGCCACTCCTTCAACAGGACAACATTCTGGGGGATATTCTTCCAGTGAAACCCCCAATTGTCTATACAAGAGCCCCTAATTTAGGCATTAAAATAGCACCCACAGTGAGACAGACAAATCCAAGCACTAAGACACCTTCAACTATAATAGATCTCAAGGGTTTTTATAGATGTGGACATTGTCCAAACTGTAAATCAACTAATTTTGAAAAAAGAATGACCATAGTAAAATCCACGTCCAATGATATTAGTTACACAATAAATTAGTTTTTAAATTGTGCCAGTAAAGGGGTTGTTTATCTAATTCAGTGTCCGTGCCTAAAACAATACATAGGCCGAACATCAAGAGCTTTGAAAACTCGCATCCTCGAACACCGATATAATATAAAAAAGCAGAATGATAAGCACCCTTTATCGGCCCATTTTAAACACTGCCACAAGAGTAATCATAATAATTTGAAATATGTGGCATTACAGCAGATTAAACAAGACTGGAGAGGAGGCAATTACATAGACAAGATGTCAAGAGCTGAATCACGTAAAATATTGGCACCAAGAGGTCTAAATAATGATTTGGAGTTGTTCGGTTTCCAGGACTAGTTAGAAGAGTGACAGAAGGGTGTGCCCCTTTAATGACCCTTCGACGTTTGGCTGTAGTTTCCCAGTATGCCGATCGGTCCTAGGAGGGTCCCACTCCCCATTCCCCAAATAAATTCTTAATAATATACAGTATTGGATACATGTTTTTATTTATACTATCTTAGTACATTATTCTTCATATTTTGTACCTTTTCCATATTTTTATATTTTTATATTTCAATATCTATAATTTTTATATATTTCTATATATACCTTTTATCAATTTCTGCATTGATTCCATGAAACATCCAGAAAATGTATCTGTTAAACTTACTATAAAACACACGTTTGATATAATATATCTTTATGCAGATTTCATTAATACCATCTCAGTACATTTGCCATACTTTTATATTCCATTTTTTACACATATTTTTTCATATTTTTATACTCTATATTATTATCAATATCTACATTGGATCTATGAAACGTCCAGAAGTCTGCACTTGTTAAACCTATTATATTACTATATTCCCATCTATGAATTTAGATTTTTATATATATTTTGTATGAATTTATGAATTTTTACAGTAGATTAGTATTCTTAATATAGTATTCCCATTTTACTATTAGATATATTTTATTATGATGTTTTATATTATTTCATTATTTATGATATATGTATATTTATTATTATTTATTAGTATAGCACATACATTGCTCTCTCTTCACAAGGTGTCGGATAGGGAGACTCAATGATAGCAATAGGATATATATTTTCCCTTTGTGACATTTTTTAGAACACTGCCATTCAAAAATCTATTTTTACTACAATGTTTCCAATAGACTGTGACATCATTATTGGTAGGTGTGGAGTTCTACCTTATTTAATGAATGAACTTGGACCCCCAACGCATATATGATAAGCTGCTGAACAAAGGACCTAAGTGGGTCCTGAAACGCGTCCAGCGACCCCCCTATGAGACTTGACAGACCACCTGTATTCTAACCATCATTTGCAGTCAATAGAAACAGATTTTCACAACTTTATAAAGAACTGTCAATCACCGGTGAGCGCGCAATCCAAAGCTATGAACGCGTGCTACAACCACGAGGACGCCACTGTGACTTGTGGAAGCGCTGCAGCCTCCGAGAACTTTGCCCATCATCCTCAAGCCCCGCGTCAATAGGAGTCGGCCGAGACTCCAGTGGTGCGCTCCCCGGCCTGAGAGCGGGCATAGGATGGCCGCGGATCATCGCTCCCAGTAGTACATATGTGGTAAATATACTATCTCTAAGCTGCATCCGGACCGGTGAGCCACCTCCATATTCCTTACTATGCGCATATTTTTTTTTTTTTTTTTCAATTGCCGGGTGTACAGGTATGCCCTGGAGCATTAAGGCTCAGGCAGCAAGGGTGTACCTGTACGCCTGATGTCAATAGTGTTGAGCGCGAATATTCGAATAGCTAATTTTTTTTCACAAATATTGGTGGTTCGCAATTTCATGAATATTTTGGATATCACAAATTATATTCATTATGACAAATATTAATTTTTTTTGTTTTTTTCACAGTACACAGTAAATAAAAAGTGATCGTCCCTCCCTGCTTTCAGCTTATGGTCCAAAGAAGGCAAATATGCAAATGTTAATTTTATGTGAACAAAATGCAGTTATTGGCACGTCCAGAGGACACTGATCCCTCCCTTTTTTAAACTTGTTGGCCAATGAGAAGGATGCAAATATACAGTTGTCAGAGGTTAGCAATATCCATAGCAATTAATAGGAAAATAGTTACTTGAAATATATAATCGCAAATGCTCATGTTGCAAATTTTATTACAAATTTTGCATGGAAAAAAAGTGAATGAATATGCGAAATTTGCGAATATAGGACGAATATTCGTCCAAATAGTCACGAAATATCGCAATTTCGAATATGGCCTATGCAGCTCATTACTAGTCCTCAATGGGTTAAATAAATCTAGAATATTCATAGTTTAAATCAGTGGTCTCAAACTGTATGTCTACCTCAGTGGTCTCAAACTGTGGCCCTCCAGATGTTGCAAAACTTTAACCTTTATCATGCCTGGACAGTCGTTGGCTGCATCCAACAGCTGTCCTGGCATGCTGGGAGTTAAAGTTTTGCAAAATCTGGAGGGCCACAGTTTGAGACCACTGTGCCACAGTTTAAGACCACTGGTGGAAAACTGCCACTAAAAGAAAAAAGAAAAAAAAAATCCTTGCAGATATGCATTTTTTTTTGCAATTGTGGAAAAAAAACAGTGTGTCCAAAAAGTAGCATGTTGGACCTTGCCATCAGAACTACAACAAGTCGTCATTACATGGAATCCATAGAGTCCCCCTGCATGTAAAAAGGGGACCTGGTTCCCCGAAACGAGTCTAGCATCACCAGCAGAACATTCTGATGTACCCCCAACACTAGCCAAACTAAATAACTACTTACATCATGATCAGAGCGGGCGCTCCATGCGGATACCTGCTCTGCACATCCCGCAAGCTGAGAACCGGCTTGAGCTAGCGGAACGAGTTTATATGACAGAAGATCAACTAACGGGTAAGAGGTACATAGTACCAGCCCCACACAGTATCCCACTTGTAACTTGTTTATAACATCGGCCCTGTGCCATCAGGGCCAATCAAGTAAAGGACAGGATTAAGGGACCTACAGTGCTGCAGAATGCTGTGTCGATGCACTGTACCTGTGATAAAGGGATCTCTTGCATTGCTGAGCACCTTTACTACATACTGTACCTGGGATTTTTATATATTATATCGGCCCCATGCCAGCTGGGCTATATACAGTAAATGAAATAGAATAAGACATTGGTATCTACAGCACTGTTGAGCGCTTTCACTATTCACTGCCCTCCCTCTCTGTGTAACAGAGAGTGCTATCTTTGTGACACATATGGCAACATTTATCATTGTCTTTAGACTGTTTTTTGTGTCTAGAAAAGGCACAAAAAAGGTGCAAGCAGGGTTTATTTGCACCTTTTTTGCGCCTTTTGTTTACACATTTCTGCTGATTTTGAGTTGCAATTCACAGATTTTGGCAATACACATGATATGGAAGGGTTTTAGGAACTGCGCCTTTTTGTGAAAAGGCGCAAAAAAGGTGCACAGCCACTGAAAAACTACACAAGCCCAGACTTAGCTTATCTTTTTGGTGTATGTGAAGAGTGAAATTTCAGAAAATGTGACCTGCACAAAATGTATCAAATGCTCTGTGACCAATTAAAGGGGTTCTCCGTTGCTTAGACATCTTATCTCCTATCCAAAGGATAGGGGATAAGATGCCTGATCGCGGGAGTCCTGCCGCTGGGGACCCCCGGGATCTTGCACGCGGCACCCCGTTTGTAATCAGTTCCCGGAGCGTGTTCGCTCCCGGTCTGATTACCGGCGACCACAGGGCCGGCGGCGTGTGACATCATGCCTCCGCCCCCGTGTGACGTCACGCTCCGCCCCTCAATGCAAGCCTACGGGAGGGGGCGTGATAGGGGTACTCCTTTTTTTTTTTTAAATCAACTGGTGCTAGAAAGTTAAACAGATTTGTAAATTACTTCTATTAAAAAATCTTTGAGTACCTTTCACCAAACCAAACTTTTTATATATTGTTCATTGTGCAATTATAAGACACTTTGCTATTTACTTGCTGTTAAAATTCTCAATCCTATATGTTTTTAATGTAATTGAAAAAACGGCGACTATGTGGCTCTGTTCTGTTTCCTGTGCAAGTCAAACAGTTAGTTTGGTCTCCTTCCAGCCTGGC
Organism: Hyla sarda; assembly: GCF_029499605.1. Lineage (NCBI taxonomy): Eukaryota > Metazoa > Chordata > Amphibia > Anura > Hylidae > Hyla > Hyla sarda. The sequence goes on from NC_079189.1 coordinate 424,123,671, forward strand.
AGGAGACCAAACTCAGGCAGTGCGTGCAGGGCATGGCGAGGCACAGCTTCAGGCTTCAGGCTGCTGGGGAATGCCCACTTTCTCCTGCCGGGAGCTTACACAATGTGAGCAAGAGGAAAGGTATGATACAGAGCTTTTTAAAGCTCGGAAAAAAATTCTAAGCGCAGAAGGGGTGTTAGGAGTAGTCATGGAATATAATCTGAGTTAGTTTAGAAAATATGGTTTGATGACAGGTACTTTTTAAGCCTTCCAGTACTTATCAGCTGCTGTATGTTCCACAGGAAGTTGTGAAGTTCTTTTCAGTCTGACCACAGTGTTCTCTGCTGACACCTCTGTCTGTGTCAGGAACAGTCCAGAGTAGGAGCAAATCACCACAGCAAACCTCTGAACAGTTCCTGAAATGGACAGAGGTGTCAGCAGAGAGCACTGTGGTCAGACTGAAAAGAACCTCACAACGTCCTCTGGAGCATACAATAGCTGATAAGTACTGTAAGGATTAATATTTTTTAATTGAAGTAATTTACACATCTGTTTAACTTCTAGCTCCAGTTGATTTAAAAAAAATGTTTTCCAGCAGAGTACCTCTTTAAGACAATTGTCACATAGAGCCATTATAGGGCAGGGTTGACCTTTCATGTGATTACTTCTAAAACTGGCCTTTGCAACATTTGTGCAACTTTTGTAAGACATTTCCCAAGAAGTCGCACATGATAAATCAGTGACCACTGTACAAAGTGTTCTAAATAAGAACACTTCATGGTAATGAAATGTAAGCATTGAAAATGAAATGACGCAGAGAATGTTGCACAGAACAAACCTGCTCATGCGACAAATATAGAAAAAAAGCAGTCTAAATTGTAACACCCCAGTTTTTGTAGCAAGAATCTCTTTAACCTTGAAGATGTCAGAGGAGCCAGAGACAGGTGTGGGGACAAGATTCTTCTGTGAAAACCGGTTTATGACAAGAGGAGAGAGACTTGGAAGGAATGGGAAATATGTAACGTAGCAGGTAGACAGAGTTTGTAGGAGACAGGGTTGATTTTTTGTAGAAACTGGAAGGGACCAAGATAGCCGAGGACCGAGCTTGTAACAGGGGATCTTGAAGCAGATGTACTTGGATGAAAGCCCCACCATGTCACCAGGAGAGAAGGACGGAATTGGTATTCTACTTTTATCCACTTGCACCTTCATGCATGAAGAAGCCTGGGATAATGACTGTCGGGTCTGTTGCCAGATGGTAGAGAAGTCACGGACCAGCTCATCAACAGCAGGCACACCGGAGGAAACTGGGAGATGAAGAAGAGGACAGAGATGGAGACAACAAAAAAGGGGGATGACCTTGTGGACTAGGAATCCTTATGATTATATGAGAATTCAGCCCAGGGGAGAAGGTCGACCCAATTGTCTTGGCGAGCTGAAACAAAATGCCGAAGATAAGTCTCAAGGATTTAATTAACCCTCTCCACCTGACCGTTGGACTGAGGGTGGTAGGCCGAGGAGAAGTCAAGTTTGATGTCCAGATGGTGACAAAGGACTGGACAGAACTTAGAGACAAACTGCACAGTAAATGAAAGATATGGAAAAAGATGTTTCTTCGCCAGTTACGGGGCAAAAGGAAGACCTGGTAGAGGAATGAGCCATCTTGGAAAACAACCCAGATGACAGTGTTATTATGAGATGGTAGCAATATGGTGATGATATCCATGGCGATATGGGACCAGGGAGTCTCTGGAATGGGTAAAGGCTGTAAGAGTCCTGCAGGTCTTTTTCAAGAAGTTTTATCATGGGCACAAGTTACACAGGAACGAGCAAAATGAGAAACATCACGTTCAAGATGGGGCTGCCTGTAGTGCCGGGAGATAAGAAGTAGAGTCTTGCGCATTCCAGGATGTCCTGCTGTCAAGGAAGAATGACTCCATTTCAGAACCTTGCGTCTCAATCTGGCGGGCACAAAGAATTTTTCCGGAGGAACTTGCTGAGTCTCAGCAGGAGCGTCAGGAATCAGTCAGGAGGAATAATATGCCTAGGCGTGGAGTCCAAACCAGTGACATCAGAGGACCTGGAGAGAGCATCAGCCCTGATGTTCTTGTCTGCTGGACGGAAGTGAATGAAGAAGTTAAACCTAGAAAAGAACAGTGACCACCTTGCCTGGTGGGGGTTCAAACGCTGAGCTGACTGAATGTATAGACGATTCTTATGGTCGGAGTAGATGCTGACCGGATGAGAAGAACCTTCCAATAAATGTCGACATTCCTCCAAAGCTAGCTTGATAGCGAGGAGTTCACGATCTCCATTGGTGAAGGTATTGGAGAAGAATCCACACGCAACAGTCTTGCCCTTGGCATTTTTCTGAGCAAGAACGGCACCCGATTCAATAGATGAGGCATCAACCTCCAAAGCAAAGGGCCTCTTCGGATCAGGTCTTGTAAGCACGGGAGCAGAGGCAAACACAGACTTTAAATGGGAGTAGGCCTCTTCAGCCTGCCTCTTGAGGCCAAGACTTAGGATTAGATGCCTTCTTAGAGAGAGGCACAATTGGAGCAACCAAGGATTAAAAATGTGGGATAAATTGACGATAATAGTTAGCGAATCCCAGAAAGCGTTGAATAGCAAGTAGGCCCGAAGAACGAGGCCAATCCAATACTGAAGGCAATTTATCTGGATCCATCTGCAGGCCCTGATGAGAGACAATGTAGCCAAGAAATGGAAGACTAGATTTCTCGAACAGGCATTTCTCAAGTTTGGCGTAGAAATGATTCTTCCGTAGTTGCTGAAGAACCATGAAGAACATGAGTATGGTGCTCCTCTAAGTTGAAAGAGAAGATCAGGCTGTCATCTAGGTATACGACAACACAGGTGTAGAGAAGTTCACGGAAGATATCATTGACAAATTCTTGAAAAACTTCTGGAACATTGCAGAGACCAAAAGGCATTACGAGATACTCAAAATGTCTGTCACAAGTATTGAAGGCGTTTTCCATTAATCTCCCTTGCGGATACGAATGAGGTTATACGCTCCACGTAAGTCCCACTTGAAGAAGATCTTGGCACCATGTAGACGGGTCAAAAAGTTCTGAGATAAGAGGTAGAAGGTAATGGTTCTTGACCGTGATTTTGTTAAGTTCCCTGTAGTCACTGCATGGACGGAGAAGAAACCTGCTCCAACAGGAGAAGAGGACTTACGGATAAATCCCTTTTGGAGATTCTCCTGGATATACTCAGCCATGGATTTGGTCTCAAGAACCAATAGAGGGTATATCCTTCCATGAGGAGGAGTAGTACCAGGCAGAAGATCTATAGGGCAATCGTAAGGACGATGTGGAGGCAGAGACTCAGCCTGTTTTTTGCAGGAAACATCAGAGAAATCTTGTTAAGGTCATGGCACGCCAGGTAAAGGAGGAGGACTGGAAACAATTTTAGACTGAACTGATTGGAGACAATATTGTCCCCAACGAATAATCTCTCCAGTTTTCCAATCCAGTTGCAGAGAATGGCGTTGCAACCAAGGAAGGCCAAGATGAATATCTGAAGTACAGTGTGGCTGTACTCCCACTTGCATGACAAAAGATTCTGTAAGGAAGTGAACCATACAGTCCAGATTTTGTCCATTAGCAAAAGAGATGAACAAGGGCTTGGCAAGCCGAGTAAGAGGAAGATGATACTTGTGGACTAAAGAAGCATCAATAAAATGACCTGCTGATCCAGAATCCAAAAAGGCTGTAACACTGAAGGAAGAATTGGCTGAAGTAAAGACTTGTACAGAAATAGTTAAGCTTGGAGAGGTGATATTCACACCCAGGGACGCTTCTCCCACAAACCCTAGGTGCAAGCGTTTCCTGGACGCTGTGGGTGAGCTGTACAGTCTTTGAGGAAGTGCTCCGGGCTAGCACAATACAAGCACATATTCTCACTACGTCTTTGTGACCTCTTAAGACGAGAATGATCCTTGCATAGCCTCTGCGGCAAGAGGCGCAGGAAACAGAAGAGGTGGATGTTGAAACACGGGTGCTAGACGAGGATTTCTCCTTTTTTGGACAGGTTCCCTCTCTAAGCGCAGTTCCTCCTGTCTCTCAGCAAAACGCACATCAATGTGAGTGGCCAAGTGGATAAGTTCAGTCAAAGAGGATGGAGGATCACATGCTGCGAGGGCATCTTTAATCATGCTTTACAGTCCCTTTTTGAATGTGGCACACAAGGCCTCATTATTCCATGCAAGTTATGAGGCAAGAGTGCGGAATTGAACTGCGAGTCCCACCCCCACTGGCAGCAGCAGGTAACGGGACCATGTGCTAGCTAGCATGTGCGGCCGGAGTGCATAACGTAACATAAATGGTTTGATAAATTCCCCTCTACATATTAAAAAACGGAGGGCCATGTGACTTATTTTTATGGAAGCAAAAATTACACCTTTTTTTATATACTGTGTGCACAGGCAACCACTTTTTTTTTATAAACTTACATAGAGCACATACACCTTTAATGAACAGACTTAAAATTAAGGCAACTTTACCGAAACATTTTTTCTTCAACATTCCTGAAAATACACTGTGAACATTGCTTCAGATTTTTTTGGCATCTTCCACTATTTGTTAATGAGTTTTTTACATCCACAGGATCCCCTTTTGTTGGATGTTTTTCCTCATTCACAATATTCTTAGTATACTGTCAATACCACTGCATGAGAAAAACTGTCAGTTTTTAAAAAATACTGTCCAAATTTAGTTCAGCACCCATGACCTTGGCTTGACCTTACTAAAGTCGTCATTTAGCGGGACATGTATCAATGTTGGTGTAGGTAGACGTTTTTTGTAGATCATTTTGGTTGGTCTAAATTTGGTGCAGTTGCACCAAACTTACCATACTTGTGCAAGGCACAAGATAAATTTTGTGCAAAGTTCTAAATTTCTACACAGTTCTATTTGTACACCTGATCTACACCTCACAGGAAAGTGGACACAGGAATTTTGTTCTATTGCTTTGAGGCCAGGATTCCATTGAGGTTTTTTGTCCACCAGCAAAAACGCCAGAAAAACTGTCACAGCTTTTTCCTGCATTTTGTCAGTTTTTCTTGCATTTTTGCTGGTGTGTGGAAACAATTATTTTTGTACCCTGTGGTGATTTTTTTCACTGCCTTCAGGTACCACTATGTGGGTCAGATGCAGAGCGCCCGGCCCACAGAGTGTAAGTACGTAATGAGTGATGCATAGTATATACATATACAGGGTGGAGAGCATCACTACTTACCTCCGCTGGCTGTATAGTATACTGGGGTGCCTAGTGTATCCATGTATACTTTACAGAAGCCCAGCAAATAAAGCATTAAAGGGGTATTCCAGGAAAAAACTTTTTTTATATCAACTAGCTGCAGAAAGTTAAACAGATTTGTAAATTACTTCTATTAAAAAATCTCAATCCTTTCAATAATTATCAGCTGCTGAAGTTGAGTTGTTGTTTTCTGTCTGGCAACAGTGCTCTCTGCTGACATCTCTGCTTGTCTCAGGAACTGCACAAAGTAGAGGGTTTGCTATGGGGATTTGCTTCTAAACTGGGTGGTTCCCGAGACACGTGTCATCAGAGAGCACTTAGACAGAAAATAACAACTCAACTTCAGCAGCTCATAAGTACTGAAAGGATTAAGATTTTTTAATAGAAGTAATGTACAAATCTGTTTAACTTTCTGGAGCCAGTTGATATATATATAAAAAAAAGTTTTTTCCTGGCTAACCCCTTTAACCCACGTTGCTGCAAAGCAGTTCTGGGTTAAGTCTTTGTACGCTATCCTGTATATACAGCTGTCTATAGATAACTGTATATACAGGATACTGTAGGCAGACATCAACAATTGGAGGCTCCTTGTTCCACTGCAGTATGGGAGCACTCCCCAGGGGAGAGCGACAAAAATGTACTAACCTTTTTTTTTTTTTTTTCATTTCAGATACGTGAATGTGGAGGACTACGTCAGATTCGGTGGATTGCGACAATAACCAGCAGTTTTTTAATGTCAATAAAAGGGTTAATTAGGGCTGTGGGGGAGTGTTTTTTTAAATAAAAAATTTTTTCAACGTGTCGTGTTATTTATAATTTCATTTTTACATTATCAGGCTTAGTAGTGGAAGTCATCTTGTAGATGGGATCCATTACTAAGTCGAGGCTTAGCGTTAACCACAAAACAGTTAGTGCTAACCCCCAATTATTACGCCGGTACCCACCTCCACAGAGCCCTACCAACAGGCCCGGAGCATTAACAATAGTGCTCCTGGGCCTAGGTGGTAACAGGCTGGCATTATTTAGGCTGGGGAGGGCCAGTAACGTCCACCCTGGTAACGTCAGGCTGTTGCTGCTTGGTTGGTATCTGGCTGATGCTGAAAATAGGGGTAACCACACACGTTTTTAATCTATAAAAAAAAAAACTCATAGGGTTCCCCGTATTTTCATTCTCAGCCAAATACCAACCGAGCAGCAACAGCCTGACATTACCAGGGTGGGCAAGGACAATTGTTACTGGCCCTCCCTAGCCTAAATAAAGCCAGTCTGTTACCACCTAGGCCCAGGAGCACCATATTTGATGCTCCGGGCCTGTTGGTACCGGCTCTTCCCGACACCCCTGTGGCTAGCTGTTTTTGGTGCTAACGCTAAGCCCCGGCTTAGTAATGGATTCTGTCTACAAGACAGCTTCCACTACTAAGCCTGAAAATTCAATTATAAAAAAGATGACACATTGAAAAAAAATGTTGAAAAAAACACTCCCCCACAGCCCTTGTTAACCTTTTTATTGACATTAAAAAAATGCCGGTCATCGTCGCAGTCCACCGAATCTGACATAGTCCTCCGCATTCACATATCTGAAATGAGAAAAAGAAAAACACGAAAAATGGGTTAGTAAATTTTTGCGCTCTCCCCTGGGGAGAGCTCACATAATGCAGTGTGTTCCTAAACAGGGAGCCTCCAATTGTTGCTAAACTACAATTCCCATCATGGGGGTTGTAGTTAAACAACAGCTGGAGTCTCCCTGAACACACTGCCAGAAAGGCTCTGTTCCTATTATTCAAAACGCATAATGAGAACAGAGCCATACTTACCACCCTGACTTCAGGCCTGGACTGTGTAGCTCCGCCCCTAATGATGTCATCACTAGGGGGCGAAGTAGTAAAGGTCGCAGGAGGTCTCAGAAGTTAGACCCAGTGTGATCTGTCCCTCTGCCAAACTGTCCCTTGGACTACTACTCCCATCATGGGACATTTTGTGTCCAATGATGGGAGTAGTTGTAAATAAATGTGGATCACAGCAGGTCTCTGGAAAATTACCTGCTGCGATCTGCCCTTCAGCCCCTGGAATACAACTCCCATCATGGACAGAGTCTGTCCATGATGGGAGTAGTAGTCCTAACAGTCCCAATAGAGCCGGAGGATGTGCAAGAGCTGTCCCTCAGCACTGCGGTACTAAAACTACTCCCATCATGGGACAGATTATGTCCCATGATGGGAAAAGTTGTAGTATTGCAATGCTAAGGGCTGGCTCCTGCATAGTCCAGCGTCCAACACTTTTCTACGTTTCCTTGCTACCACTCGTATTTTTTTTTTTGCAAAAAAAAACCCAATTGCACAAAAAAAATCAAATTTTTTTTTGCGCAAATGATGCATACCAGTAAAGTGGTGTACATTACACCAAACATATGACAACTTTAGAAAATCATCCACCCAAAAAAAATGCACCACAAATGCAAAAAAAAATTTGTACTAATTGAAAAGTAGTCAGAAGGCATTGATACATGTCCCCCTTAGTGTAGTTCCACAGACGGTAAACACCCTTCTGGAGGTTACTTTAAATTCTTCAGTACTTTATGGTACCATTAGGAGATTTCATGAACTCATTAGAGGTCTACTACATCACTTTATCAGCCCCCCCATACCCCACTGTCTTACTTGTGTGTGTGTGTAGAATAACAAATATCAGCACACTGGTCCTGTCTCCTACTTCCACTAACAGTGCCGGCTGCAACATCATTGCAACAGAGTCAAGGACAGCAGCAATAGCTGGGGAGCTCTTGAAGACTACTACAGCAGTGATGACCAATGTCAAAGCCAATGCCAGGCATAAAGGGTATAAAAGGTGTAGGCTTGTCTCTGGGGGCCACATACTATATCTAAATTAAGAAACCAGCCCAGGACATCCTACCCTTTCAACATGTTGGCAAAGTCACATCCTAGATTGATTCCCTATTTGTGATGGCATAGCAAGTGCCAACCTGGTGGGTAGAGATGTAAGCAAACTTGGGAATCACATGCAACATTTAACTAAACCACTATCCCAGGTAATCCGCCCCCACTCCAAAGGATAGGGAATAAGATGTCTAATCGCGGGGGTCCCGCAGCACCCCCTCAATGCAAGTCTATGGGATGCGGTGTGTCGGCTGTCCTGTGGCAGGACCCCTGCGATCAGACATCTTACCCCCTATCCTTTGGATAGGGGATAAGATGTCAAGGGGCGGAGTACCCCTTTAATGTTCTAGATAGGTTCTTTATTTAAAACTTTCATGTCCGGACTTTGACCACCTAAACCTGTAGAGAGAGCTTCTTAGTAAGGAAGTGACTGCAATGCCACGAGGCATAGATAGGATTTAAGCAAAGAATTGAACCAGTGGGATTCCTGGTTCTGGCGCACATATGTGAGACAGCAGAAATGGGAGCTCTGTGATGGGGCATCTGTATATCTGTGTTCCCTGCTGTAACAAAGTGTTGGCTTTGGAAGAGACCACAAAATTATCAATAAATCTTATTTCCATGTTAGATACCATGTTAACTAACACCATGATACATATGCAAAAGGATGGGGCTGTCTTTACAACTCAATTGGCTGATATGTAGGAGAGAATTAAGGCAGTAAAATATGAACTTCAACACACTAGAGTTACCCTGAACATAGTAGTTAGAGATGAGCGAATCAAAGTTGACGAACCCGAATTTGTTACGAATTACATGAAAAATTTGATTTGCAACGAATGCGAATATCGCCGCGGTTTGATCGCGCAAATTGCTTCATTAAACTCCATTTTACAGCGTTCCAGGCTATTGGAGAGCTAAGATGGCAGATCCACATGTGAGTACATGGGGCAGGGGATTATGGGAGGGCAGGAATGAAGGTAGGCAGGCTGACACTGAACCACATGTGAGATGCAGCCTATCAGTGTTCACTGACCCCTGTGATGTCACAGCCCCTATATATTCGGCGGCCATCTTGCCTCTCTTCATTTCATCTATGCACTCAGATGGAGAGGACGGGACTGCGTGTGTGTGAATAGCTCATACCACAGCGTTACACTGCAACTGTTAGTCACATCAGCATTAGGGAAAGAAAGGAGTGCAGAGTGCTGTGCTGTTAGACTGAAAAGGATCATTGATAGCTAAACCTCCTATTCACGTTATTGAGCATTGCAGCAGAGAGGAGCAGATAGCTGTCAGCTGCCTCATACAGATCTCCAAGCTGCCTGAACTTTCTGAAGCATCTTATTTCCTCATTTTTCAGCCCTATTGACTTTATTTTTTTTGGCTCCACAAATCTTCTGCTGTTCAGAATTGTGTGACAGAGTGCAATTTAGCGTTTAATCCCTGGATTTTTTAATAATTTTTTTGTGGTGCTGCACTGTTGGGTCCTGCTGCTGTTCAGAAATACGTGATTGTTCAGTGGACTGTAGTGCATTTGTACCATTTTGTACCTGCTAATCTATCAAGGGGCAACATACTGTGCAAGTCCAAACAATAGTATTCACCGGCTGTTTTTTTTTTTTTTAATAGTTTTTTCTGCTTATAGTTACGCATATTACTGCCCTCATCAGTGTATACTGCATAGGTACATCCAAGTATTGTACCATTTAGTACCTGTTAAGCTGTCAAGGTGCTCAAAACCGTGAAAGTCCAAACAATAGTATTCACCGGATGGTGTTTTACAAAAATACAGAGTTTTTTCTGTGTATAGTTACTAGTGTTGCTCGCGAATATTCGCAATTCGAATATTATTCGCGAATATCGCATATTCGCGAATTCGCGAATTTCGCGAATTTCGCGCTATATATTCGTAATTACGAATATTCGTTTTTTTTTTTTTTTTTTTTTCTTCACAGTACACATCACAGTGATCACCCCTCTCTGCTTCCAGCTTGTGTGGTGTAAAGAAGGCTGTAATACTACTGTGTAAGACTGGCGTGCGAAAATTCGCATATGCGAAAATTAGTGTATGCTACTTTTCGCATATGCGAATTTTCTGTTGTGCTAACTTTGTATTTGCTAATATTCACATATGCTAATTTTCGCATACGCGAATATTCGCATATGCGAAAATAAAACGAGAATATAACGAATATGCGAATATTCGCGAATATATGACGAATATTCGTCCATATATTCGCGAATATTCGCGAATTCGAATATGGCCTATGCCGCTCAACACTAATAGTTACGCATATTACTGCCCTCATCAGTGCATACCGCATAGGTACATCCAAGTATTGTACCATCTGGTACCTGTTAAGCTGTCAAGGTGCTCCATACCGTCAAAGTCCAAACAATAGCATTCACCAGCTGGTGTTTCACAAAAATACAGATTCTTTTCTCCGTATAGTTAGGCATCTTACTGCCCTCATCAGTGCATACCGAATAAGTACATCCAAGTATTGTACCATTTACTACCTGTTAATCTGTCAAGGTGCTCCAAACCGTGGAAGTCCAAACAATAGTATTCACCGGATGAAGTTTTACAAAAATACAGAGTTTTTTACTGCGTATAGTTACGCATATTACTGCCCTCATCAGTGCATACCGCATAGGTACATCCAAGTATTGTACCATTTAGTACCTGTTAAGCTGTCAAGGTGCTCCATACCGTCAAAGTCCAAACAATAGTATCCACCGGCTGGTGTTTTACAAAAATACTGAGTTTTTGTTACGATTCGGCAGGCTGGATGTGGATCCTCTGTGTCAGCGAGGGATTGGCGTGGACCGTGTCGGTGGACCGGTTCTAGGTTGCTACTGGTTTTCACCAGAGCCCGCCGCAAAGCGGGATGGTCTTGCTGCGGCGGTAGCAACCAGGTCGTATCCACCGGAAACGCCTCAACCTCGCTGACTGCTGAGAAGGCGTGGGACAGAAGGACTAGGCAGAGGCAAGGTCAGGCGTAGCAGAAGGTCGGGGCAGGCGGCAAGGTTCGTAGTCAATAGAAATAGCAGAAGGTCTGGAACACAGGCTTTGGACAACACTAAACGCTTTCTCTGGCACAAGGCAACAAGATCCGGCCAGGAAGTGCAGGGGAAGTGAGGTTAAATAGACAGGGAGCAGGTGGAGGCTAATAGACTGATTGGGCCAGGCACCAATCATTGGTGCACTGGCCCTTTAAATCTTAGAGAGCTGGCGCACGCGCGCCCTAGATAGCGGAGCCGTGCGTGCCAGAACGTGACAGTCGGGGACCGGGACGGGTAAGTGGCTTGGGATGCGATTCGCGAGCGGCTGCGTCCCGCTATGCGAATCGCATCCCCATCGTGAATGTCAGTGCAGCGCTCCCAGTCAGCGGGTCTGATCGGGGAGCTGCAAAGAGGAGAACGCCGCGAACGCTCCGGGGAGGAGCAGGGACCCGGAGCGCTCGGCGTAACAGTACCCCCCCCCTTAGGTCTCCCCCTCTTTTTGTCTCCTTGTCCCTTCAAATGAGACGAGAACATAGGGGGTGCCTCTTGAGTTTCCTTCCGGAACAAAAAGAAGTCCTGGGTAGCTACATCAGCGGCCGGTAATCCAGAAGAAGTGGGAATGGGGAGGGGGGGGCAGAGGGTGAAGCTTGTCACGGGGCAGAGTGTCACCAGGACGGGGGCTATGAGGAGGCACGGCACAGTCCTGATAGGCCTTGGGGAGACAAGGCACAGGAGGAGACACTGAGGCCCGACAGACGGGACTGGGAGCAGACATGAGGCATTTCTTGTGGCAAGCAGGACGACAATTCTTGATCTCCCCGATGGTCCAGTCAAGGGTGGGAGAATGATGCTGGAGCCATGGCAGACCGAGGAGGACTTCAGAGGTGCAGTTGGGCAGAACAAAAAATTCAATTTTCTCGTGATGCAGTCCAATGCTCATAAGCAAGGGCTCTGTGCGGTAACGCACGGTGCAGTCCAACTTCACTCCGTTGACCGAAGAAATGTAGAGCGGCTTGACGAGATGGGTCACCGGGATGCAGAACCTATTAACCAAAGAGGCCAGAATAAAATTTCCAGAAGAACCAGAGTCCAAGAAGGCCACGGCTGAGAAGGAGGAGTTGGCAGAAGGAGAAATCCGCACGGGCACAGTGAGACGTGGAGAAGCAGACTTCGTACCAAGAGACGCCACACCCACCAGCAACCCATCTTCACCAGCAACCCAGCCTTCGTCGATTGGTTAACAAGCTCATCCACATCATCACAAGTGACATCTGACACCCCTAGTCAACAGTCGGTGGGTTACTCAGACACAACCCTCAGTTGGCATGGCCCGGGAGCAGTCCCTGTCCTCCCATTGCCTTTGTCCTATGCTGTTCCCTCTCCTATGCGTGCGTGCGTTTCCCAGACGGGGAGGACGAATAGGGCAATCCACCAAGAAATGTTCGGTACTAGCGCAGTACAGACATAAATTTTTATCCCTACGGCGAGTCCTCTCTTCATGGGTCAGGCGAGACTGATCCACTTGCATAGCCTCCTCGGCGAGAGGCACAGGGGTAGATTGCAAAGGATACTGTGTGAGAGGTGCCCAGAGATCAAGGTCTTTTTCCTGGCGGAGCTCCTGGTGTCTTTCAGAAAAACGCATGTCAATGCGGGTGGCCAAATGGATAAGTTCATGCAGGTTGTCAGGAATCTCTCGTGCGTCCAGCACATCCTTGATGTTACTGGATAGGCCTTTTTTAAAGGTCGCGCAGAGGGTCTCGTTATTCCAAGATAATTCAGAGGCGAGAGTACGAAATTGGATGGCGTACCCGCCTACTGAAGAATTACCCTGGACCAGGTTCAGCAGGGCAGTCTCGGCAGAAGAAGCTCAGGCTGGTTCCTTAAAGACACTACGGACTTCAGCGAAGAAGGACTGGACTGTGTCATTGGAAGGATCATTGCGGTCCCAGAGCGGTGTGGCCCAAGACAAGGCCTTTCCAGACAGAAGACTAACTACGAACGCCACCTTAGACCGTTCTGTAGGAAATTGGTCCGACAACATCTCCATATATAGGGAACATTGAGACAGGAAACCACGGCAGAGTCTAGAGTCCCCATCAAATTTGTCCGGCAGGGACAAGCGGAGGCTGGGAGTGGCCACTCGCTGCGGAGGAGGTGCAGGAGCTGGCGGAGGAGATGGTTGCTGCTGTAGCAGTGGCAGAAGTTGCTGTAACATGGCGGTCAACTACGACAGCTGCTGTCCTTGTTGGGCAATTTGCTGAGATTGCTGGGCGACCACCGTGGGAAGGTCAGCGAGACTTGGCAGCGGCACCTCAGCGGGATCCATGGCCGGATCTACTGTTACGATTCGGCAGGCTGGATGTGGATCCTCTGTGTCAGCGAGGGATTGGCGTGGACCGTGTCGGTGGACCGGTTCTAGGTTGCTACTGGTTTTCACCAGAGCCCGCCGCAAAGGGGGATGGTCTTACTGCGGCGGTAGCAACCAGGTCGTATCCACCGGAAACGGCTCAACCTCGCTGACTGCTGAGAAGGCGTGGGACAGAAGGACTAGGCAGAGGCAAGGTCAGACGTAGCAGAAGGTCGGGGCAGGCGGCAAGGTTTGTAGTCAATAGCAATAGCAGAAGGTCTGGAACACAGGCTTTGGACAACACTAAACGCTTTCTCTGTCACAAGGCAACAAGATCCGGCCAGGAAGTGCAGGGGAAGTGAGGTTAAATAGACAGGGAGCAGATGGAGGCTAATAGACTGATTGGGCCAGGCACCAATCATTGGTGCACTGTCCCTTTAAATCTTAGAGAGCTGGCGTTCGCGCGCCCTAGAGAGCGGAGCCGCGCGCGCCAGAACGTGACAGCCGGGGACCGGGACGGGTAAGTGGCTTGGGATGCGATTCGCGAGCGGCTGCGTCCCGCTATGCGAATCGCATCCCCATCGTGAACGTCAGTGCAGCGCTCCCGGTCAGCGGGTCTGACCGGGGCGCTGCAGAGAGGAGAACGCCGCGAGCGCTCCAGGGAGGAGCAGGGACCTGGAGAGCTCGGCGTAACAGTTTTTTCTGCGTATAGTTAGGCATATTACTGCCCTCATCAGTGCATACCGCGTAGGTAAATCCAAGTATTGTACCATTTAGTACCTGTTAAGCTGTCAAGGTGCTCCATACCGTCAAAGTCCAAACAAAAGTATCGACTGGCTGGTGTTTTACAAAAATACAGATTTTTTTCTGCGTATAGTTAGGCATATTACTGCCTTCATCAGTGCATACCGCATACGTACATCCAAGTATTGTACTATTTAGTACCTGTTAATCTGTCAAGGTGCTCCAAACTGTCAAAGTCCAAACAATAGTAACCACCGGCTGGTGTTTTACAAAAATACAGAGTTTTTCTGCGTATAGTTACGCATATTACTGCCCTCATCAGTGCATACCGCATAGGTACACCCAAGTATTGTACCATTTAGTACCTGTTAAGCTGTCAAGGTGCTCCATACCGTCAAAGTCCAAACAATAGTAACCACCGGCTGGTGTTTTACAAAAATACAGAGTTTTTTCTGCATATAGTTAGGCATATTACTGCCCTCATCAGTGCATACCGCATAGGTACATCCAAGTATTGTACCATTTAGTACCTGTTAAGCTATCAAAGTGCTCCAAACCGTCAAAGTCCAAACAGTAGTATCCACCGGCTGGAGTTTTACAAAAATACAGATTTTTTTTCTGCATATAGTTACGCATATTACTGCCCTCATATGTGCATACCGCATAGGTACTGTTACGCCTAGCGCTCCGGGTCCCCGCTCCTCCCCGGAGCGCGTACGGCGTCTCTCTCTCCGCAGTGCCCCGGTCGGTCCCGCTGACCGGGAGCGCTGCACTGTCTTGGCCGTCGGGGATGCGATTCGCACAGCGGGACGCGCCCGCTCGCGAATCGCATCCCAGGTCACTTACCCGTTCCCGTCCCCTGCTGTCATGTGCTGGCGCGCGCGGCTCCGTTCTCTAGGGCGCGCGCGCGCCAGCTCCCTGAGACTTAAAGGGCCAGTGCACCAATGATTGGTGCCTGGCCCAATTAGCTTAATTGGCTTCCACCTGCTCCCTGGCTATATCTGGTCTCCTCCCTTGCACTCCCTTGCCGGATCTTGTTGCCCTTGTGCCTAGTGAAAGCGTTTTGTGTGTCTAAAGCCTGTGTACCAGTACTTCTGCTATCCACCCTGACTACGAACCTTGCCGCCTGCCCCCGACCTTCTGCTACGTCCGACCTTGCTTCTGTCTACTCCCTTGTACCGCGCCTATCTTCAGCAGTCAGAGAGGTTGAGCCGTTGCTAGTGGATACGACCTGGTCACTACCGCCGCAGCAAGACCATCCCGCTTTGCGGCGGGCTCTGGTGAAAACCAGTAGTGACTTAGAACCGGTCCACTAGCACGGTCCACGCCAATCCCTCTCTGGCACAGAGGATCCACTACCTGCCAGCCAGCATCGTGACAGTAGATCCGGCCATGGATCCCGCTGAGGTTCCCCTGCCAGTTGTCTCTGACCTCCCTACGCTGGTCGCCCAGCAAGCCCGACAGATCGCCCAACAAGATCACCAGCTGTCGTACTTGACCACCATGACACAGCAACTCCAGTCGCAGCTACAGCAGCAACAGTCACAGCTACAGCAAGTTCAGTCACAGCTACAGCAGCAACAACCATCTCCTCCGCCAGCTCCTGCACCCCTTCCGCAGCGAGTGGCCACTCCTAGCCTCCGCCTGTCCTTGCCGGACAAATTTAATGGGGACTCTAAGTTTTGCCGTGGCTTTCTTTCGCAATGTTCCCTGCACTTGGAGATGATGTCGGACCAGTTTCCTACTGAAAGGTCTAAGGTGGCTTTCGTAGTCAGCCTTCTGTCTGGAAAAGCCCTGTCATGGGCCACACCGCTCTGGGACCGCAATGACCCCGTCACTGCCTCTGTACACTCCTTCTTCTCGGAAATTCGAAGTGTCTTTGAGGAACCTGCCCGAGCCTCTTCTGCTGAGACTGCCCTGCTGAACCTGGTCCAGGGTAATTCCTCCGTTGGCGAGTACGCCATACAATTCCGTACTCTTGCTTCTGAACTTTCCTGGAATAATGAGGCTCTCTGCGCGACCTTTAAAAAAGGCCTATCCAGCAACATTAAAGATGTTCTGGCCGCACGAGAGACTCCTGCTAACCTGCATGAACTCATTCATCTAGCCACTCGCATTGACATGCGTTTTTCTGAGAGGCATCAAGAGCTCCGCCAGGAAAAAGACTTAGATCTCTGGACACCTCTCCCACAGTCTCCATTGCAATCTGCGCCTAGGCCTCCCGCCGAGGAGGCCATGCAAGTGGATCGGTCTCGCCTGACCCTGGAAGAGAGGAATCGCCGTAAGGAAGAGAATCTTTGTCTGTACTGTGCCAGTACCGAACATTTTTTGGTGGATTGCCCTGTCCGTCCTCCACGTCTGGGAAACGCACGCTCGCACCCAGCTCTCGTGGGTGTGGCATCTCTTGATGCTAAGTCGGCTTCTCCACGTCTCACGGTGCCTGTACGGATTTCTACTTCAGCCAGCTCTTCCCTCTCAGCCGTGGCCTGCCTGGACTCTGGTGCCTCTGGGAATTTTATTCGGGAGTCCTTGGTGAATAAATTCCGCATTCCGGTGACCCGTCTGTTCAAGCCACTCCACATTTCCGCGGTCAACGGAGCCAGGTTGGATTGCACCGTGCGTTACCGCACGGAGCCCCTCCCAATGTGCATCGGACCTCATCACGAGAAAATTGAATTTTTGGTCCTCCCCAATTGCACTTCCGAAATTCTCCTTGGACTACCCTGGCTTCAACACCATTCCCCAACCCTGGATTGGTCCACTGGGGAGATCAAGAGTTGGGGTCCCTCTTGTTCCAAGGACTGCCTTCAACCGGTTCCCAGTACTCCCTGCCGTGACCCTGTGGTTCCTCCTGTATCCGGTCTCCCTAAGGTCGTTATGGACTCTGCCTGCCTTAAGAAGTGCCTCTCCCCCCCTCCCAGTCCAGTCAGGCAAGCCTCGGTGCCTCCTCATGGCCCTCGTCCTGGTGTCACACTGCCCCGTGCCAGGCCTCGCCCTCTGCCCTCCCTCCCCATTCCCACTCCTGCTGTTCTGCCTGCCGTTGAGGAATCCCTCCATCCTTTCCCGGTGTCCTCATCCCAGGGGAGGCAGTTACCGGACAAAGAGAAGGGGAGACCTAAGGGGGGGGGTACTGTTACGCCTAGCGCTCCGGGTCCCCGCTCCTCCCCGGAGCGCGTACGGCGTCTCTCTCTCCGCAGCGCCCCGGTCGGTCTCGCTGACCGGGAGCGCTGCACTGTCTTGGCCGTCGGGGATGCGATTCGCACAGCGGGTCACTTACCCGTTCCCGTCCCCTGCTGTCATGTGCTGGCGCGCGCGGCTCCGCTCTCTAGGGCGCGCGCGCGCCAGCTCCCTGAGACTTAAAGGGCCAGTGCACCAATGATTGGTGCCTGGCCCAATTAGCTTAATTGGCTTCCACCTGCTCCCTGGCTATATCTGGTCTCCTCCCTTGCACTCCCTTGCCGGATCTTGTTGCCCTTGTGCCTAGTGAAAGCGTTTTGTGTGTCTAAAGCCTGTGTACCAGTACTTCTGCTATCCACCCTGACTACGAACCTTGCCGCCTGCCCCCGACCTTCTGCTACGTCCGACCTTGCTTCTGTCTACTCCCTTGTACCGCGCCTATCTTCAGCAGTCAGAGAGGTTGAGCCGTTGCTAGTGGATACGACCTGGTCACTACCGCCGCAGCAAGACCATCCCGCTTTGCGGCGGGCTCTGGTGAAAACCAGTAGTGACTTAGAACCGGTCCACTAGCACGGTCCACGCCAATCCCTCTCTGGCACAGAGGATCAACTACCTGCCAGCCGGCATCGTGACAGGTACATCCAAGTATTGTACCATCTAGTACCTGTTAATCTGTCAAGGGCCTTTATACTATGAAAGGACAGCCGTAAGTAATCACCTGCTTCTGTTCTAGACAAATACTGTTTAAAGAGTAGTGTAGCGTATTGTAATACCCTCATAAACGCACTAAGTATGTCAGGCAGAGAAGTGCCAGGACGTGCACAGAAGAGTGGCAGAGGCCTAATTACTTCAGGCAGAGTTGGCAGCAGACTTGGGGCGAGTGGAGGCAGGAGTCGCAGCGATAGACCTGAGCTCCCGTTATCAGCCAACCCAGCCTTCGTCGATTGGTTAACACGCTCATCCACATAATCACAAGTGACATCTGACACCCCCAGTCAACAGTCGGTGGGTTCCTCAGACACAACCCTCAGTATGCATGGCCCGGGAGCAGTCCCTGTCCTCCCATTGCCTTTGTCCCATGCTGTTCCCTCTCCTAAAGAAGTATCTTATGCTGTGGGTTCAGCTCCACAATTTACTGAGGACGATCTAATAGAGGACAATCAGCAGCTACTGGACAGCCAAGAAGGGGAGGAGACATGTGCAGCTTGCTCAGCTAGGTGGCCAAGTAGTGATGTGGAGAGTGACGTGGGTGGCGGTGTTGCAAGGGTTAAGGGTCCTGAAACAGACACTGTTGGGGAACCTGAGGAGGACATCAGTGACGTGCACACACCTGTGGATGATGATGAAGCCGATCGCAATTGGGAGCCGGGTGCAGAAGGGGCTTCATCATCATCAGGAGAAGAGAGTTGCAGGTTGCCCTTGAGGCAGCAAGGCGGTAGCATGGTTGGCAGTCAGCATGCTAGCAGTAGTGGAAATTCAGGAGCCAAACGTGCCTGGGGGAGACCACCTGCTTTCGCGGTAGCCTACCTTTCCGGGAGGTAGTGGAACAGGGGTTCCTGGAGACGGCGCCAGTAGCAGTCAATAAATGCGGACTGCGGGTAGGAAAATCAGCTACTTGACGGTGTGGAAATTTTTCATAAGGCATACGGAGGAGGTTCACGTAGCCACATGCAAGATCTGTCGGCAGAAGGTGAAGCGTGGCCAGGGTCCCAATGTCGGCACCACGGCCCTGCGTCAACACATGCTTCGCCACATAAAGCTGCCTGGGAGAACCGTGGCTCCGATGTAGTGGTCCAGCCTGCTGCATCACCCAGAGGCCATCCGCTCCCTCCTTCATCCAGACAAGGCTCCACCACCTCAGCCGAAGGGAGCTGTGTGTCAAACCCTCCTTCTGTCGCTGCAGCTTCTCCCGCTTTTAGTCTGCCATTCCGCCAACAATCCATCGGCGAAGCCATGTCCAAGAGACAACAGTATGCACCCACTCATCCAACGGCGCATAAGTTGAATGTGCTCCTGTCCAAGTTGCTGGTGTTGCAGTCCCTCCATTTTCAAAAGGTGGACTCTGCACCTTTCAGAGAATTGATGGCTTGTGCCGAGCCGAGGTGGAGAGTCCCAAGCCGTCATTTCCTTGTGAAGAAAGCAGTACCAGCCCTGCATAAGTTTGTACAAGATAAGGTGGGCCAGTCCTTGAGCCTGTCGGTGTGTTCAAAAGTGCACGGCAGCGCCGACGTGTGGAGCTGTAACTATGGGCAGGGACAATACTTGTATTCACGGCCCACTGGGTAAATGTGGTTCCTGCACAGCCACAACAGCAACTTGGACAGGTCACCCGCTTCCTCCTCCACGCTCTCGCTCCCAGGCAGTTGGTCCTGTTACAGTGTGCGACGCCGCCTCCTTATCCTTCACCGTGTCCTCGGCCTCCACTGCACGTCCAAATCTCGGTGGCCCTTCATCGTACCACGTGTGTAGGGCACGGCGGTGTCAAGCTGTTCTTCACATGGTTTGCCTTGGCGAACGGTGTCACACAGGGGAGGAACTGCTAAAGTTAATTTCTAAAGAAATCCGAGTATGGCTTACTCCACGAAATCTGGAAATGGGAACCATGGTGACGGACAACGGGAAGAACATTGTGTCCGCGCTGCGACAAGGAAGTGTGAAACATGCGCCCTGCATGGCACACGTGTTGAATCTGGTTGTCAAGCACTTCCTCAAGTCTTCACCCCATTTGCAAAACATCCTGAAAATGGCAAGGAAACTGTGGATGCACTTAAGCCACTCGTACACCGCCAAGCACACCTTCCTTGAGCTGCAGCGTCAAAACGGTATCCCACAACATAGTCTCCTACAACAAATGATTGAAACCATGGCTGGTCACGGCAATGGAGACATTGCGCCTACATCTCAAGGCTACATGAGCCCTGTGGGGGG
The DNA here is from genome assembly GCF_029499605.1 of Hyla sarda. Lineage (NCBI taxonomy): Eukaryota > Metazoa > Chordata > Amphibia > Anura > Hylidae > Hyla > Hyla sarda. Next base: position 424,144,035 of record NC_079189.1, read on the forward strand.
CTGAACTGGAGGAGGAGGATGATGAAGGGCAGAGCGGAGCACAGTTTAGGTAGGATGAGATGGCCGGTGTTTCTAGTCTTCGAACAGGAGAGGAGGGGCAGGAGCAGCCAGAGGAGCTGGAGGGTTATGAGGAAGTTGAGACAGAGGACCTAGACACACCGTGACAGTATGCAGTGGAGATGGAGGCAGGTAGTCCGTCCGAGTTGCTGGCGCAAATGGCACGATGCATGCTCAGTTGCTTGCGTAGTGACCCCCAAATTGTCAAAATTCGTCAGCGGGATGACTTCTGGATCTCCACTTTATTAGACCCTCGCTACCATCCCAAAATGGGGGCCTTTTTTACACCCACTAAGAGGAAGGACAAACTGATCTACTACAGAGAGATTCTACATAGTCAGTTGGCTGATGCCTATCGGCCACATGGTCCATCCACTCGCAGGTCTGACTCGGGGGGCCCTCTGCGCTCACCTTCCACTGCCATGGCTGCTGGGGAGGGGAGGGTTGGGAGGAGCAGTACCAGCTCAATCAGCAGCAGCCTGAGTCTACAATCGCTGATGAGTAGTTTTCTTCACCCGCATAGTGAAGCAACTCATCAGCAGCAGATAGACATGGAGCGGTACCTGAACAAGCAGGTGGTGGCATACTTTGACATGGCCATGCCAACAACCATTGAAGATCCGCTGGACTTCTGGGCAGCCAAACTTGATTTATGGCCACAACTAGCAGAATTTGCCCTGGAAAAGCTGTCCTGCCCGGCCAGTAGTGTGCCATCAGAGCGGGTGTTTAGTGCGGCCGGGGCCATAGTCACCCCAAGGCGAACTCGTATGTCCACTAAAAATGTGGAGAGACTGACGTTTGTCAAGATAAACCATCCAATCTGTAGAAGAGACATGCGGTGGCAGGAGCAGTACCAGCTCAATCAGCAGCAGCCTGAGTCTACAGTCGCTGATGAGTAGCTTTCTTCACCTGCATAGTGAAGCAACTCATCAGCAGCAGATAGACATGGAGCAGGACCTGAACCAGCAGGTGGTGGCATACCTTGACATGGCCATGACAACAACCATTGAAGATCCGCTGGACTTCTGGGCAGCCAAACTTGATTTATGGCCACAACTAGCAGAGTTTGCCCTGGAAAAGCTGTCCTGCCCGGCCAGTAGTGTGCCATCAGAGTGGGTGTTTAGTGCGGCTGGGGCCATAGTCACCCCAAGGCGAACTCGTCTGTCCACAAAAAATGTGGAGAGACTGATGTTTGTCAAGTGGAATCAGGGATGGATCAGCCGGGATTTCCAGCCACCAATACCAGATGCCTCAGAGTAGACTGACCATGCTGCTACACCAACATTTCCCAATTATGGTTTGTTATGAAACCCTCTTTGGTTATCAATTAGGGTTATTAAACCCTCTTTGGTACTGTGATTGCCTGCTCCTGGCTCATTCTGTGTCTTTCAGGAACTACTTGCCTCACTGATGCTTCTGGCCTTGGGCCTTTAATTTTTGGATGTTTAGCAGAAGCTAAATATATGCTTAATGCAAATGTCAACATTGATCTTTAAATGTAAGGGGTAATGAAAACCTTTTGGGTACTGCGAATGCCTGCTCCTGACTCATTCTGTGTCTTTCAGGAACTACTTGCCTCCCTGATGCCTCAGGCCTTGGGCCTTCAAGTTTTGGATGTTTAGCAGTAGCTAAATATATGCTTAATGCAAATTTCAACATTCATCTTTAAATGTAAGGGATTGGTTATGAAACCCTCTTGGGTACTGTGAATGACTGCTCCTGACTCATTCTGTGTCTTTCGGGAACTACTTGCCTCTCTGATGCCTCAGGCCTTGGGCCTTCAATTTTTGGATGTTTAGCAGTAGCTAATACATGCTTAATGCAAATGACAACAATGATCTTTAAATTCTCAGCGCTCTGCCAGGGCCTTCTCCTACCCCGCCGGGGCCGATCCGAGGACCTCACTAAACCATCCAATCGGTAGAAGAGACATGCGGTGTGCACAAAGGGCAGGGACCTAATGAACCCGAGCTTATGACCCGCGCTTAGTTGTGATTCTTCTTTTCTGGCAAATAATTGCAATCCCTGATCCCTATCGCGAACGGGGTTCGGCGGGTTACCCACACCTGTCGGTGAAAGATAGACACACGCTGGTCCGTTCAGTGTAGCGCGTGTGCAGCCCTTGACCTCTGAGGGCATAACACCCCTGTTATTGCTCAATCTCGCGAGTGATTGTGCAATGTAAGGGGTTATTAAAGCCTCTTGGGTACTGCTGATGCCTACTCCTGACTGCTCCTGTGTCTTTCAGGAACTACTTGACTTCATGATGCTTCTGGGCTTGGGCCTTTAATTTTAGGATTTTTGAAATACATACATACATGCTTAATTTAAATTTCAACATTTATGGTGCAATGTATGGGGTTATTAAACACTCTTGGGTAGTGTTTTTTTCAAATTTTCTGATAATTATCACAGTAATAAACTTGAATTTTTCACAATATTAACCATTACACCATTGAACGATTGTTGTGTGTGATTTTTTTAAGTAAAATTTTCAAAAAAATACACAGAGGGATGAACGCTGCTTCTTTATTTCATAAAAAATTATTTTATAGAAGAATGTCTTTTGGTGGTCCCCCGTCCTGCATTATAGAGTCTTCTGGACTCTTGGATATGCGCATGTTCTTAAACAAAGGTACAAAAAACAAAAATGGCCGGTCAGGGCTATGGAGACGTTGTGCCTACATCTTATGGCCACATGAGCCCTGTGGGTGCTTGTGAGACTAGGTCCTTTGCACCCACACGGCGGGGTGCGGGACACAAATTTTGATTTAAATTTCAAATAAATAAATCACACATTTTAATGGTCTCATGCTGCAGCCAACTCCAGGCTGCGTCATTCTGGTAATATATAGAGAGCACTCGCTGTCCTAAATTCTCATTAAAATTTTTCGTCAAAAATGTTTGTCTTTTTTATTAGGGATTGTTAGGCTTTGGTGCGTACTCATGCATCAGCCAACTCCAGCCTGTGTCATTCAGGCAATATATGGTTTACTGATGGCACTGCTGGGCCTGGGTCTGGCAATTTACACTTTTCTCATAGGTAGCACCCGCTATCCAAAAGTCTTCTTCATAAATTTCTACAATTTTTTTGTTTTTTTGGAGGGATTGTGAAGCCCTAGTGTGTGCGCATGCATCAGCCAACTCCAGGCTGTGTCATCAGGCAATATGTAGGTAGCACCCGCTGTCCTAAATATTCTTAATATTTTTTTTTAAATGGTTGTTTTTTCTTTGGGATTCTGAAGCCCTGGTGTTCAATGCTCAATGCTGCTTCCTGATAAAAATTTTAAAATTGTGGGTTTTTTTTGGGGGGGGGGGGGGATTGTGAAGCCCTGGTGTGTACTCGTGCATCAGCCAACTCCAGGCTGTATCATTCAGACAATATATGGGTTACTGATGCCGCTGTGGGGCCTGGGTCTGGGAATTTCAAATTTTCTCATAGGTAGCACCCGCTATACAAAATCTTTTTCAAAAATTTCTAAAATTGTGGTGTTTTTTGGGGGGGAGTGTGAAGCCCTGCTGTGTATTCGTGCATCAGCCAACTCCAAGCTGTGTCATTCAGCCACTATATGGTGTCCTCATGCTGCCAACACCTCCACACTGTGCCATTCAGCCACTATTTGGTCTCCTCATGCTGCCAACACCTCCACGCTATGTCATTCAGTCACTATATGGTCTCCTGACACTGATGCCACCACCAGGCTCTGTAATTGTGCTGCTGTGCGGCAGTGATTCTAAAAGCGATGCCGGTAATCTGCATGTTATTCTGAATAACAGTATTATTTCACTACCCCAGCACACTCCATATGCATTTTAGAACACAGAAAAGTGTTCTATACCCCTATAGAGGATGTGTGTAGACTAGAAATAGCCTTTTTTTTAATATAGAATCGCCGCGAAAAAATTTGGATCAAAACTAACTTTATCGGAAAATTCAGCGAATCGTCCGAATCGAATTTTTGAAAAGTTCGCACATCTTTAATAGTAGTGGCTGAAAACCTGGTGGTTATAGAAATGATGGATGACTTAGAAAATTGGTAGCACACTTTTGAAAGTCCATACCTGCCGGTGCTTAGCATTTCTCAGTGGCCCTGATGCTTGGGGTAATGAGGTTATAATGGGTACAGTGCACCTGAGAATCCATTAAAATTATTATACAATCAAATTCAGGCTGTCTGAATCAAACTGTTTGTTGGTGTTAGGCCATAGAAGCCAAGCCAGAATTTTAAAAAGTTTGCTTATCTCTTGTACTTACCTTAAATGAGATTATAGATACTTTGAAACACTGTTACATTTTACAACTTCTCATTAATATGGTTTTCTGAAAATGGGATGCCCCTCTAGAAATGTAATTACATGTGCCATTATCTGTGTCATTTACATATTTCTGTGAGCAATAATTCCATTCTACGATATTAATAATCTCTCCAAGGAAATATCTACTCATGAGAGTAATCCACACATGAATCTAGAACCTTTTTAAAAGTGAAAGCCATGAGTGCTACTCAGCTGCTGCAAGAAGGTGTACTGTATTTATGACAAAAAAAAAAGACTTTACCTAAAAGTATTCGAATGAATTAATTTAAATGTATACAGGTAAGTTTTCAAATCAAGATTTTCAGGTATAATTTAGAATACTAAAACAAGTTTTATACTGAGTGTGTAAAGATCTATCAGAATGTGAAAGATTTTCTTTACCAATCTTCAACTAGGTAGAGTCTGTGTGAAAATAAAATCAATGTAAAACAGCTTCAGGTGGCCCTTTGGTTATGCAATCTCAAGCCATAGGTGCTGCTTAAAAAAGGGAACTTGAGTAATCATATACATGAATGAAATTTTAATTTGTCCTATAGAGGCTGCAAGTTGTAGGAGAGATTCAAACAGCTGCAAACCAGCATAGAAAGATCACAAAGTTATGTTAGGCCGGGTTCAAGCAGTGTAACATTTTATGTGCTCATTTTGAACCGTAAATTATATAAAAAAGGACACTTAAAAAAAATTTACTTATATTAAAGTTGGCAAATTTTACGATTTTATGCTATGTGAAACCATCCTTAAGGGTAGTTTTACATCATTTAGCATTTTCACTGTAACAAATCTGCACTAAATTATTTAGATGTTGGTGTGGAGTTGCTACAGATTTGCTGTTTGCTAAATATGCATTTTATCTACCATATACAGTAGGGCAAAAAAGTATTTAGTCAGACACCAATTGTGCAAGTTGCCCCCTAAAAAGATGAGAGAGGCCTGTAATTTTCATCATAGGTATACCTCAACTATAAGAGACATAATGTGAAAAAAAAAAAATCCATAAAATCCCATTGTCTGATTATTAAAGAATTTATTTGCAAATTATGGTGGAAAATAAGTACTTGGTCAATAACAAAATTTAATCTCAATACTTTGTTATAAACCCTTTGTTGGCAATGACAGAGGTCAAACATTTTCTGTAAGTCTTCACAAGGTTTTCACACACTGTTGTTGGTATTTTGGCTCCTCCATGCAGATCTCCTCTAGAACAGTGATATTTTGGGGCTGTCGCTGGGCAACATGGACTTTCAACTCCCTCCAAAGGTTTTCTATGGGGTTGAGATCTGGAGACTGGCTAGGCCACTCCATGACCTTGAAATGCTTCTTACGAAGCCACTCCTTTGTTTCTGGGGCAGTGTGTTTGGGATCATTGTCATGCTGAAAGACCCAGCCATGTTTCATCTTCAATGCCCTTGCTGATGGAAGGAGGTTTTCACTCAAAATCTCACGATACATGGCCCCATACATTCTTTCCTTTACACAGATCAGTCGTCCTGGTCCCTTAGCAGAAAAACAGCCCCAAAGCATGATGTTTCCACCCCCATGCTTCACAATAGGTATGGTGTTCTTGGATGCAACTCAGCCTTCTTTCTCCTCCAAGCACGACAAGTTGAGTTTTTACCAAAAAGTTCTACTTTGGTTTAATCTGACCATATGACATTCTCCCACTACTCTTATGGATCATCCAAATGCCCTCTATCTAACTTCAGACTGGCCTGGACACGTACTGGCTTAAGCAGGGGACACTTCTGGCACTGCATAATTTGAGTCCCTAGTGTGTAGTGTATTATTGATGGTAGCCTTTGTTACTTTGGTCCCAGATCTCTGCAGGTCATTCACTAGCCCCCCCCCCCCCCCCGTGTGGTTCTGGGGTTTTTGCTCTCCGTTCTTGTGATCAATTTGACACCACGGGCTGAGATCTTGCATGGAGCCCCAGATCGGGGGAGATTATCAGTGGTCTTGTATGCCTTCCATTTTCTAATAATTGCTCCCATAATTGATTTCTTCACACCAAGCTGCTTGCCTTTTGCAGATTCAGTCTTCCCAGCCTGGTGCAGGTCTACAAATTTTTTTTCTGGTGTCCTTCGACAGCTCTTTGGACTTGGCCATAGGGGAGTTTGGAGTGTGACTGTTTGAGGTTGTGGACGGGTGTCTTTTATACTGATAACAAGTTTAAACAGGTGTCATTAAGACAGGTAACAAGTGAAGGACAGAGGAGACTCTTAAAGGGGTACTTCGGTGGTCAACGTGTTTTTCCGTTTTTGACTTACCCTATTTGTTTTGTTTCATTTCTATTCTTGTTGTTTAGCCTACTCTATTTCCGTTCTTTGTTGTCTTTTAATCCCCCACTTTGTTTTCCTATCTTTGCTTCTATTTCCTGTTTCTTGCTGTGCTGAAAACTACAAATACCAGCATGCCACATGCCTTGCTGGTTTGGGTAGGCTGATTATTATTTTTTTGTTCTGCCCTTTACCCATCCTACTATTTTCCCGGGTCAGCCCCCTTATACACAGCACACTAATATAATCAGCCTTGGGTGGGATACACTGGCATACACACACAAAAGGGACTACAACTCCCAGCATGTGTCATTTAGGAGTCTTCAGTCTGTGGTATAATACCAGCATGCTGCCTCTGTAGTTTCCTGGGGGGTTGTAGTTCACCACACCTCTGTAGGGCATACACCAGTGTTTCTCAACCAGGGTGCCTCCAGGTGTTTCAAAACTACAACTCCCAGCATGCCCTGACAGCCTTTGGGCATGCTAAGATTTGTAGTTTTGCAACAGCTGGAGGCACACTGGTTTGGAAACACTGGTGTAACATGATGTGTATGCTGAATAGGCTAGAACAGTGTTTCCCAACCAGTGTGCCTCCAGTCTTTGCAAATCTACAACTCCCAGCATGCCCAAAGTCTGACAGGGCATGCTGAGAGTTGTAGTTTTGCAACAGCTGGAGGCACACTGGTTTGTAAACACTAACATACACACACAACAGGGACTACAACTCCCAGCATGTGTCATTCAGGAGTCCCCCCTCCCTCTTCACATATAGAGATCATTCCCAGTATGAGATTTATTCCCCTGCAGTCCATACATCCCTAGCCCATGCACCTTCTCATCCTCCCCTTCAGATAACACTTATCTTCTCTGTGAGGTCCTTTTCCTGTGCAGACCTGCATCCTTAGAATACAGAGCAGGGGGGAGGGGAGGTGAGAAGCTGTGTACTCAGCTGGATGAGAGGAGGGGGCGTGGCTTATTTTTCTCTTGCAGACAGAGAAAAAAAAAAAGCTGTGACATCTTGGACAACAGTAAAAGAAAACCCTCTGAACTACAGAACTTCCTGCCCAACAAACAGGTAAGAAAAACACATACATGCTGCCAAAACATATAACACATGTATATTGCAAAAAGACTAAACTTACAAAGAAGATGCCATATAGTCAAAAAAATTAACCACCGGAGTACCCCTTTAAGGAAGAAGTTACAGGTCTGTGAGAGCCAGAAATCTTGCTTGTTTGTAGGTGACCAAATATTTATTTTCCACCATTATTTGCAAATACATTCTTTAAAATCAGACAACTTGATTTAATGAATTTTTTTTCTCATTATGTCTCTCATAGTTGAGGTATACCTATGATGAAAATTTCAGGCCTCTCTCATCTTTTTAAGTGGGAGAACTTGCACAATTGGTGGTTGACAATACTTTTTTTGCCCCACTGTATTCTGCAACACCCGCACATTTATTGCGGAATTCACATTACATAGAAGTACTCCAGAGGGAATTTATTTTTTTTTTTTAAATCAACTGGTGCCAAAAAGTTATACAGATTGGTAAATTGCTTCTATTTAAAAACCTTAAAGGGGTACTCCGCCCCTGGCATCTCATCCCCTATCCAAAGGATAGGGGATAAGATGTCAGATTGCCGCGGTCCCGCTGCTGGGGACCCTGGCGATCACCGCTGCGGCACCCCGGCATCATTACTGCACAGAGCGAGTTTGCTCTGTGCGTAATGACGGGCGATACAAGGGGCGGAGCAGCGTAACGTCATGACTCCACCTCTCATGACATCACGGCCCGTCCCCTTAATGCAAGTCTATGGCAGGGGGCGTGACGACCACCACGCCCCCTCCCATAGACTTGTATTGTCGGGGGCGGGCTGTGACGTCACGAGGGGCGGAGCTGTGACGTAACGATGCTCCGGCCCCTGTATTGCCCGTCATTACGTGCAGAGCGATCTCACTCTGCACAGTAATGATAGCGGGGTGCTGCAGCAGCGATCCCCGGGGTCCCCAGCAGCGGGACCCCGGCAATATGACATCTTATCCCCTATCCTTTGGATAGGGGATAAGATGTCTAGGGGCGGAGTACCCCTTTAAGCCTTTCAGTACTTATCAGCTGCTGTATGCTGTAGTTATTTCCAGTCTGACCACAGTGCTCTTTGCTGCCACCTCTCGTTGTGTCAGGAACTGTTCAGAGCAGGAGCAAATCCCCATAGCAAACCTCTCCTGCTCCGGGCAGTTCCTGACACAGACACGGACAGACACAGATAGATTAGATTTGTAAGATTAAGTCTACTAAACAAAAATAATAGTAACCAAGTATAGTGCATAGACAATAAAAATATTAATAGATAATTAAATAGATGTATAAAGGTAGAAAAATAAACAGAAGTGTATGAGGATTATAGATCACCTAGACGTGTATAAAAACACATCTCAACACAGCTCAACTTTAATAACCATATAAAATCAGCTAGTGTAGTGTGTTTTTTTTTTAACTTGTCAATAACTGCCAGATACCATTTGTCTACCCTTAGCCATATCTGTTGCTTATTACTTTAAAATGAACTTTGCCTTACAAACAGCTCAGAAGTACATAGATACACTCCTAGATTTAACAGTGTTATACATGACTTGTAGGGCTCTTAGACATTGTTATGTTACACACATTGTTGGGCTATTTGTGAAGTACAGGTTCAGACAGGACTAGTTGTTACATCAAAACCCAAACTTTTGCCAGAATTTTTCTAATTGCCAGAACCAAGCTTTTGAAAAGTTTTCTCATTTTTAGTTGCTACTGGCAAATAAGACAATTTTTACTCAACCTGGTTCACTGTTTCTCTTTCATGGCCTCTAAAACTAAATTTTACGTTAGGACACACTAAATATAATTTGGACCCATACTGTAGAGGGGTCTGTGCTGTTTTGGCTTATTTCATATTTTGCCATGGAATTTTTATTGTAATATACAATAATGTCCAAAAAGTTCCACTATTGATTCCTCTGTCCACAGAATATTATTTTAGATGGTAGGCCAATAGTTTAGAAATTTTCAAAATTTCAAGTCCTCTTCATTTAACAATAGTCACCTTCACTATAGAATTATGAAGTCAGAAAACCTTATTCATATAGTTTGTTTTTTTATTATTTTTTTATTTCCAGGATAGATTTTTTTTACTTTACAGGTGATGTAACTAGTAACATAGGATAATAGCAGCAAATACTGTATAACCGGACAAATATACAGATACTCTTTTTATGTTTCTTTTCTACCTCTCAGATCTTTACAGCTTTGTATGCTGGATATACATTGTGACCTAATATAAAGTAATATTGAATAACATCTAAACCTATTGGTTGTATTGAAAATGTTGCAATTGTTCCATTGTATTCATGGCTGTTAGTAGACAAAATGATAGAAGCACTATATTCATGTTGCTTTTAGTCTTTTCACAAAAGTTATAAAGCTTAGACTGGGAACATAAGCCTTTGTGATAGAGAATAAATTGACTGGCTTTGCCTGGAACAGAAAAGTTTGGGGAGAAAAGATAAATTATTCTCTATTTCTAAATTGCTTTTTACTTCAGTTATAAAGCTCTTGTTCCTGCCAGGAACACACGGCTTTTGGAAAGAAATAAATCTGCTGTTCCTGATCAGAACCATGGTGTTCAAAGCGATAAATTATTTTCTATTTCTGCATCATATCTTATCGGGTATGAACCGCAGCCACTGCATGGAATGCAGCTTTTCAAAGAGGATCAAATTCATAGTATTGCTGTCCCCAGATTTATTTTTAGGTGAACAATAGATACAGCACCAACTGTTTTTTGTTTACTTTATAAATATAAAAAGGTAAAAAGAAGAATCTTTTGGAAAAGAAATCAGTTTCAAAATGTACAAATGCATTTTTTTAAATTGTATTTTGAAGGAATATATTTATATGTATTTCCATATCTTCTCTTAACAGTTAGTATTTGATCATATTTGGTAGGGGGTGACCTAAGTAATACTGACCAAGGTAAAATCATATATTTTTTTTATAACTGATTTAATAAGATGTTTAGTAGCTTAAGTGGCTTAAATTGGTATAATATTCTCAAAAATGTAAGCATGCAAGTTAAAAATGGACATCTTTAAAAGCATCCTAAATCTTAGATGTGATAGAAACGGGAGAAAACCATTGTGGCTAAATAAAACCATTTGGCTTAATACATAAAAAAAAAAAAAAAAACATTTAAAAGAATCCGACAGCAGGATCACCCCCACTTTCTTAGATATGAGGTCTATAGTGTAGGTGATCCTGATAAAAAAAAAAAAAAGACACTCTGTGCCCAGTCTAAATCTTTGCACCCATTGCTGAGATATCCTTATAGTTGCTAATATGCAAATGTTTCCTTCAGCAATGTTCTTCCTGTCATTTCCAGCCATGTATCCCCTCCCCTATCATGAATATTCATATTCTCTTCACTCTTCCCTCAGCCAGGACATAAAAGTCTATAAAAAGGGTCTAGATATAGAAGTGGAACTCTATTCCTGGCAGGAAACATAGGAGCTTTGCTCCTGGTTATGTTGTGTGTGAAGATCTCTGTTTTTCACTGTGTTACCCCAAAAGTAAGGTGATTGCATGAGAAAATAGTTTGCTACAGTGTGTTACCCCAGTTGAAAAGTGTGTATCTCCAGTAGTAAGGTGATAACATGAGGAGGGTGCTTGTTAGGCTGGGTTCACATATGTCCTGCATCTGGCATAGTTTCCTTCCAGTGTGCATCGGAGGGAAACTGATGCTAGAACTCATCCTAATCCAGCATCCAGCTTGCTGCGTTCTGCTGTACAGAAACAATGGACTATGGGTGCTACACAGCTGATGCAAGTTGTCATCAGTTGCGGCATCAGTTGCGTCGAGATTTAGGCAGAGTTCACATATGCCGGATGCCGGAGATATGTGAACCCAGCCTCAGAGTGTGTCACCAGAGAAGAAAGGTTATTACATGAGTAGGGGGTTTGTTGGAGTGTGTCACCCTAGCAGTAAGTTGATTACATAAAGTGGGCATTTGTTACAATGTGTCACCTTAGTAGTTGGGTGATTACATCAGAAGTTTTATTTTATTTTTTACAGTGTGGCCCCTCCTTCCCAAGTAGTAAGGAGATTACATGAGGAGAGTTTTATTGTGTTGTCAGTGTGTCACCCCAGTAGAAAGAGGATTACATGAGGAGGGGGTTTGTTACAGTGTGTCTCCCCCCCATAGAAATTAGCTGAATAGACAAAAAGAGAGAGAAGCATGATCCTAGTGTATTACCATAGTATATAGGAGCAAAGGTTGTCGATAAGTTATGGTCACCGTAGTTGGTTATGCTCAGAGCATAACATCTAGAGCAGCATGTTACTGAGCGGGTCAGCAGACTTGGAGCATCCAATCCTCCAAAAGGGTCAGCAAGCAGAAATGGATTGTAGTAGTTTATAGAAAAAAAATCTCCAAATGTTGCGCTTCTCCCATAAAAGGTTTTCTTTATTTGAACATCAAAGGTATAAAAGGATGGTGATAGCATTTTCAACACATTTCTAGCTCGTATCGAGCTCTTTATAAAGATGTGCATACAAATACATGGCCAGGACACATTATATAAAGGCATACTAATGAGTGGACAAGCTGTGGAATTGCCCGTGAAATTGCCACACCCAGACCTTGGCTTCACTTCAGGGAGTCCCAAAATGGCGATTCCGGGGCTTCCTGTGTTACATAACATTATAAAATTACATAAAAAGTTCCAAAAAAGTGAAAACCCGTCATTGACATGGTTAATAATACAATAATTAAAACTGCAACAGTTCTCAGATACATTTAAAATCAAAAAAGATAAAAGAAAACAGATTTCACTAAAAGTTGCAGACGAAACAATGGAGGAGCTCTGTTACACAATCTCTGCATGTCATTCATTGATTCACCTAGTAGTAGCGCTATTCTTTGCAATGGAGTGGCACTGCAAAAATGTAACGATGTCAGTATGCTGCGTATAAGTTGCAGTGATATTGGTTGTAACGGACCAAATGCCAGCTGACATTGGAAAACCTTCATCCTAAGATAATGATTACTCATCTTTTTAATGCATGACACTGCTCTAAATAAGGGGTGGCTTTAATGCAATGCCAAGGATCAGGGTTTCCCATGCATTAAGTGAACTTAGATGCATCCCACTATTCACACTATGTTTGCGCTTCCAATTAATGTTATTTGACAGTCCAAGAAATTAGTACAAGATGCGCTATTCGCGCATTGTTTGCATATCCAATTTATGCTGTTTGATGATCCGAAAATGATGGGGGGAATTGGTATGTTGTATAGAGTTGTTGATGTAAATTTTCCAGAGTATTTCTCCTGAGTTTCCCATACATTTGTCCACTATTAGATTAAACTATACAGGAGGAAAATGTGCATTTATAATTTTTTAACAAGACTGTGCTATTATTATTGTAAGCTTTGGTAAAAATACATATACATTTATCTTTTTTTATTTTTTTATTTATTCATTTATTTTTTGCAAGGATGTACTATTTTTGCAATATGCTTGGGGTATTCTTCGTTACAATCTTCCATTACCGTTCTGCTGTTATATGGAAGCAGGTATGTCGGTCTTGACCAAGGCAATATGGGAAACTAGTTGAGAGGAGAGGGGAATTTTTTTTATAATATTATAATTTAATTTGTAGGAACAAGTTTTCTTCTTTTCTCGTTAAGGCCTTCTGGGGTCAGCTTTCCCATTTTATAAATCCAGAAGACCTCTCTTTTCTGTAAAAGTTCAAATCTGTTTGTAACTGTACTAGATATGTGGTTGATTGGAGTTACTTTGAAGGGTTGCATATTATCCTCATGTTTAGTGCTGCAATGCCTCGAAAACCCATGCAGAAGAAAGTGATTTCTAATATTTTGGGGACACTTGTTGATTCTGTATCTGAGAGCCTGTGTAATATTTACCACAGCAGCAGTCCAGGAGATATACAGTATATATACCACTGTAGTACTCAGCAGAAGTGGCCAAAATCATAAAAAACTAAAAGCTAGCATTTAGTAATTATAAAACCACCCAGAGCAATGAAGATAGGGAAATCTACAAGACTAGGCAGAACGAGGCCAAGCAGGTTATAAGAACTTCTAAAGCGCAGGCAGAAGAAAAACTAGCTCAGTATGTGAAAAAAGGGTATAAGACATTCTTCAGATATATAAATGAAAAAAAGGAAATTAAAACTAGGTATAACTAAATTAAAACAAAGGAAGGAAGGTATGTAGAAGAGAATAAAGGACTAGCGGACTGTCCTAATGAAAACTTCTGTTCAGTTTTTACAGAAGAAAAAGAAGGAAAAGGACGTCCATTAGGGAGGAAGACTGATAAATTGTTTGATGCATGTGTCTCTACAGAGGAAGATTTTCTACATTTGCTGTCTAAAGTGAAGACAAATAAGTCACAGGTGCCTGATGGGATATACCCATAATTATTAAAAGAGCTTAGTGGTGAGCTAGCAAAACCATTAACAGATTTATTTAACCAATCACTGGTAACAGGAGTTGTCCCGGAAGATTGGAAATTAGCAAATGTCGTGCCCATTCACAAGAAAGGTAGTCGGGAGAAATCAAGCAACACTAGGCCTGTAAGTCTGACATCAATAGTGGGGAAATTAATGGAAACCCTTCTAAAGGATAAGATTGTGGAACATCTAAAATCCCATGGATTGCAAGAAGAAAAACAACTTGTTTTTACTTCAAGGATATCATGTCAAACAAATCTAATACATTTTTTGACAGGGTGACTAAAATAGTCGATGGTGGAGGGGCAATAGACATCATATATCTAGATTTTAGTAAAGCTTTTGACACTGTCCCACATAGAAGACTTATCAATAAACTACAGTCATTGAGCTTGGACTCCCATATTGTTGAGTGGATTAGACAGTGGCTGAGTGACAGACAACAGAGGGTTGTAGTCAATGGAGTATATTAAGAGCAAGGTCTTGTTACCAGTGGGGTACCTCAAGGATCTGTACTGGGACCTATGTTGTTTAATATCTTCATTAGTGATATCGCAAAAGGTCTCGATGGTAAGGTGTGTCTTTTTGCTGATGACACAAAGCTATGTAAAAGGGTAGATTTTCTTGCAGGGATCCGCCAAATGGAAAAGATTTAGGGAAACTAGAAGAATAGTCAGAACTCTGGCAACTGAAATTTAATGTGGATAAGTGCAACACCCCTCGGGCAGAATATAGAATATTTGACACAGTCCTGACCTCAGTATCTGAGGAAAGGGATTTAGGAGTAATTATTTCAGAAGACTTAACCCCTTAATGATGAAGGACGTATATTTACGTCCTCCGCCGGCTCCCGCGATATGCCGCGGGGTCACGCGGTGTCCCCGCGTCATATCGGGTCGGTCCCGGCGGCTAACAATGGCCGGGACCCGCGGCTAATACAGGACATCACCGATCACGGTGATGCCCTGTATTAACCCTTCAGACGCGGTGATCAAAGCTGACCGCCGCGTCTGAAGTGAAAGTATCCCGGCTGCTCAGTCGGGCTGTTGGGGACAGCCGCGGTGAAAACGCGGTGTCCCGAACAGCTTACAGGACAACGGGAGGGCCCTTACCTGCCTCCTCGGTGTCCGATCGGCGAATGACTGCTCCATGCCTGAGATCCAGGCAGGAGCAGTCAAGCGCCGATAACACTGATCACAGGTGTGTTAATACACGCCAGTGATCTGTGTAATAGATCAGTGTGTGCAGTGTTATAGGTCCCTATGGGAGCTATAGCACTGCAAAAAAAAGTAAAAAAATGTGTTAATAAAGGTCATTTAACCCCTTCCCTAACAAAAGTTTGAATCACCCACCTTTTCCCATGAAAAAAATAAAACAGTGTAAATAAAAATAAAAATAAACATATGTCATATCGCCGCGTGTGTAAATGTCCAAACTATAAAAATATATCATTAATTAAACCGCACGGTCAATGGCGTACACGTAAGAAAATTTTAAAATCCAAAAAAGCGTATTTTGGTCCCTTTTTATACCATTAAAAAATTAATAAAAAGGGATCAAAAAGTCTGATCAAAACAAAGATGGTACCAATAAAAACTTCAGATCACGGCGCAAAAAATGAGCCCCCATACTGCCCAGTACTTGGAAAAATAAAAAAGTTATTGGGGTAGGACATTTTTAATCGTATACATTTTTCTGCATGTAGTTATGATTTTTTCCAGAAGTATGACAAAATCAAACCTATATAAGTAGGTTACCATTTTAACCATATGGACCTATAGAATAATGATAAGGTGTCATTTTTACCGAAATATGCACTGCGTAGAAACTGAAGCCCCCAAAATTTACAAAATGGTGTTTTTTCTTCGATTTTGCCGCACAATGATTTTCTTTTCCGTTTCGCAGTGGATATTTGGGTAAAATGACTAATGTCACTGCAAATAAGAATTGGTGATGCAAAAAATAAACCATAATATGGATTTTTAGGTGGAAAATTGAAAGGGTTATGAGTTTTAAAGGTAAGGAGGAAAAAAAGAAAATGCAAAAACTGAAAAATCCTGCATCCTTAAGGGGTTAAAGGTAGGACCACAATGTTATAGAGCAGCATGAAACGCTAGCAGAATGCTTGGCTGTATAGGGAGAGGTATAAGCAGTAGAAAGAGAGAAGTGCTCATGTCGCTGTACAGAACACTGGTGAGACCTCACTTGGAGTATTGTGCACAGTACTGGAGGCCGTATCTCCAGAAGAATATAGATACTCTAGAGAGAGTTCAGAGAAGAGCTACTAAACTAGTACATGGATTGCAGGATAAAACTTACCAGGAAAGGTTAAAGGACCTTAACATGTATAGCTTGGAAGAAAGAAGAGACAGAGGTGATGTGATAGAGACTTTTAAATACATAAAGGGAAACAATACGGAAAAGGAGGAAAGCATATTTAAAAGAAGAAAAACTACCACAAGAGGATACAGTTTTAAATTAGATGGGCAAAGGTTTATGCAGTAATATCAGGCAGTATGGATACATGGAATAGCCTTCCTGCAGAAGTGGTCACTACAACTACAGTGAAGGAGTGAAGGAGTTTAAATACAGTGAAGGGGTTTAAACATGCATGGGATAAGCATAAGACTATCCTTCATCCTTCATACAAGATAGGGCCAGAGACTATTGATAGGATTCAGATTATTAGGCAGACTAGATGGGTCAAATGGTTCTTATCTGCTGACACATACTATACACAATAATCATATGCACAACCATAGAAACCTAAGCATAACTAGTCGCAACCCCCCCCCCCCCAGGTGATTACGCAAGACACTGTATCATGGGATAATGCTACTGAATCATAGGCAGCTGAACCTTGCTGCCACTGGTGGGTACGATGAAAAACACAGCTCTGCTTCAGTCCAGGGGAGATCACCCACTGTCTCCGCACAATGGTTGAGGGCAGTGCGGTCAGAAAAAAAGACCCCCTACATAAATAATAGGAAAATTACATGGAAATTATTACTTTAAAAATGCCAGAAAATAACTGTGTGAAAAACCTAACCTAAAGCTCATATTCTAATGCACTGTGAATGCACCTGCTTAATGATATTAATAATCATGATTTCGGATTAGTTGGTTGCTTTAAAAAAAAAAAAAGTTTGAAGAACTGACCAATGAATACTTCATGAGCCTAGAAATGGGAATCCATAACAGTTTTGATGATACATTAAAATTTACTATACCACAAAAGAATACATTTTATTCCATCCCCCCATCGCTTATTATCTCTCTTCTTTCATAGGATAATACAGAAAAAGTCATGGGACACCTTACTGAAAATGGAACGACTGTTTTTGAATTTATTTTATTAGGATTTCAAGTAACTCGAAAGGTGGAGATTACAATTTTTGTTTTACTTTTTATTGTTTACAATATTACTTTGTTTGGAAATTTGCTTATTTTAATTGTGATCTTCAATAACTGCAGTCTTCACACTCCTATGTACTTGTTTATTGCACATTTTTCTACGCTTGAAACTCTTAATGTAACTCTAATAATTCCAAAACTTTTAGACAATTTAATGCTAAAACACAAGACCATATCCTATTTTTTCTGTATGTTGCAGTCTTGGCTTTACTTCTCATTGGGAAGTACTGAGGTGATTCTACTGGCTATTATGTCAATAGATCGCTATATAGCCATATGTAGACCTCTACACTACTCTTATTTGATGAGTGGCATTATATCAAGGAATTTGGCTATAAGCTGTTGGTGTTGTGGATTTCTTGCTATCTCCTTCCCTTCTATATTAATGCTAAGAAAGACCTTTTGCAATAATATCATTAACCACTTTTTTTGTGATAGCAGTCCATTGATACGACTCTCTTGTACAGAAACATTACTTATTGAATTTCTGAATGTCACCATTTCTACAGTCATTGTGTTTAGTTCTCTCTTTGTTATACTTATTACATACATTTATATAATTGTAATTATATGTAAATTATCAACTGCAACTGAGAAAAAGAAAGCCTTTTCAACGTGTGTTTCCCACTTGACTTTGGTAACATTGGGCTATGGGGGAATGATATTTATTTATGTCACTCCCACTCATAGCCGCTCATTGGAAGCAAACAAAGCAGTCTCTGTTATTAATATAATAATAACACCACTACTAAGTCCTTTCATTTTTACGTTCCGCAACGAGAGTGTAAAGGAAGCTATAAAAGCAACAATTTTTAAGAACAAAAAGATTTTAATGTCAAGGGAAACTTAACCCCTTAACGAATCAGCAATTTTTCTTTTTTTGTACTTAAGAACAAAGGGTGTATGTTACGCCGAGCGCTCCGGGTCCCCGCTCCTCCCCGGAGCGCTCGCTTCACTCTCCCCGCGGCAGCGCTCCGGTCACGTCCTCTGACCCGGGGCGCTGCGATTCCGCTGCCAGCCGGGGTGCGATTCGCGATGCGGGTAGCGCCCGCTCGCGATGCGCACCCCGGCTCCCCTACCTGACTCGCTCTCCGTCTGTTCTGTCCCGGCGCGCGCGGCCCCGCTCCCTAGGGCGCGCGCGCGCCGGGTCTCTGCGATTTAAAGGGCCACTGCGCCGCTGATTGGCGCAGTGGTTCCAATTAGTGTGTTCACCTGTGCACTTCCCTATATCACCTCACTTCCCCTGCACTCCCTTGCCGGATCTTGTTGCCTTAGTGCCAGTGAAAGCGTTCCTTGTGTGTTCCTTGCCTGTGTTTCCAGACCTTCTGCCGTTGCCCCTGACTACGATCCTTGCTGCCTGCCCCGACCTTCTGCTACGTCCGACCTTGCTTTTGCCTACTCCCTTGTACCGCGCCTATCTTCAGCAGCCAGAGAGGTGAGCCGTTGCTAGTGGATACGACCTGGTCACTACCGCCGCAGCAAGACCATCCCGCTTTGCGGCGGGCTCTGGTGAAAACCAGTAGTGGCTTAGAACCGGTCCACTAGCACGGTCCACGCCAATCCTCTCTCTGCCCCAGAGACTCTTGCCATGTCCGAATACGTCCAGGAGAATCTAAAAAAGGGCTTTATCCGTAAATCCTCCTCTCCTGCCGGAGCCGGATTTTTCTTTGTGTCCAAAAAAGATGGCTCCCTACGTCCTTGCATTGACTACCGCGGTCTTAATAAAATCACGGTTAAGAACCGCTACCCCTTACCCCTCATCTCTGAACTCTTTGATCGCCTCCAAGGTGCCCACATCTTCACTAAATTGGACTTAAGAGGCGCCTATAACCTCATCCGCATCAGAGAGGGGGACGAGTGGAAAACGGCATTTAACACCAGAGATGGACACTTTGAGTATCTGGTCATGCCCTTTGGACTGTGCAACGCCCCTGCCGTCTTCCAAGACTTTGTCAATGAAATTTTTCGTGATCTGTTATACTCCTGTGTTGTTGTATATCTGGACGATATCCTAATTTTTTCTGCCAATCTAGAAGAACACCGCCAGCATGTCCGTATGGTTCTTCAGAGACTTCGTGACAACCAACTCTATGCCAAAATTGAGAAATGTCTGTTTGAATGCCAATCTCTTCCTTTTCTAGGATATTTGGTCTCTGGCCAGGGACTACAGATGGATCCAGACAAACTCTCTGCCGTCTTAGATTGGCCACGCCCCTCCGGACTCCGTGCTATCCAACGCTTTTTGGGGTTCGCCAATTATTACAGGCAATTTATTCCACATTTTTCTACCATTGTGGCTCCTATCGTGGCTTTAACCAAAAAAAATGCTGATCCCAAGTCCTGGCCTCCTCAAGCAGAAGACGCCTTTAAACGACTCAAGTCTGCCTTTTCTTCGGCTCCCGTCCTCTCCAGACCTGACCCTTCCAAACCCTTCCTATTGGAGGTTGATGCCTCCTCAGTGGGAGCTGGAGCTGTTCTTCTACAAAAAAATTCTTCCGGGCATGCTGTCACTTGTGGTTTTTTCTCTAGGACCTTCTCTCCAGCGGAGAGGAACTACTCCATCGGGGATCGAGAGCTTCTAGCCATTAAATTAGCACTTGAGGAATGGAGGCATCTGCTGGAGGGATCAAGTTCTCCTGTTATTATCTACACCGACCACAAGAACCTCTCCTACCTCCAGTCTGCCCAACGGCTGAATCCTCGCCAGGCCCGGTGGTCTCTGTTCTTTGCCCGATTTAATTTTGAGATTCACTTTCGTCCTGCCGATAAGAACATTAGGGCCGATGCTCTCTCTCGTTCCTCGGATGCCTCAGAAGTTGAACTCTCTCCGCAACACATCATTCCACCTGACTGCCTGATCTCCACTTCTCCTGCCTCCATCAGGCAGACTCCTCCAGGAAAGACCTTTGTTTCTCCTCGCCAACGCCTCGGAATCCTCAAATGGGGTCACTCCTCCCATCTCGCAGGTCATGCGGGTATCAAGAAATCTGTGCAACTCATCTCCCGCTTCTATTGGTGGCCGACTCTGGAGACGGATGTTGTGGACTTTGTGCGAGCCTGCACTATCTGTGCCCGGGATAAGACTCCTCGCCAGAAGCCCGCTGGTTTTCTTCATCCTCTGCCTATCCCCGAACAGCCTTGGTCTCTGATTGGTATGGATTTTATTACTGATTTACCCCCTTCCCGTGGCAACACTGTTATTTGGGTGGTCGTTGATCGATTCTCCAAAATGGCACATTTCATCCCTCTTCCTGGTCTTCCTTCTGCGCCTCAGTTGGCTAAACAATTTTTTGTACACATTTTTCGTCTTCACGGGTTGCCTACGCAGATTGTCTCGGATAGAGGCGTCCAATTCGTGTCTAAATTCTGGAGGGCTCTCTGTAAACAACTCAAGATTAAATTAAATTTTTCTTCTGCATATCATCCCCAGTCCAATGGACAAGTAGAAAGGATTAACCAGATCTTGGGTGATTATTTGCGACATTTTGTTTCCTCCCGCCAGGATGACTGGGCAGATCTCCTCCCATGGGCCGAATTCTCGTATAACTTCAGGGTCTCTGAGTCTTCCTCCAAATCCCCATTTTTCGTGGTGTACGGCCGTCACCCTCTTCCCCCCCTCCCTACTCCCTTGCCCTCTGGTCTGCCCGCTGTGGATGAAATTTCTCGTGACCTTTCCATCATATGGAGAGAGACCCAAAATTCTCTCTTACAGGCTTCATCACGCATGAAGAAGTTCGCGGATAAGAAAAGAAGAGCTCCCCCCGTTTTTTCCCCTGGAGACAAGGTATGGCTCTCCGCTAAATATGTCCGCTTCCGTGTCCCTAGCTACAAGTTGGGACCACGCTATCTTGGTCCTTTCAAAATTTTGTGTCAAATTAATCCTGTCTCTTATAAACTTCTTCTTCCTCCCTCTCTTCGTATCCCTAATGCCTTTCACGTCTCTCTTCTCAAACCACTCATCCTCAACCGTTTTTCTCCCAAATCTGTTCCTCCCACTCCTGTTTCCGGCTCCTCGGACATCTTCTCGGTCAAAGAAATTTTAGCTGCCAAAAAGGTCAGAGGGAAAAATTTTTTTTTAGTGGACTGGGAGGGTTGTGGTCCTGAAGAGAGATCCTGGGAACCTGAGGACAACATCCTAGACAAAAGTCTGCTCCTCAGGTTCTCAGGCTCTAAGAAGAGGGGGAGACCCAAGGGGGGGGGTACTGTTACGCCGAGCGCTCCGGGTCCCCGCTCCTCCCCGGAGCGCTCGCTTCACTCTCCCCGCGGCAGCGCTCCGGTCACGTCCTCTGACCCGGGGCGCTGCGATTCCGCTGCCAGCCGGGGTGCGATTCGCGATGCGGGTAGCGCCCGCTCGCGATGCGCACCCCGGCTCCCCTACCTGACTCGCTCTCCGTCTGTTCTGTCCCGGCGCGCGCGGCCCCGCTCCCTAGGGCGCGCGCGCGCCGGGTCTCTGCGATTTAAAGGGCCACTGCGCCGCTGATTGGCGCAGTGGTTCCAATTAGTGTGTTCACCTGTGCACTTCCCTATATCACCTCACTTCCCCTGCACTCCCTTGCCGGATCTTGTTGCCTTAGTGCCAGTGAAAGCGTTCCTTGTGTGTTCCTTGCCTGTGTTTCCAGACCTTCTGCCGTTGCCCCTGACTACGATCCTTGCTGCCTGCCCCGACCTTCTGCTACGTCCGACCTTGCTTTTGCCTACTCCCTTGTACCGCGCCTATCTTCAGCAGCCAGAGAGGTGAGCCGTTGCTAGTGGATACGACCTGGTCACTACCGCCGCAGCAAGACCATCCCGCTTTGCGGCGGGCTCTGGTGAAAACCAGTAGTGGCTTAGAACCGGTCCACTAGCACGGTCCACGCCAATCCCTCTCTGGCACAGAGGATCCACTACCTGCCAGCCGGCATCGTGACAGTGTACATGTACACCATAAATCTCTAAACAGGTTTGAAGCGAGTGCAGGAGCTGTGCCCGCTTCAGAGTAGTGAGTGTCAGGTACAGTCAGTGCCAATGAATGTCAGTGGCTATCCCACTGCTGTCAGTCATTTAAACCTTTAGATGCTGTAATCAATGCCAATCACAGCGTCTAAAGTTAAAGTAAAGCTTGCCAGTAGCTCATTGGGACTCACAGAACCCCCGCATGCTAAAATGGTGAAAAGGGTCCCCTTAGCTAGGCTATATCAGTGGAACGTCAATCATACTGTGAAGTACCCTATGGGGACTTAAAAGGTGTAAAATAAAATATAAAAAAAATGTGCATTTTTAAATTAGTTTTATTTGAATCACATTGACCTACAGAATTCAAATAATGTAGCATTTTTGCCATAAAGTGCACTGTGTAAAAGCCAAACCCCCCAAATTTACAAAATTGCTGTTTTCTTATTAATTTCTGCTCACAAATAATATTTTTTGGGGTTTTGTGGTACATTTTATGGTAAAATTAAAGATCTTATTACAAAGTACAATTGGTCATGTAAAAAACAGCCCTCATATGGGTCTGTAAGTGGAAAAATAAAAGAGTCATAGATTTTAAAAGGAGAGGAGGAAAAAAACAAAAATGCAAACATGAAAATTGGCTATGTCATTAACCCCTTAACACAGCCCATTTTGCCTTAAAGGAAAACTGTCACTAACCCCCCTCCCCCATAAAATGCAGATATTGAACAGTGCTATGCATAGGCATAGCACTGATTAGTATTATTGACGATCTTCTTCTCTGGTCTGCTCAATGTTAGACCAGAGGAGAAGACTCCAGGATGACAGCCGGAGCAGTGAGAGGGCCTCTGGCAGCCATGTTGGATGATCCCTGTGGCAGCGCTGCGGGCGATCCGATCATCCAGTCAAACAATTGAATTGCCGCAGATGCCGTGATCTGTATTGATCATGGCATCTGAGGGGTTAATGGCTGACATCAGGGAGATGGCTAATGTCTGCCATTACAGGCAGGTCCCTGGCTGCTGATAGCAGCTGGGACCTGCAGTGCATGATGTGAGCACCAGTTCGGTGCTGGTGTCATGTACATGGTGCGTTAAGTACCAGGACACAGGGACATACATTTACGTCTTTTGTCATTAACCCCTTAATGGCAATGGGCGTAAATGTACGTCATGGTGCCGTAGTACTTAACGCACCATGACATACATTTACGCGACACCATGACCGTGAGCGCCGGATAGCCCACGAACGCGCGGATGTCTGCCATTAACCCCTCAGATGTTGTGATCAATACAGATCATGGCATCTGCGGCAGTGCGGTAGTTTGAATGAATGATAGGATCACCTGCAGCATTGCCGCGGCGATCCGATCATCCAGCATGGAAGCCGGAGGTCCACTCACCTGGCTCCCGCTGTCTCCCGAAGTCTTCTGCTCTGGTCTGCTCGATTCCCTATGCATAGCACTGAACAGTATTAGCAATTAAATGATTGCTATAAATATTCCCCTATGAGGACTATTAAAGTGTAAAAAAAAGTAAAAGTATGTAGAATAAAAATGTAAGAAAATGTGAGAAATCCCCTCCCCCAATAAAAAAGTAAAACGTCTGTTTTCCCATTTTATCCCCCAAAAAATGTTAAAGAAAATGAATACACATATATGGTACCGCCGCGTGCATAAAAGTCTGAACTAATAAATCATATTGTTAATTATCCTGCACGGTGAATGGCGTAAATGTAAAAATATATTTTTAAAAGTCCAAAATTGCTGCTTTTTTTGTCACATTTTATTCCCCCACATAATTTATAAAAAATTTATAAAAAGTAAAACCTAGGCAAAAGTGGTACTGATAAAAAAAATACAGATCATTGCACAAAAAATTTGCCCTCATACCACCCCATATACGGAAAAATTAGAAAGTTATAGGTGGTCAAAATAGGGCAATTTCAAACATACTAATTTTGTTTAAATGGTTTGAGATTTTTTTCAAGCAGTACAATTATAGAAAAGGGGTATCATTTCAATCGTATTGACCCACAGAGTAACGAAAACATGTCATTTTTACTGGAAGTATACAGCGTGAAAACAAAACCTTCCTAAATTTGCTAAATTGCGGTTTTCTTTTAAATTTTCCAACATAAATAATATTTGTTTGGTTGCGTCATACATTTTATGGTAAAATAAGTGATGTCATTACATCACTTGGTGACGCAATTGGTGACGCAAAAAACAAGCCCTTATATGGGTCTGTGGATGGAAATATAAAAGAGTGCTTACATTAAACATTAACGTGGTCGTGGCAGGAGACACTCAACCCCAAGTGCAGTTGTGCACCTACGCTAGGGTGGAGGTCCTGCACTTGTGATCCGTTGCAATGGGCGATCCCCAGCATAAAGTGCATACAATGGAGGATGCCTGCAGACGGTCACAAGTACCACAATGGCATCCTACACAAGATAAATGTGGATGTGTATTACATAATTTAGACATTAAACAACTACATTAGCGTGGTCTAAAGTGATAGGAGGTGCTCAACCCCAAGTGCAGTTGTGCACCTACATTGGAGTGGAGGACCTGCACTTGTGGACCACAATATACTTGGTCCACAAGTGCAGGTCCTCCACTCCAACGTAGGTGCACAACTGCACTTGGGGTTGAGCACCTCCTATCACTTTAGACCACGCTAATGTAGCTGTTTAATGTCTAAATATAAAGGAGTTATGATTTTTAGAAGGCGAGGAGGAAAAAACTAAAATGCTAAAGTAAAATTGGACCTGGACCAACTTTATTTTTGCATTTTCGTTTTTTCCTCCTCGCCTTCTAAAAATCATAACTCTCTTATATTTCCATCCACAGACCCATATGAGGGCTTGTTCTTTGCGTCACCAATTGTACTTTGTAATTACATCACTTATTTTACCATAAAATCAACCAAACAAATATTATTTATGTGGGAAAAATGAAAAGAATACCGCAATTTAGCAAATTTTGGAAGGTTTTGTTTTCACGTTGTACACTTTCCGGTAAAAATTACATGCTTTATTTATTCTGTGGGTCAATACAAATAAAATTATACCCATGTTATATGCTTTTCTATAATTGTACCGCTTAAAAAAAATCTCAAACCATTTTAACAAAATTAATATGTTTGAAATTGCCCTATTTTGACCACCTA
This sequence comes from Hyla sarda, assembly GCF_029499605.1. Classification (NCBI taxonomy): domain Eukaryota; kingdom Metazoa; phylum Chordata; class Amphibia; order Anura; family Hylidae; genus Hyla; species Hyla sarda. The sequence goes on from NC_079189.1 coordinate 424,169,715, forward strand.
TAACTTTCAAACTTTTCCTTTTATGGGGCGATATGAGGGCTCATTTTTTGCGCCATGATCTGTAGTTTTTATCAGTTTCACATTTGCTTAGGTTTTACTTTTTATGAATTTTTTATAATAATTTTTTTAATAATATGTGACAAAAAACAGCAATTTTGGATTTTTAAATTTTTTTACATTTATGCTGTTCACCGTACGGGATAATTTACAATATATTTTAATAGTTCAGGCTTTTACGCACGTGGAAATACCAAATATGTGTATTAATTCTTTTTTTTACGATTTTTGGGGGTAAAATGGAAAAAACTGACATTTTATTTTTTTATTGGGGGAGGGGATTTTTCAAATTTTTTCACTTTTTTATTTTACATTTTTAAACTCTTTTTTTTTTTTTTTTTACACTTTTTATGTCCCCATAGGGGACTATTCATAGCAATCATTTGATAGCTAATACTGTTCAGTGCTATGCATAGGACATAGCACTGATCAGTATGATCGGTGATCTTCTGCTCTGGTCTGATCGATCTCAAACCAGGGCAGAAGACCCCGGGAGACGGCCGGAGCCAGGTGAGGGGACCTCCAGCCGCCACGCTGGATGATCAGATCAGCTGGGACCTGCCGCGCATGGCGGCACGTAAATGTACGTCATGGTGCGTTAAGTACCACATCACTATGAAATACATTTATGAATGCTGATAGGCTGCATCTCGCATTTGATTCAGGGTCATCCCGCCTACCTCCCTTCCCGCCGTACTTTCCCACCCTCCCATAATCTCCTGCCCCATGTGCTCACATGTCAATCCGCCATTTTAGGTCTCCTTTAGCCGGGAACGCTGTAAAATAGAATTTAATGAAGCGAATCGCGAGACAAAATCAAATTCGGATTCATCAGCTTCGATTCGCTCATCTCTACCCGTGATGGCAGCAGAGAGCACTGTGTTCCAAAAATAAAATCATTTTCTCTATAGTATTCAACAGCTAATAAGTACTGTAAGGATTAAGATTTTTTAATAGAAGTGATTTACAAATCTGTTTTAATTTCTGGCACCAGTTGATTTAAAAAAAAAAAAAATCCACCGGAGTACCCCTTTAACCCCTTCCCGACCTATGACATACCTGTACGTCATGGGTGGCAAGGTGTTCCCGACCCATGACATACAGGGACGTCATGAACATTTTTGCCGCTACTCGCGGCATCCCGCAGCGCCCGGAAAGATGGTGGCTATCACTGATAGCCAGCCATCTTACCATGCGACCACGGGGGGTTTCATCCCCCACCCCACCCTCAGCGATCGCTGCTATCAGCTAGTCAAATCTGACTAGCTGATAGCAGCGTTTCGCTATCAGAATACTTAGCAGCGCAGTGTGTGAGTCCCGATCACGGGGATCGGGACACACACCGCTCTGCTAAGTGTCCCTGACCTGTCCCCCGGCATCACTTACCCGTCCGAGCGGTGTACCGAGCGGTCCCGGCGCGAGCGGCATCCTCCAGGCGGTCCCGGCGGCGCTGCGTTCTGGAGGTGAGTTTCCGGCAGCAGGGCGGCAACTTCATTGGCAGCAGTGAGATCGCCGTAAAGCGATCTCACTGCTGCCTCTGGGAGTTTCAAAACTGCAACTCCCAGCATGCCCAGACAGCGTTTGGCTGTCTGGGCATGCTGGGAGTTGTAGTTTTGCAACATCTGGAGGTCCTCAGTTTGGAGACCACTGTATAATGGTCTCCAATCTGTGCTCTTCCAGATGTTGCAAAACTACAAATCTCAGCATGCTCAGTCTGTCCATGCATGCTGGGAGTTGTAGTTCTCTAACATCTGGAAGAGCACAGATTGGAGACCATTATACATTGGTCTCCAAACTGTGGACCTCCAGATGTTGCAAAACTACAACTCCCAGCATGCCCAGACTGCCCAAGCATGCTGGAAGTTGTAGTTCGGCAACATCTGATCCTTCAGATATTGCCGAACTACAACTTCCAGCATGCCTGGGCAGTCTGGGCATGCTGGGAGTTGTAGTTTTGCAACAACTGGAGGCACACTAGTTGGGAAACATTGTCCGTTTCCTACCTCAGTGCCTCCAGCTGTTGCAATTGTTGCAAAACTATAACTCCCAGCATGCACTGACAGACCATGCATGCTGGGAGTTGTAGTTTTGCAACAGCTGGAGGCACACTGGTTTGGAAACACTAAGTTTGGTTGCAAAACACTTGAAAGTTTATTACTTAACTTAGTGTTTCCAAACCAGTGTTAATCCAGCTGTTGCAAAACTACAACTCCCAGCATGCACAGACAGCCAAAGGGCATGCTCGGAGTTTGCAACAGCTGGATGTTTGCCCCCTCCCCGCAATGTGAATGTACAGGGTACACTCACATGGGCGGAGGTTTACAGTGAGTGCTGCAAGTTTGAGATGGCGCAAATTTTGCGCTGCAGCTCAAACTTCCAGCGGCAAACTTGCTGTGAACCTCTGCCCATGTGACTGTACCCTAAAAACACTACACTACACTGACACTAACCTAAAATAAAAAGTAAAAAACACTACATATACACATATCCCTACACAGCCCCCCTCCCCAAAAAAATGAAAAATGTCTGGTACGCTACTGTTTCCAAAACAGAGCCTCCAGCTGTTGCAAAATAATAACTCCCAGTATTTCCGGACAGCCATTGACTGTCCAGGCATGCTGGGAGTTTTGCAACAGCTGGAGGCACCCTGTTTGGGAATTATTGGCATAGAATACCCCTATGTCCACCCAAATGCAAATCCCTAATTCAGGCCTCAAATGCGCATGGCGCTCTCTCACTTTGGAGCCCTGTCGTATTTCAGGGCAACAGTTTTGGGACACATATGGGGTATCGCCGTACTCGGAGAAATTGCCTTACAAATTTTGGGGGGCTTTTTCTTCTTTAACCCCTTATGAAAAGGTGAAGTTGGGGTCTACACCAGCATGTTAGTGTAAAAAAATTATTTTTTTACACTGACATGCTGGTGTTGCCCTATACTTTTCATTTTCACAAGAGGTAAAAGGGAAAAAAGACCCTCTAAATTTGTAATGCAATTTCTCCCGAGTACGGAGATACCCCATATGTGGGTGCAAAGTGCTCTGGGGGTGCACAACAAGGCCCAGAAGGGAGAGTGCACCATGTACATTTGAGGCGATTTGCACAGGGGTGGCTGATTGTTACAGCAGTTCTGACAAACGCAAAACAATAAATATCCATTTGTGACCCCATTTTGGAAACTACACCCCTCACGGAATGTAATAAGGAGTGCAGTGAGCATTTACACCCCACTGGTGTATGACAGATTTTTGGAACAGTGGTCTGTGAAAATGAAAAATAAAATTTTTGATTTGCACAGTCCACTGTTTCAAATATCTGTCAAACGCCAGTGGGGTGTAAATGCTCACTGCACCCCTTATTAAATTCCATGAGGGGTATAGTTTACAAAATGGGGTCACATGTGGGGGGGTCCACTGTTCTGGCACCATAGGGGCTTCCTAAATGGGACATGCCCCCCAAAAACCCTTTCAGAAAAACTCACTCTCCAAAATCCCATTGTCGCTCCTTCCCTTCTGAGCCCTCTACTGCGCCCGCCGAACACTTTACATACGCATATGAGGTATTTCCTTACTCGAGAGAAATTGGGTTACAAATTTTAGGGTGATTTCTCTCCTTTGACCCCTTGTAAAAATAAAAAAATTGGGTCTACAAGAAAATGCGAGTGTAAAAAATGAAGATTTAGAATTTTCTCCTTCACTTTGCTGCTATTCCTGTGAAACACCTAAAGGGTTAAAACACTTACTGAATGTCATTTTGAATACTTTGGTGGGTGCAGTTTTTATAATGGGGTCATTTATGGGGTATTTCTAATATGAAGACCCTTAAAATCCACTTCCAACCTGAACTGGGCCCTGAAAAATTACGATTTTGAAAATCTTGAGAAAAATTGGAAAATTGCTGCGGAAGTTTGAAGCCCTCTGGTGTCTTCCAAAAGTAAAAACTTGTCAATTTTTTTATGCAAACACAAAGTAGACATATTGTATATGTGAATCAATATGTAATTTATTTGGAATATCCATTTTCCTTTCAAGCAGAGACTTTTAAAGTTAGAAAAATGCTAAATTTTCAAAATTTTCATGAAATTTTCAGATTTTTTACCAAGAAAGAATAAAAATATCAGTGAAATTTTACCAATAACATAAAGTAGAATATGTCACAAAAAAACTATCTCGGAATCAGAATGATAAGTAAAAGCATTCCAGAGTTATTAATGTTTAAAGTGACAGTGGTCAGATTTTCAAAAAATGCCCAGGTCCTGAAGGTGAAAATGGGCTGGGTCATGAAGGGGTTAAGGGGTTAACCCCTTAACGATGCAGGACGTAAATGTACGTCCTGTGAGCTGGTACTTAACGCAACAGGACGTACATTTACGTCCTATGCATAACCGCGAGCATCGGAGCTGATAGCACCCAGGGACCCGCCCGTAATGGCGGACAGCCGTCACACCCCCTCCCATAGACTTGCATTGAGGGGCGGGGCATGACATCACACGGGGGTGGAGTCATGACATCACGCTTTTCCGCTCACGGGGTCAGGATCCAAAGCCTCCAATGTTGCTGGAAGCCGCTGAGGTGGGTGCTGCAGCCGAGATCCCGGGGGTCCCCAGCAGCGGGACCCCCGCGATCTGAGATCTCATCCCCTATACTTTGGATAGGGGATAAGATGTCTAGGGGCGGAGTACCCCGTTAAGGTCCAATCGGGCTGAGTCCTTAACCTCTTAAGGACCCAGGACGTACAGGGACGTCCCCGCACCCTGGGCTTTAAGGACACAGGACGTCCCCGTACGTCATGGCGTTTTCCGGTCTCTGCCGCTTGCCGGGCAGAGATCGGAACCGGATGCCTGCTGAAATCCTTCAGCAGGCATCCAGGGCAAACGCAGAGGGGGGCCATGTAGGAAATCGCCCTTGCGATCTGCAGTGATACCGGGCTGATCGTGTCTCTAGAACCCGACCGCCCGGTAATTTCGCATGATCTCGGCTGTCACAGACAGCCAGGACCATGCTAAAGAATAGGAGCGAGGTGGCACCACCTCCTCCTATTCCTTGCGATCCATCGGTTAGTTAACCGACCAATCGCAGGAGGGGGGGCGGTTACTTCCTCCCGTCCTGCCCGGCCCCTTGAAGTCCGGAGAGGACGGGAGGAAGACCGGAGGACGCGGCGGGGGATGGGGGAGTGCTGGGGACCGGCCCCGGTACTTACCTCGTCCCTGAAGACCCGGATCCCGGCGAGGAAGATGGCGGCGACAGGTGAGTAGATCTTCAGCCGCGGTCGGGCCCTTTACAGCAATGCACGTCGCGACATGCATTGCTGTATTGGGACCCTGTAAACTACAACTCCCAGCATGCCCAGACAGCCCTTGGCGTCTGGGCATGCTGGGAGTTGCAGTTTTGCAACTTCTGGAGGTCCACAGTTTTTGGACCACTGTGCCCTTCTAGATGTTGCAAAACTACACATCCTCAGCATGCCCTTACTGTCCAGGCATGCTGGGAGTTGTAGTTCTATAACATCTGGCCCTTCAGATGTTGCAGAACTACAACTCCCAGCATGCCTGGACAGTTTTGGCATACTGGGAGTTGTAGTTTTGCAACATCTGGAAGGGCACAGATTGGGAACCACTGTATTAGTGGTCTGCAAACTGTAGTCCTCCAGATGTTGCCAAACTACAACTCCAAGCATGCTGGGAGTTGTAGTTCGGCAACATCTGGCTCTAAAGATGTTGCCGAACTACTACTCCCAGCATGCCTAAGAATGTTTGGGAGTTGTGGTTTTGCAACAGCTGGAGGCACACTGGTTGGGAAACATTGTTAGTAGTAGTTTTGCAAAAGATGGATGTCCCCCCCCCTGTGAATGTACAGGGTACGTTCACATGGGCAGGGGCTTACAGTGAGTATCGGGCTGCAAGTTTGCGATGCAGCAAATTTTGCGCAGCAGCTCAAACTCGCTGTAACCCCCCGCCCGTGTGACTGTACCCTAAAAACACTACACTACACTAACACAAAATAAAATAAAAAGTAAAAAACACTATATATACACATACCCCTACACAGCCCCCCTCCCCTCCCCAATAAAAATGAAAAACGTCTGGTACGCCACTCTTTCCAAAATGGAGCCTCCAGCTGTTGCAAAACAACAACTCCCAGTATTGCCGGACAGCCGTTGACTGTCCAGGCATGCTGGGAGTTTTGCAACAGCTGGAGGCACCCTGTTTGGGAATCACTGGCGTAGAATACCCCTATGTCCACCCCTATGCAGATCCCTAATTCAGGCCTCAAATGCACATGGCGCTCTCACTTTGGAGCCCTGTCGTATTTCAAGGCAACAGTTTAGGGACACATATGGGGTATCTCCGTACTCGGGAGAAATTGCCTAACAAATCTTGGGGGTCTTTTTCTCCTTTCACCCCTTATGAAAAGGTGAAGTTGGGGTCTACACCAGCATGTTAGTGTAAAAAAATAAACTTTTTACACTAACATGCTGGTGTTGCCCTATACTTTTCATTTTGACAAGAGGTAAAGGGGAAAAAAGCCCCCCAAAATTTGTAACGCAATTTCTCCCGAGTACGGAGATACCCCATATGTGGGTGCAAAGTGCTCTGGGGGCGCACAACAAGGCCCAGAAGGGAGAGTGCGCCATGTACATTTGAGGTGATTTGCACAGGGGTGGCTGATTGTTACAGTGGTTTTGACAAACGCAAAAAAAACAAAACCCCACATGTGACCCCATTTCAGAATCTACACCCCTCACGGAATGTAATGAGGAGTGCAGTGAGAATTTACACCCCACAGGTGTCTGACAGATCTTTGGAAGAGTGGGCTGTGCAAATTAAAAATGTTGTACAGCCCACTGTTCCAAAGATATGACAGACACCAGTGGTGGGTAAATGCTCACTTTACACCTTGTTACATTCCGCAAGGGGTCTAGTTTCCAAAATGGTATGCCATGTGGGGGTTATTTTGCTGTCCTGGCACCATAGGGGCTTCCTAAATGCGACATGCCCCCCGAGCAAAATTTGCTCTCAAAAAGCCAAATATGACTCCTTCTCTTCTGAGCATTGTAGTTCGCCCGTAGTGCACTTCAGGTCAACTTATGGGGTACCTCCATACTCAGAAGAGATGGGGTTACAAATTTTGGGGGGTATTTTCTGCTATTAACCCTTGCAAAAATGTGAAATTTGGGGGGGAAACACACCTTTTAGTGATTTTTTAATTTTTTTTTTTTTACGTATGCAAAAGTCGTGAAACCCCTGTGGGGTATTAAGGCTCACTTTATTTCTTGTTACGTTCCACAAGGGCTCTAGTTTCCAAAATGGTATGCCATGTGTTTTTTTTTTTTTTGCTGTCCTGGCACCATAGGAGCTTCCTAAATGCGACATGCCCCCCGAGCAAAATTTGCTCTCAAAAAGCCAAATATGACTCCTTCTCTTCTGAGCATTGTAGTTCACCCATAGTACACCTCAGGTCAACTTATGGGGTACCTTCATACTCAGAAGAGATGGGGTTAAAATGTTTGGCGGGTATTTTCTTCTATTAACCCTTGCAAAAATGTGAAATTTGGGGGGAAACACACATTTTAGTGAAATTGTATTTTTATTTTTTTACACATGCAAAAGTCGTGAAACCCTTGTGGGGTATTAAGGCTCACTTTATTCCTTGTTACGTACCTCAAGGGGTCTAGTTTCCAAAATGATATGCCATGTGGGGGATTTTTGCTGTTCTGGCACCATAGGGGCTTCCTAAATGCAACATGCCCCCCAAAAACCATTTAAAAAAAACGTACTCTCCAAAATCCCCTTGTCACTCCTTCGCTTCTGAGTCCTCTACTGCGCCCGCCGAACACTTTACATAGACATATGAGGTATGTGCTTACTCGAGAGAAATTGGGCTACAAATTGAAGTATACACTTTCTCCTTTTACCCCTTGTAAGAATTCAAAAATTGGGTCTACAAGAACATGCGAGTGTAAAAAATGGAGATTGTGAATTTTCTCCTTCACTTTGCTGTTATTCCTGTGAAACACCTAAAGGGTTAAAACGCTGACTGAATGTCATTTTGAATACTTTGGGGGGTGCAGTTTTTATAATGAGGTCATTTGTGGGGTATTTCTAATATGAAGACCCTTCAAATCCACTTCAAACCTGAACTGGTCCCTGAAAAATTGTGAGTTTGGAAATTTTGTGAAAAATTTGAAAATTGCTGCTGAACTTTGAAGCCCTCTGGTGTCTTCCAAAAGTAAAAACTCGTAAATGTTATGATGCAAACATAAAGTAGACATATTGTATATGTGAATAAAAAAAAAATATTTGGAATATCCATTTTCCTTACAAGCAGAGAGCTTCAAAGTTAGAAAAATGCAAAATTTTCAAAGGATGAAAGAAAGGATGCAAGTTACCACAAAATTTTACCACTATGTTAAAGTAGAATATGTCACGAAAAAACAATCTCGGAATCAGAATGATAACTAAAAGCACTCCAGAGTTATTAATGTTTAAAGTGACAGTGGTCAGATGTGCAAAAAATGGCCGGGTCCTGAGGTGTAAAATGGCTGGGTCCTTAAGGGGTTAAGGGGTTAAGGCTAAAATGGGTCCTTATAGGGTTAAAAACCTACAGTGTGGTTGGTTCAGCATCCAGACATATACACAGCCCAGGTTTCCCAGGCTCTCTCTCTCCTGCACACAGCATATGCTAAGCCCTTCACTTACCACTTGTTAACTCTAAAATGGCTGCTGGTCCTATGTGCATATGTGGTGACATGGGGGTGCCTGATCACTTTGTGGCACCAGGGCACCCTTAGCCTATACACGGTCCGAGAATGAAACCAGCTTCTCCTGGGCCAGATATGGGGAGTAAAGAAACACACCGACATCGGGTTACAGATTACTGCCTTTTAGTGAGCAGGGTACAGATGGTATTACACACCAACAGTAGGGTGCAGAAATAATGCAGTGTAACCCCTTGAGAGCCCTGTTGCCCTGCTGGGACTTATGGTGCTTTTCATGCACTGAATTAGTACTAATTTGATATGAGACTGAAGATTGTTCCAGGTCACTAGGGTTCTGACAAGGTCCTGTGAATTTCTCTGCCAGGGCTTGAATGTCCTCTCTGTGGAGGATCGCTTGCAGAATGGCTGGATAAGACTTGAGAAGAGATTGGTTCTGGACTTCTCTCAGAGCTTCTCCACTTACAGCTCCAGCTCGCCATGCTGCATCCCTAACCGGACTGTTTTTACAATAAAGTAAGCTTTGCCATACGGGTTCACATGTGTCCAGTGTCTGGCATAGTTCATTTGAATGGGACAGTTCACAATCATCCAGTATTTCAATTTAGGTGCCAGATGGTTTGACATGCACCAGCTTGCTGCATTCCCCTTTCTGGCGTCCAAAAACAATGAACGCTGGATGCCATACAACTGCTGACAACTGATGCACATTGTCTGGATGCCGGAAATATGTGAACCCAGCCTAACAGAGATAGAGTAAAATAGCACCAACTCCCTCAATTTTCAATGAAAAAATTCACCTCGCTAGTGACAAATGACACACTAGTACCAGCATATTAGCAACAGGAAAACACCATTTTGTACATCACAAGGTTTTATTCAGGAATTTTAGCACCTTGTCTATGGGTCATCACGCCCCCTCCCATAGACTTGCATTGAGAGGGCATGGTTGTGACATCACGAGGGGCGTGGCCAACCACCGCAGCTCAAACACAGCATTCAGAACATTTAATTCCGAACCCTGGCCAGTGGAGTACCCCTTTAAAGGTGAAGAAATTTAAGTGTGCAGGTGTGAAGGTAGGCTGACAGAGAAGTGCAGTCCCAGTCTCACCCATTCCACCATCCCTACCTACTCAAAGTTCTCATGATAAGTGGTAATGGCATGAACATAGCCCATACTGGCCTTAAGGACACAGCCAATTTTATTTTTGCAATTTCATTTTTTCCTCCTCGCCTTCTAAAAATCATAACTCTTTTATATTTCCATCTACAGACCCATGTGAGGGCTTGTTTTTTGTATTAACAATTGTACTTTTTAACAGCATCACTCATTTTACCATAAAATACAATTAAAGAAAACTGAAATTTAGAAAATTTTGGAGAGTTTCATTTTTACGCTGTACACTTTATGGTAAAAATTATGATTTCTTTATTCTGTGGGTCAATGCAAATGATACCCAGAAATACATACTTTTCTATTATTGTAATGCTTTTAAAAAATCAGCCATTTAAAGCGCCATATTCCCGCATATGCCGTGATCTGTATTGATCACGGCATCTTAGAGGTTAATGGCGAACATCAGCGTGATCGCTGATGTCTACCATTACAAGCAGGTCCCCGGCTGCTGAGAGCAGCTGGGAGCTGCTGTGCATGATGTGAGCACTGGTCTGGTAAATGAACGTCCAGAGGCATTAAGTACCAGCGCATCAGGACATACATTTACGAACTATAATATGAGGGCACAGGGCTATTTGGGGATTTTATTTTATTTTATTTGGCTGTGCTACAGGGGCTGTAAAGTTAATGTAGTTCATAATACAGTGTCTGTACCTGTGTTTGATGGCTGGTCTCGCAATTCTTTGGTGATTCTTTGCCCCGGATGTTTATTTTTAGAAGCATACAAAACTAGTGTTGTCTCTGGCATTTCCCAGGTTGAAGTGTGGACCGAGCCAATGCATCAGTAGTCGGGTGCCTGTGCTTCAATGGGTGGAGTGACTGCTGGGTGGAAGGGAGATAATTTTCCAAAGAGCTGAAGGGAATTGTAATTTCAAGCACAGTATGCATGGAAGAGAGCCTAGTTGTACTGCGAAGGGTGGGGTGGTTGATGTGTGGGAGGGAGATAAGCCATCTACCATCTAGAAACAAGGCATCCTGGGGATAGTAGTTGGAGGGAGGGCACAGAAACAGGAAATTGCCAGTTCAGGCAAACAAACAAGCCAGCAGAGTGATGAAGGAGACAGGACATGGCCATTTACTACCAGCATAGATCCTTGGTAAGCATGGGCATTACTGGCTGACAGGTAATAAGTAAAGTCACCTCATGTTGGATAACCCCTTTAAACCTGACATGGTTAGGAAGTGTGGGATGTTGCCAATGGGTCTGATTGGCCTGGCAACACAGCCCCACAAAAAGAGTAGTGTGGGATTAAATTGGAGTGCAGCAAGCTAGGGGCATCATAGCTGATAAGTTACTTTTAAATATTTGTGCAGGGGTGATGGGAGGAAGGAAAAGCGGTAGGTTCTTGCCTCTGGGGTTTGGATAGCAGGTTTGGCATTTATAGTGAGATTCGTTTTCTGTATGAAATACATTTTATTTTATATTTAAAATCTTGTGTGCATGTGAGAGATGAATGTACATCAATCCTTGTTTTGTCAAGTTGACTACGAATGGAGTCAATTTGGGAATGTTGCAACTTCCTCTAGGGGCAAGAATCATTAATTCAATTATGATGACTCCAAAAGCACAATGGAAAAACGCTAAAAGGCAACAAAGAACCCAAGGGTGAAGCAAAAGACTTACAGAAGACTCTACGCCTACAGCAACCTCTGTTTATGCATTCATTTGAACAACATTTGAAGAATGGAGCTTGGTATATAGAAAAATAGGAACAGAAACTGGTGGCGCTATCTAAGTGCCATAAATGATGGTCAAGCAATAAAAAAAGTAAAACAAATTGCAGTGGTCCCTCAACATACAATGGTAATTCGTTCCAAACGACCCATCGTTTGTCGAGTCCATTGTATGTTGAGGGATTTGTGCAATGTAAAAAGTGCATTAATACTCACCTGTCCCCGCCGCTCCGGACCGCGTCCTGATGCTGGACGTCCACTCCGGATGCTGTCCCAGGGGCTCCCGATGCTGTCTTCGGGATCCTCCGGCTTCTTCCGCTTTTTCTCTGGTGTCCGGACCTCGCTTTCTGGTGACGTTATTACGTTGGTGCGCCGCGACGGCGTGCGTAGCGACGTAATAACGACACCAGAAAGCGAGGCCCGGATCCCGGAGAAGATGCAGAAGACGCCGGAGGATCGCAAAGTGGACCCGGAGCAGCGGGGATAGGTATGTCAACCTGTCCGGGATGCTAAAACTGCTATCTGACAGCAGCTTAAGCATTTTGCGCTGTCGGATAGCAGTTAATGCGATGGCCCCGACATATAAGAGCATCGTATGTCGATGCTGACATCAACATGCGATGGCCTCTGAGAGGCCATCGTATGTCGATTTGATCATATGTCGGGGCCATCGCATGTCGGGGGGTTACTGTATTGCTGTACAAATGTACATAGATTTAAAGAGGAGGAGCCAATATGTCTATATTAGAGATGAGCGAACTTTTCAAAAATTTGATTCGGCCAATTCGCCGAATTATCCGATAAAGTTCGTTTTCGATACAAATTTTTTCGCACCAAATCTATATTAAAAAAGGCTATTTCTAGCCTACATACAGCATCTATAGGGGTATAGAACACTTTGCTGTGTTCTAAAATGCATATGGAGTGTGCTGGGTTAGTGAAATAATACTGTTATTTAGAACAACATGCAGATTACCGGCATCGCTTTTAGCATCACTGCCGCACAGCAGCACAATTACAGAGCCTGGTAGTGGCATCAGTGTCAGGAGACCATATAGTGACTGAATGACACAGCGTGGAGGTGTTGGCAGCATGAGGAGACCATATAGTGGCTGAATGGCACAGCGTGGAGGTGTTGGCAGCATGAGGACACCATATAGTGGCTGAATGGCACAGTGTGGAGGTGTTGGCAGCGTGAGGACACCATATAGTGGCTGAATGACACAGCTTGGATGAGGCTGAAGCATGAGGACACCATATAGTGGCTGAATGACACAGCGTGGAGGTGTTGGCAGCATGAGGAGACCATATAGTGGCTGAATGGCAAAGCGTGGAGGTGTTGGCAGCATGAGGACACCATATAGTGGCTGAATGGCACAGTGTAGAGGTTTTGGCAGCATGAGGACACCATATAGTGGCTGAATGACACAGCTTGGATGAGGCTGAAGCATGAGGACACCATATAGGGGCTGAATGACACAGCGTGGAGGTGTTGGCAGCATGAGGACACCACATAGTGGCTGAATGACACAGCATGGATATGTCAGCATGAAGAGACCATTTAGTGGCTGAATGACACATCATGGAGGTGTTGGCAGCATGAGAAGACCATATAGTGGATGAATGACACAGCCCGGAGATGCCAGCAGCATGAGTAGGCACTAGGCCTTCACAATCCCTAAGATTAAACGATGAATTAAGAAATTTAAACCGAAGATTTTGTATAGCGGGTGCTACCTATGAGAAAATTTAAAATTCCAAGACCCGGGCCCAACAGCGGCATCAGTAACCCATATATTGCCTGAATGGCACACTACTGGCCAGGCAAGACAGCTTTTCCAGGGCAAACTCTGCTAGTTGTGGCCATAAATCAAGTTTGGCTGCCCAGAAGTCCAGCGGATCTTCAATGGTTGTTGACATGGCCATGTCAAGGTATGCCACCACCTGCTGGTTCAGGTCCTGCTCCATGTCTACCTACTGCAGATGAGTTGCTTCACTATGCGGATGAAGAAAGCTACTCATCAGTGACTGTAGACTCAGGATGCTGCTGATTGAGCTGGTACTGCTCCTGCCACCCCTCCCCTCCCCAGCAGCCATGGCAGTGGAAGGTGAGCGCAGAGGGCCCCCCGAGTCAGACCTGCAAGTGGATGGACCATTGGGCCAACTGACTACGTAGAATCTCTCTGTAGTAGGTCAGTTTGTCCTTCCTCTCAGTGGGTGTAAAAAAGGCCCCCATTTTGGGACGGTAGCGAGGGTCTAATAAGGTGGAGATTCAGAAGTCATCCCGCTGACAAATTTTGACAATTCGGGGGTCACTATGCAAGCAACTGAGCATGCATCGTGCCATTTGCGCCAGTGACTACCTGCCTCCATCTCCACTGCATACTGCCACGGTGTGTCTGGGTCCTGTGTCTCAACTTCCTCATAACCCTCCAGCTCCTCTGGCTGCTCCTGCTCCTCCTCTCCTGTCCAATGACTAGAAACACCGGCCATCTCGTCCAACCTAAACTGTGCCCCGCACTGCCCCTCATCATCCTCCTCCTCCAGTTCAACCCCCACAGGGCTCATGTAGCCTTGAGATGTAGGCGCAATGTCTCCATTGCCATGTCCAGCCATGGTTTCAATCATTTGTTGTAGGAAATGTAGGAGTGGAATTACGTCGTTCATGGCGTAATCCACGCGACTCACAAATAATGTGGCTTCCTCAAAGGGCCTCAGAAAACGGCAGGTGTCACGTATGAGCTGCCACTGGTTCACATTGAAGTTACACAGGGGAGTACTCCTATCTGCTTGAATCATCAAGAAATCCGTGATGGCTTTTCTTTGTTCGTATAGTCTGTCCAACATATGTAGGGTGGAATTCCAACGTGTGGCAATGTCACAAATAAGACTACACGTGAGCCATGCAGGGCGCATGTTTCACATTGCCTTGTAGCAGCGCGGACACGATGTTCGTCCCGTTGTCGGTCACCATGGTTCCCATTTCCAGATTTCGTGGAGTAAGTTATACTCGGATTTCTTTACAAAGGAACGTTAGCAGTTCCTCCCCTGTGTGACTCTGTTTGCCAAGGCAAACCATGTGAAGAACAGTTTGACACCGCCGTGCCCTACTGGAGGATGAGGAGGCGGTGGCGCACACTGTAAGAGGACCAACTGCCTGGGAGCAAGAGCGTGGAGGAGGAAGCGGTGTGACCTGTCCAAGTTGCTGTTGTGGCTGTGCAGGAACCCCATTTACCCAGTGAGCCGTAAAAGACAAGTATTGTCCCTGCCCGTAGTTACAGCTCCACACGTCGGCGCTGCCGTGCACTTTTGAACACACCGACAGGCTCAAGGACTGGCCCACCTTCTCTTGTACAAACTTATGCAGGGCTGGTATTGCCTTCTTCGCAAAGAAATGACGGCTTGGGACTCTTCACCTCGGCTTGGCACAAGCCATCAATTCTCTGAAAGGTGCAGAGTCCACCACTTGAAAAGGGAGGGACTGCAACACCAGCAACTTGGACAGGAGCACATTCAACTTCTGCGCCGTTGGATGAGTGGGCGCATACTGTTGTCTCTTGGACATGGCTTCGCCTATGGATTGTTGGCGGAATGGCTGACTAAAAGCGGGAGAATCAGGAGCCACAGAAGGAGGGTTTGACACACAGCTCCCTTCGGCTGAGGTGGTGGAGCCTGGATGAAGGAGGGAGCGGATGGCTACTGGGTGATGCAGCAGGCTGGACCACTACATCGGAGCCACGGTTCTCCCAGGCCGCTTTATGGTGGAGAAGCATGTGTTGACGCAGGGCCGCGGTGCCGACATTGGGACCCTGACCACGCTTCACCTTCTACCGACAGATCTTGCATGTGGCTATGTGAACCTACTCCGGATGCCTGATGAAAAACTGCCACACTGCCGAGTAGCTGATTTTCCCACCTACAGTCCACACTAATTGACTGCTACTGGTGCTTTCTCCAGAAACCCCTGTTCCACTACCTCCTGGAAAGGTAGGCTGCCACGAAGCAGGTGGTCTTCTCCAGTCACGTTTGGCTCCTTAATTTCCACTTCTGCCACCACGATGACTGCCAACCGTGCTACCGCCTTGCTGCCTCAAGGGCAACCTGCAACTCTCTTCTCCTGATGAAGCCCCTTCTGCACCCAGCTCCCAATTGTGATCGGCTTCATCATCAACAGGTGTGTGCACGTCACTGATGTCCTCCTCAGGTTCCCCAACAGTGTCTGCTTCAGGACCCTGAACCCTTGCAACACCTCCTCCCACGTCACTCTTCACATCACTACTTGGCCGCCTAGCGGAGCAGGTGGCTCATATCTCCTCCCCTTCTTGGTTTGGCAGTAGCTGCTGACTGTCCTCTATTAGATCATCCTCAGTGAATAGTGGAGCTGAACCCACAGCATAGGATACTTCTCTAGGAGAGGGAACAGCATAGGACAAAGGCAATGGGAGGACAGGGACTGCTCCCCGGCCATGCCAACTGAGGGTTGTGTCTGAGGAACCCACCGACTGTTGACTGGGGGTGTCAGATGTCACTTGTGATGATATGGATGAGCGTGTTAACCAATTGACAATGGCAGATGGGTTACTGGACGAGACACGACCGCTGGCTGAGAATGGGAGCTCAGGCCTCTCGCTGCGACTCCTGCTGCAACTCGCCCATAGTCTGCTGCCAACTCTGCCGGAAGTATTCAGGCCTCTGCCACTCCTCTGTGAACGTCCTGGCACTTCTTTGCCTGAAATACTTAGTGCGTATATGAGGGTATTACAATACGCTACACTACTCTTTAAACAGTATTTGTCTAGAACAGCAGCAGGTGATTACTTATGGCTGTCCTTTCACAGTGTTTAGGCCCTTGACAGATTAACAGGTACAAAATGGTACACTACTTGGATGTACGTATGCGATATGCACTGAAGAGGGCAGAAATATGCGCAACAATACGCAGAAAAAAATCTGTATTTTTGTAAAACACCAGCCGGTGAGTACTATTGTCTGGACTTTTCCAGTATGTAGGCCCTTGACAGATTAACAGGTACAAAATTGTACAACACTTGGATGTATGTATGTGGTATGCACTGATGAGGGCAGAAATATGAGCAACAGTACGCAGTAAAAAATCTGTATTTTTGTAAAACACCAGTTGGTGAATACTATTGTTTGGACTTTCACAGTATGCAGGCCCTTGACAGATTAACAAGTACAAAATGGTACACTACTTGGATGTACGTATGCGGTATGCACTGATGAGGGCAGAAATTTGCGCAACAATACGCAGAAAAAATCAACATTTTTTAAAAACACCAGAAGGTGATTACTTTTGCCAGGTGTCAGGACTTTCCCTGTATCTAGGCTTGTTACAGATACAGAATAGTAGACTGCTTTGACATAGACATGTGATATGCACGCATAAGGGCAGACAAATGCACTACAGTCCGCTGAAAAATAACTTATTTGTGAACAGCAGCAGGACCCAACAGTGCAGCCTAAAAAAAAAAAAAAAAAGGATTAAACCCTAATTGCACTCACACAATTTTGAGCAGCAGATTATTTGTGGAGCAAAAAAAAAAAAAACACTGCATTGCACTGAAAAATGAGGAGATAAAATGGTTCATAAAGTTCAGGCAGCTTGTTGATCTGTATGAGGCAGCTAACGGCTATCTGCCCCTCTCTGATGCAATGCTCAATAACGTGAGTAGGAGGTTTAGATATCAAAGATCCTTCTCAGTGAGAACACCAAAGTACTGCACTCCTGTCTTTCCCCAATGCTAATGTGACTAGCAGTTGCAGTGGTATGCTGTGGTATAAGCAATTCACACACACGCAGTCCCGTCCTCGCTATCTCTGAGTGCATGGATGAAATGAAGAGAGGCAAGATGGCTACCGATTATTTAGGGCTGTGACTTCACAGGGGTCAATTAATGCTGATAGGCTGCATCTCACATGTGATTCAGGGTCATCCCGCCTACCTTCATTCCCGCCGCAGTTTCCCGCCCTCCCATAATCCCCTGCCCCATGTATTGACATGTGGATTCGCCATTTTAGCTCTCCAATAGCCTGGAACACTGTAAAATGGAGTTTAATGAAGCGATTTGTGTGATAGAATCAAGGCGATATTCGTATTCGTTGTGAATCGAATTTTTCATGAAATTCGTAACGAATTCGGGTTCGTCAGCTTCGATATGCTCATCTCTAATTCCGTCAACAATCCATCAACAAAGCCATGTCCAAGAGACAACAGTATGCGCCCACTCATCCAATGGCGCAGAAGCTGTATGTGCTCCTTTCCAAGTTGCTGGTGCCGCAGTCCTTCCCTCTTCAAGTGGTGGACTCTGCACCTTTCAGAGAACTGATGGCTTGTGCCAAGCCGAGGTGGAGAGTGCCAAGCCGTCATTTCTTTGCGAAGAAGGCAGTACCAGCCTTGCACAATTTTGTGGAAGAGAAGGTGGGCCAGTCCTTGAGCCTGTGGATGTGTACCAAAGTGCACAACAGCGCCAACGTCTGGAACTTTTACTATGCTCAGGGACAATACATGTCCTTTACGGCTCACTGGGTGAATGTGGTTCTAGCTCAGCCACAACACCAACTTGGACAGGTCACGCCGCTACCTTCTCCACGCGCTCAGGCCATTGGTCCTGTGACAGTGTGCGACTCAGCATCCTCATTCTCCACCGTGTCCTCAGCCTCCACTGCACAGACAAGTCACGCTGTTCTTTACAGGGTTTGCCTTGGCGAACAGAGTCACACAGGGAGGAACTGCTAAAACTCATTCATAAAGAAATCTGAGCATGGCTCACTCCACGTAAACTAGATATGGCAACCGGGGTGATTGGCAACAGGAAGAACACCTTTTCTGTGCTGCGACAAGGAAGGCTGAGCCACGTGCCCTGCATGGCACACTTGTTTAGTCTGGTTGTCAAGTGGTTTCTGAAGTGTTTTGCCTATCTGCAAAACATCCTAACAATGGGAAGGAAACTTTGCATGCACTTCAGCCATTCGTACACCGCAAAGCACGCCCTACTTAAACAGCAGCATCAGAAAGGTATCCCCCACATGTTGGAATTCCACCCTCCAGATCTTGGACCGACTATACAAACAGAGAAAAGCCATCACCAATTTCTTGATGAGTAAAGCGGATAGGGGAACTTCCATGTGTAACTTCAAAGTCAACCAGTGGCAGCTCATACATGACAACTGCCGTTTGCTCAGGTCAGTCACCAGGATTATGGGATGAACAACGTCATTCCGCTGCTTCATTTCCTACAACACGTGTTGGAAAAGATGGCTGGTCAGGGCACTTCAGATGTACCACCTACATCTCACAGCCACATGATCCTTGTGGGGGCTGAACTGGGGAAGAAGGAGGAGGAGGGGAAGGGGCACAGTGGAGCACAGTTTAGGTTTCATGAAATGGGTGGTTTTTCTAGTCATCTGACAGGAGAGGAGGAGCAGCAGAGGAGCTAGAGGGTTATGAGGAAGGTAAGACAGAGGACCCAGACACACTGTGGCAGTATGCAATGGAGATGGAGGCAGGGAGTTCGTCCGAGTCACTTGCAGAAATGCCACGATGCATGCTCACTTGCTTGCGTAGTGACCACCGACTTGTCACCATTCGGCAGCGGGATGACTTCTGGCTTTCCACCTTATTGGACCCTAGCTACCGCCACAAAATGTGGGCCTTTTTTCCACCCACTGAGAGGGAGGACAAACTGATCTACTACAGAGACATCCTACTTAGTCAGTTGGCCGATGCCTATCTGCGCCATCGTCCATCCTCTCGCAGGTCTGACTCGGGGGGCCCTCTGCGCTCACCTTGCAGTTCAATGGCTGCAGCCTGAGTCTACAGTTGCTGATGAGTAGCTTTTTTCCCCCACATAGTGAAGCAACTCATCAGCATTGGGTAGACATGGAGCAGGACCTGAACCAGCAGGTGGTGGCATACCTTGACATGCCTATGCCAACACACCTTGAAGATCCGCTGGACTTCTGGGCAGCCAAACTTGATTTGTGGCCACAACTAGCAGAGCTTGCCCCGGAAAAGCTGTCCTGCCCGGCCAGTAGGTTGCCATCAGAGCGGGTGTTTAATGCAAAGGGGGCCATAGTAACCTTAAGGAGAACTTGTCGACAAAAAATTTGGAGATACTGACCTTTGTGAAGATGAATCAGGCATGGATCAGCCAGAATTTCCACTCACGAATGCCTGATGCATCAGAGTATATTGACCATATGCGCATATAACCCAAATATGTTGGATACAGGGATATGGTGGATTCCTAGGAGTGCTGCGATGCCATAGGGATTTGAGGACAGATTTGGATCCGTCCGCAAGTAAATCAAGAAGAAACAAAAAGATCCCTCTCTAGGCGCTGCTTCTCCCAATGGATTCACACAGATGAGGTTGTCAGGCAAAAGTTTTCTAGAAAGCTTTTGCCTGACAATCTCATCTGTGTGAATCCATTGGGAGAAGCAGCACCTAGAGAAGGATCATTTTGTTTCTTCATAATATATTAGCTGTGGAATTACCACAAGAATCCAATGAAACAGGTGGGAGTGATAACAATGAACCATAACTGCATACATGAAACATTTGTATTTCCACAAAGAGTAAGACAGTGGGAGGGG
This sequence comes from Hyla sarda, assembly GCF_029499605.1. Classification (NCBI taxonomy): domain Eukaryota; kingdom Metazoa; phylum Chordata; class Amphibia; order Anura; family Hylidae; genus Hyla; species Hyla sarda. The sequence continues at coordinate 424,189,951 of NC_079189.1, forward strand.
GGGTGGGGGCGCTGAGAGCCACAGGCTGTAAAAGGTGGTATCTCACCTCGTGGCAGATTGCCAGCTCGATGCTCATCAGAATGGGTACTCAAAAAATTTAAATAACTTTAAATAAAATAAAATAAAAATTTTATAAAAAATCTATTTATTCTCTTCAATTTTTACGCCATATGGTCTCCCTGCTGCCACATCCAGACGCTCTGCGGCAGAAATTCTAATAGCGATGCCTGTAATCTGCATGTCATACTGAATAACAGTATTATTTCACTAACACAGCACATTCCCTATGCATGTTAGGACAAAGCAAAGTGTTGTACACCCCTATTGAGGCTCTCTGTAGGCCAGAAATAGCAGTTTTTAACCCCTTAAGGACTCATGACGTACTGGAACGTCATGAGTCCGCTCCCGATCTATAAAGCGGGGCCACGGCGGGGCCCCGTGTCATAGCGGGTCGGGCCCGGCCTCTAACAATGCTGCTGCGCGCTATTAACCCTTTAGACGCGGCGTTCAAAGTTGAACGCCGCGTCTAAAGTGAAAGTGAAAGTATGCCGGTTAGCTCAGGGAGCTGTTCGGGATAGCCGCGGTGAAATCAAGGCATCCCAAACCGTTTACAGGACAGCCGGAGGATCCCTACCTGCCTCCTCACTGTCCGATCGCTGAATGACTGCTCAGTGCCTGAGATCCAGGCATGAGCAGTCATGCGGCAGAGTCATCGATCACTAGTTTCCTATGAGAAACCAGTGATCAATGTAAAAGATCAGTGTTTGCAGTGTTATAGGTCCCTATGGAAATAAAGTGAATAAAGATCATTTAACCCCTTCCCTATTAAAAGTTTTCCCATAAAAAAAAAACTGTGTAAATAAAAATAAAAATAAACATATGTGGTATCGCCGCGTGCAGAAATGTCCGAATTATAAAAATATATTGTTAATTAAACCGCACGGTCAATCACGTGCGCACAAAAAAATCCAAAATAGTGCATTTTTGGTCACTTTTTATGTCAAGAAAAATGAATAAAAAGCGATCAATATATCCTATCAATGCAAAAATGGAACCGCTAAAAACTTCAGATCACGGCACAGAAACTGAGCCCTCATACTGCCCCATACGCAGAAAAATAAAAAAGTTATAGGGGTCAGAAGAGGACAATTTTAAACGTATACATTTTCCTGCATGTAGTTATGATTTTTTCCAGAAGTACGACAAAATCAAACCTACATAAGTAGGGCATCATTTTAATCGTATGGACCTACAGAATAAAGATAAGGTGTCATTTTTACCGAAAAATGTACTGTGTAGAAACGGAAGCCCCCAAAAATTATAACATGGTGTTTTTTTTTTTTTCAATTTTGTCTCACAATAATTTTTTTTTTCCATTTTGCCATAGATTTTTGGGTAAAATGACTGATGTAATTACAAAGTAGAATTGGTGACGCAAAAAATAAGCCATCATATGGATTTTTAGGTGCAAAATTGAAAGAGTTATGATTTTTTAAACGTAAGGAGGAAAGAACGAAAATGCAAAAACGGGAAAAACGCTGAGTCCTTAAGGGGTTAATAACGATTTGCCGCAAATAAATTTGTCAGAACCAAATTTTTTGGGAAAATTTTAATCGGCCGAATCAAATTTTTCTAAAGTTCGCTCATCCCTAGTTATTTTTCTCCTCCTTGTAGGATTGTTACACTATCACCACAATTAATTATAAAATGAATAAATAATTAAACAAGTACTGTATATTGTAATCATTATTATAATTGTGCCATAAGACTATTTCAAGAAATTGTAATTATGTAATTAGGTTTCATTTATTCTTTTTTCCCCAAAGAATGATGAAGGGAAAATATAAATTGAAGGTTGGATTGTATCTTTGCATGTTACTGTATTTTATAACGCTGCATAATATACTGGAAGCACAGCTGGTTGTGTATACATTCTACTAAAATATTCTAAGTGCTCAAGATGTATTATACAAGCTCCCTGCAAATGCAGACAAAATAACCCAGGAAGCAGATATAAGACTTCGTGAATTATAACAGACTTTTTATTTTAGAATTTCTTTAGATTATTTGGTAAGTTTACGGTTTTCTTAAAGCAGTACCAACAATTTTTAAAAGTAGTGTAAAGACAAAAAGGAAAATTAATTAAAATCAGTGCAAAGAGAAAAGTGGAGCAGTTGCCAATAGCAACCAATGAGATTGCTTCTTTTTAAAAATTAATCAGAAACAATCTGATTGGTTGTTAGAGGCTACTGCTCTAGCAACCAATACATCTCCCTCTAGAAGCTGAAAGCTCCACATTCTGAGAAGTTTATGGCACACTGAAGATAACTGGTGACAATTTAGGTGGTTTAACTTTTTGACGTTGTTTGATAATTAGGAGTGGTGAAATATTTCATAATGTTTCAGTAGTTCATTTAGATTGTCTTTAAGGTGCCCCAAATATCCATCATGAGTGTTTTTATCCAGTACAGAATGGGGGAAAGTCTACATTGAAGGAAATATTTTTATTTATTCTCCTCTTGGTTTTGTAGGTAAAGAAATTATGTTTCTATCATTTTATTATTAGGTTTATATAAACTATTATACTATGGATATTGCCATGGGGGAGTTGGGAATTAATTTTTTTCTCTGTTGTGGGGCAATTGGCATCAGCCTCAGGGTTTTTTTTTCCTTCTTCTGGATCAACACAGTAGGGTTTTAGGAAGAACTTGTACTCTTCTCTTTTTTCAACCTTATAATCTATACAATTGAACAGTGAGAGAAAGAATAACACGAAAAAATCTTGAAAAATGCATTTCAAATAAGTTATGAAATGATCTACTATCAATCAACAAGATTTCTGACTCCCAGGTGTCTTTTAAATAGGTACTGAGCAAAGATTAGGAGCACTCTCTTGAGTGTAGTGCTTCTAATCTTACCCTGTTACCTGTATAAAAGACAGCTGTCGACAGAAGAAATCAATCAGATTCCAAACTGCTTGTCCAAGGATGTCAAGGACAATATTGTAAACCTACACAAGGCTGGAATGGGCTGCAAGACAATCAACAAGCAACAGTTGCTGCGATATTTTGCAAATTGAAGAAACAAAATTACTGTCAATCTCCCACAATCAGGTGCACCATGCAAGATTTCACCTGGTGGAGATTTTTTGATCATGAGAATGGTGAGGATTTATCAATGATCTCAAGGCAGCTGGGACCATAGTTACCAAGGAAACAATTAGTAACACACTACGCTGTGAAGAACTGAAATCCTGCAGCACCTTCAGCTCCCCCTGGTTTCATAGACAGCAATGCATTTCTGAGCAGAATCCACAAAAACATTGAACAGGTATTTGTGAATGCTGGAATCACATATATTATATACAGTATATACTGCTGACAATGACTCCTGCAAAAACATCCTAAAAAATATGGATAGCAATGGATATCAATGAGCGTGGAAATTGTATTTTAATATTTGAGGTGTTAATATATTTGTTTGTTAATATTATAAAAGAATAAGTTTAGTACTTTTAGAAGCCACTGAGAAATTGATCCTTTTTCTGCTGTCTTGAGCAGGTTTTATACAGTTTATACATATAGTATATCTGTAACGGGACACGGCAGGTGGTGGATCCTCTGAGTCTGTGTGGATGATGACGTGAGCCATGTCAGGGAGCGGAGTCTAAGGTGCCGCTGGTTTTCACCAAAGCCCGCCGCAAAACGGGATGGTCTTGCTGCGGCAGGCGGCACCCAGGTCGTTACCCCTGGCACGACTCGTCCACACAGTAGCTGGGAGGTGGCTTGGCACAGAAGGAAACTGACAGGACGTGGAAAGATGGCAGTAGGTCAGAGCAGGTAACACAGGTGTAGGGTAGGAAAATTAGCAAGGAACAGGTACACGGTAACAGAGACACAGAAACACAGTAGCTTTTTCTAGGGCACAAAGGCAACAAAGATCTGGCAGGGAACCCAGGGAGGAGTTGATATTTAAGTACAGGTGACAGCTATACACACTTGATTAATTGAGCACTGGCCCTTTAAGTGAAAGAGTTCTGGAACGCGTGACCTAGGAGGCGGGGGCACGTGCGCCGGAGCTGCGAGAACATGGAGAGGCAGAAGATAAGGAAGGTGAGTAGCGGGCTGGGATTCGCATGCAGGCGTGTCCCGAAAAGCGAATCCCAGCCCTGCTGGCAGCCGGGACATAAGCAGAGAGCGCTCAAAGCCGGCGTGTCCGCCTGGAGTGCAGGTGTTACAGTCACACACAACCCTTTGGTCTCCCCTTCATCTTTGAAATTCAGAGAGTTTCCCACTACACGAGACCAGGGGGATTCTGGAATGGGCAAAGGCTGTAAGGAACTTGCAGGCTTCTGACGTGGAGTCTTCCGTCTTCTAAGGTGACCAAGTGTCAAGGAAGAATTTCCCCAATTCAAGACTTTATGTCTGAGTTTAACAGGCACAGAAGACATCACAGGGGGAACAAGACAGTGTTCTTGGCAATATTGTCCCCAACATGTCCCCAACTCCTACTTGTCCAAGTTGAGAGTGTTCTCCTGGACAAGGAGGACGTATAGAACTGTCTTTGAGAAAGTGCTTCGGACTGGCACAATATAAGCACAAATTCTCATTGCGTCGACAGGATTTTTCCTGCTGCGTCAAGTGAAAACGGCCCACTCCCATAGCCTCTTCGGCAGGAGGCAAAGTAGAGAGTAGGGGTGATTGTTGGAAAAAGGGAGCCAGACGAGGTAAACAATGTGTTCAGGCAGGTTCTTTTTCCAAAGGAAGTTCCTCCTGCCTCTCAGCAAAATGCACATCAATGCAAGTGGCTAAATGGATAAGTTCGCTCAGGTTAGCCGGAGAATGTCATGCAACAAGAGCATCCTTGCTTCTACAGGAAACTCCTTTTTTACAGGGTGAACACACATTCCAAGAAAGTTCAGAGGCAAGAGGGTCGAACTGAACCGCATAGTCACCAATGGAGGAGTTCCTTTGGCAGAGATTAAGGAGAGCAATCTCGGCAGAGTATGCTCGCGTGGGTTCTTCAAATGCATTGTGGAATTCTGCAAGGAAGCCTGACAGGTTCAAGGAGACTGGATCTCTACGATCCCAGAGAGGAGTAGCCCAGGCCAAAGCTTTTCCAGAAAGTAGACTGAACACAAATGCCATTTAAGCATGCTCGGTCGGGAACAGATCCGCCATGAGTTCTAGGTGGATAGAACACTGTGTCACAAAGCCTCTACACAGCTTGGGATCTCCGTCATACATGGAAGACAAGGACAAACAAAGCTTGGTGCCAGGAGAAGCTGCAGACACAGGAGGAGCTCAAGAACAGGTGGCTGCTGCTGTTGCTGTTGTTGCTGCTGAGCAGCAAGAAGCTGTTGCACCATGGCTGAGAGTTGTTTCAGTTGTTGCGCCTGATGGACTAACTACTGCGACTGTTAAGCCACAACAGTGGGAAGATCCCAGACATTTGGCAAAGACACCCCAGCAGGATCCATGGCCGGATCTTAATGTAACGGGACAAGGCAGGTGGTGGATCCTTTGGGCCTCTGTGGATGATGACGTGAGCCAGGGAGCGGAGTCTAAAGTGCAGCTGATTTTAGGTGTAGACACTTGATTAAATGAGCAATGGCCCTTTAAGTAAAAGAGCTCCGGCACGTGCTCTAGGAGGTGGGGGCACGTGCACCGGGGCTACGAGGACACGGAGAGGTGGAAGATGAGGAAGGTGAGTGACGGGCTGGGATTCGCGAAGCGAATCTTAGCCCCGCCATCAGTGGGGACATAATTAGAGAGCCCTCACGGCCAGCATGTCCGGCCAGAGGGCAGGTGTTACAATATCCACACTATGACAAAAGTTTGGAACCCAATTCGTTTAGATTTGTTCATGTTTTCTGTCCATGTTTCTGGGAGCCTAAAAAAAAAAAAAGATCTTTTATAATTTATTTATTTTTGTTACCTTTTTTTTGTATGTCCATTATTTTTTTTATAATCTTTATCATGTATATTAAAGCCTAAAACTGTAAAACTTTACAAAATGTTAACCAAGAGATATTACATGCTTTCTGCAGTCCTTACAAGAGATGGGTGAACTTAACCTGTAGAATCTTAGTTCGGTCAGAACTCTGTAGAAGTTTGGTTCGGTGCACACTCATGGCAGAAAGGAGAAAGAGGAAGGATGACCTCAGGGTAGTACATTATAATGTTCAAACTGCTCTCCCAGCCAATCAGGAGACAGCATAGAGGTGATGTCAAACTGCTATAAAAGCCTATGCACATAGCCTCAGTAGCGAGTTAAGAAAGTGGCTGAGCGCCATGTGATACTTCGTTCACACGTATGAAGAAGATGGACCGGAGGACCGATCAGCTGTAGTGGCACTCCGTAGGAACCCAGGAAGGTGAGTGATGGTTTATTTTCATTTTTTTGCAGCCCTGGCAGGACGGAGCAGGAGTAGTCTGCTCCAGAGTACTCCTTTAATTGTGAAAATGTATAGGTTCACTTTTATGTACTTTCTGCAATGTTATCCTTCATAGTCCTAACCTTGTGTACTCACAAAACACTTTATGGAGAATATACAGATGTTTCATTCCTTACTTTTCCTCTTACCTGAGTTTATGCAGATATTTGATGTGAGATGAACAACTTGGTAAAGAAACATATGATTTGGCATTACTTGTCAGGAAATGTGTATAATTGCTATATGTGTCACTCTTTGCCCCGCCCCAAGTAGTTGTAAAGTGAATGTCAGCTTGTCTATGGTTTTAATGCAATGTTATAGTAAGTAATAATATATTAAGTCTTCATTGTGAGAAACTAGAGTCAAAATTCAGAGAAAGGTCAAGATCAACACTTCTTTAGATTAAACATGGCCACACTAAATTGTTCAGAAGTAGAATGTTTTTGTATAAACGTTTGACCTGAGAAGAAAGACGATATAGGGGATTTTTTTTGCTTTTAAAAGTAAATTAAATTTATTATTCTGTGGGTATTTTGTTTCCCTTTCTCTCCAAGACAGAGCCTATATGCTCTATTTATAAGGTAAAATACTTTGTACGCGTTAAACACGAAATAATTACATAATCAATATCTTCACATCTATGGTGAGTAGTTATATGCCTATAGCTACTGAAAAACCATCTATCTAGTCCTGAGCCTAAAACAAAACTCACCCATATGTATTTAACATCTTGCATGGTCTCAGTGAAAATAATGCAGATGTGTCTTCTTCATGCAATACTAATACAAATTCTGATTTGAAACATTGGCATTTTATTGTGTTCGAGTAGTAAAAAGGGTAATACAAAGAGAAAAAAAATAGTTTCCTGGTGACAGAGGTAATTGACAAATCTGTATAACTTTCTATTTCAAAATCTCAAGTCTTCTAGAACTTATCGGTTTCTTTATGCTTTGGAGGAAATGCTCACTGCTGCCACTTCTGTCTATATCAGGAACCATCTAGAAGGCATCCAGGAATGATCTGAGGATAATGATCAGTTATTGACACACATTCGAAAAAGTCAGCTAGACATCTTATCCCCTATCCAAAGGCCTCCGGGACCCCCCCACGATCTCCGGCCTGGCAACCCGCATTCTGCACTTTTATGTTGAGAATGGTGGCTGTGCTAGGCTCCGGTATATAACAACTTATCCCCTATCCTAAGGATAGAGGATAAGTGTAAGATCGCAGGGGTCCAACTGCTGGGGCCCCCTGCAATCTCCCGAGTGGCCCCCTGCATGAAACGAGCATTTTCGACCACCGCACAAAGCGGCGGCCAACACGCCCCCTCCATGCAGCTTTATGGGAGAGTCGGAGTTGCTTTCGCCAATCTCCGGCTCTGCCATAAAGCTTCATGGAGGGGGCTTGTTGGCCACAGCTTCGTGCTGTGGTCGAAAATTTTCGTTTCATGCAGGGAGCCCGGGCGCCATTCGGGAGATCACGGGGGGGCCCCAGCGGTCAGAGCTCCCATGATCTAACACTTATCTCCTATCCTTAGGATAGGGGATAAGTTGTCACATCCCAGAGTTATCCTTGAACCCCTTAAGGACACAGGGTTTTTCTGTTTTTGCATTTTCATTTTTTCCTCAACACCTTCTAAAAATTCATAACGCTTTCAATTTTGCACATAAAATTCCATATGATGGCTTATTTTTTGCGCCACCAATTCTACTTTGCAGTGACATTAGTCATTTTACCCCAAAATGCACGGCGAAATGGAAAAAAAATTAATTGTGCCACAAAATTGAAGAAAAAATTTCATTTTATGACATTTGGGGGCTTCCATTTCTACGCAGTGCATTTTTCGGTAAAAAATAACAACTTACCTTTATTCTGTAGGTCAATATGGTTAAAATGATACCCTGCTTATATAGGTTGAATATTGTCATACTTCGGAAAAAAATCATAACTACATGCAAGAAAATGTATATGTTAAAAATTCTCATCTTCTAACCCCTATAACTTTAAATTTTTTCTGCATAGGGCCGATATGGGGGACTCATTTTCTGTGCCGTGTTCTGAAGTTTTTATTAGTACCTTTTTGTATTGATCGGACTTTTTGATGGCTTTTTATTCATTTTTCCATGATACAAAAAGTGACCAAAAATACGCTATTTTGGACTTTGGAATTTTTTTGTGCGTACGCCATTGACCATGCAATTTAATTAGTTATATATTTTTATAGTTCGGACATTTACGCATGCAGCGAAACCACATATGTTTATTTTTATTTTTATTTACACAGGTTATTTATTTTTTTTTTTTGGGAAAAGGGGGGTGATTCAAACTTTTATTAGGGAAGGGGTTAAATGACCTTTGCTAAATTTTTTTTTTACAGTGCTATAGCTCCCATAGGGACCTATAACACTGCACACACTGATCTCTTATGCTGATCCCTGCAAAGCCATAGCTTTGAGATAGGGGCTCGATTGCTCAAGCCTGTAGCTCAGGCTTGGAGCAATCAAACCCAGATTGGACACCGCGGAGACAGGTAAGGAGACCTCCGCTCGCATCCTAGCTGATCACGATGTCCCGATCAGCTCGACTGAGCTGCCAGTAAGTGCTTACTTTCCCTTTCAGACTCGGCGGTCAACTTTGATCGCCGCGTCTGAAGGGTTAATAGAGCACGGCACATCGATCGGTGGCGCGCGCTGTTAGCCCAGGGTCCCGGCTATGAATAGCAGTGGGGACCGACCCGGTGTGAGGCGGGATTAAGGTGTGACCCCGTTTTAACCCCTTAAGGACGCAGGGTTTTTCCGTTTTTTGCATTTTCATTTTTTCCTCAACACCTTCTAAAAACCATAACGCTTTCAATTTTGCACATAAAATTCCATATGATGGCTTATTTCTTGCGCCACCAATTCTACTTTGCAGTGACATTAGTCATTTCACCCAAAAATCCACGGCGAAACGGAAAAAAAATTCATAGTGCGACAAAATTGAAGAAAAAATGTCATTTTGTAACTTTTGGGGGCTTCTGTTTCTACGTAGTTCATTTTTCGGTAAAAATAACACCTTATTCTGTAGGTCCATACGGTTAAAATGATACCCTACTTATATAGGTTGGATATTGTCGTACTTCGGAAAAAAATCATAACTACATGCAGGAAAATTTATATGTTAAAAATTCTCATCTTCTAACCCCTATAACTTTTTTATTTTTCTGCATACGGGCCGGTATGAGGGCTCATTTTTGGCTCCGTGTTCTGAAGTTTTTATCGGTACAATTTTTGTATTGATTGGACTTTTTGATCACTTTTTATTCATTTTTTCATGATATAAAAAGGGACCAAAAACACACTATTTTGGACTTTGGAATTTTTTTGTGTGCACGCCATTGACCGTGAGATTTAATTAACGATATATTTTTATAGTTCAGACATTTACGCACGTGGCGATATCACATATTTTTATTTTTATTTACACAGTTTTTTTGGGGGGGGGGAAGGGGGGTGATTCAAACTTTTATTAGGGAAGGGGTTAAATGACCTTTGTTAACTTTTTTTCACTTTTTTTTTGCAGTGTTATAGCTCCCATAGGGACCAACAACACTGCACACACTGATCTCTTGTGCTGTTCCCTGTAAAGCCATAGCTTTGCACGGATCAGTGAGATAGGGGCTTGATTGCTCAAGCCTGTAGCTCAGGCTTGGAGCAATCAATCGACGATCGGGCGCTGCGGAGACAGGTAAGGAGACCTCCGCCTGCGTCCCAGCTGATTGGAACATCGCAATTTTATCGCGATGTCCCAATCAGCCCGACTGAGCTGCCGGGAAGCGTTTACTTTCGCTTTCAGACGCGGTGGTCAACTTTGATCGCCGCGTCTGAAGGGTTAACAGCGCGTGGCACAACAATCAATGTTGCTCGCTGTTAGCCCAGGGTCCCGGCTATGATTAGCAGCCGGGACTGACCCGGTGTGATGCGGGGTCACGGCGTGACACTGTTTTAAACACCGGACCGGGCGTAGGGCGTACAGGTACGCCCTACGTCCTTAAGATGTTAAACACAGAGTGGAGTTTGCTCCATGCAGTGGATTACTGTGATGCCGGGCCGGAGATCGTGGGGGGGTCCCAGCTGCCGGACTCCCCCCCCCCCCCACAATTAGTGATCTTATTCCCTATCCTTTTCTATCCTATTTTAGCGTAATGTATTTATTTTTAGTACCACTTACTAGTGTTGCTCGCGAATATTCGCAATGCAAATTTTATTCGAGAATATCGCATATTCGCGAATGTTCGTGAATATATCACTATATATTCGTAATTACGAATATTCGTTGTTTTTTTTATTTTTTTATTTTTTTTTTCACAGTACACATCACAGTGATCATCTCTTTCTGCTTCCAGCTTGTGTGGTGTAAAAAAGGCTCTAATACTACTGTGTGAGACCGGTGTGCGAATTTTCGCATATGCGAAAATTTGCATATGCTTATTTTCGCATATACGAATTTTCGCTTATGTTAATTTCTGTATATGCTAATTTTCGCATATGTGGATTTTCGCATACACGAATTTTCGCATATGCGAAAATAAATCGAGAATATTACGAATATGCGAATATCCGCAAATATATGACGAATATTTGTCCATATATTCGCGAATATTCGCGAATTCGAATATGGCCTATGCCGCTCAACACTACCACTTACAGGTAAGTATACATTTGTTGTATTACACATAAACTCAAGACTTGCAAGTATTGCAGAGCATTTGGCCTATATAGACATGGATAATGATACATATTAATAACATGACATTCTATATATCTTAAAATCTATACAGCCTAAAGGGTATGGGGTGTGATAATCTTGATAATGCGAACTTGCCACTGTACTGCTAGGCTAGTAATAGAAGAGACAGCATAGATTATTAGGGCTTTTCTTTCACCCCTTAGTCTGGCTATTTCTGTTATCTGATGACCTTGTTTCCTATGTCCCAGCTCAGATTGGTAACTTCTTACAAGCTATTTTCTTATCAAGTCCTTATTATTTCTATGCTGAGTATGTGCTTTTCGTTACATGTTTTAGGGTCTTAACACCATCATGAAAATAGGTTCTGGGAGAGAACCAAAATGTTGTTACTTCACATTTGATCAAATAAACCTTTATTAACATTTCAAATGCTGCAGTGAATTCTCTTTGTAGATAGATAGATAGATTGATAGATATGTATAGGCTAGATGTAGCAGTTTAGTCCCACAATTGTTTGCTCAACGTGAGCTCTTATATTAGGATGTCATGATGTTAAGGGGGTATTCCGGCCATAGACATCTTATCTTAGATGTCTGATCATGGGGGCCCCGCTGCTGGGGCCCCCTGCCATCTCTGTGCAGCACCAGCATTCTATGCTGGGCTGCTGTTCCAGTCATGCCGCCACGCCCCCTCCTATAGACATGAATGGAGGGGCATGATGTGATGTCATGAGGGGGCGTGGCAAGATGTCACTTCTCCAGTCCCTGAAATACAGAGGTTCCTAATACTGGAGCAGCAGCTTGGCCTAGAATGCTTGTGCTGCACAGAGACTGCAGGGCATTCCCGCGGGGGGCCACCTACGATCAGACATCTTATACCCTATTCTTTAGATAGGGCATAAGATTTCTATGGCCAGAATACCCCTGTCTGTATGACAGTTTTAGAAAGGACCATTTAAGACCACAATTTTGTCTTTTGATGTCACTGGAGTTTAGATGCATTTTGCACAATTCTGGCATATACTTACTTCATACAAGTGAAAATATATTACCATTTTTTATTTAAAGAGTACCTGTCATCATCTAAACTTTCCCTGATCCCCCTCCCCATCTGTCCCTTTCTCTAACTATGCCTATCCCTGTGTTTATTGAGGTTTAAAACGCTGTGTAAATACCTTTTTTTATCCCTCTTCATTAGCTCAGGAGCACTGTCTTTCTGAGGGGTGGAAGGAGGCGGGTCCCGGCAGGCATGATGTCACATGAAGCCTGGCTGGGACTCTGCTTCTGCCAGTCTTCCTGTATGCTGCTCTCCCTCTGCAGCAGTGTTTCCCAACCAGGGCACCTCCAGCTGTTGCAAAACTACAACTCCCAGCATGACCAGACAGCCAACAGCTGTCCTCCGGGCATGCTGGGAGTTGTAGTTTTGCAACAGCTGGAGGCACCCTGGTTGGGAAACACTGCTCTGCAGTGTGCATACAGACTAAGTACAGGGAAGGGACGTCAGCCTGTCTCTCTCTCTCTCTACTGTGTCTCTCTGCACTAAAAAGTCAATGCTGAGAACCAGGGGCTGAGGGAGCAATTGCAGAGGCAGTGATTAAGATGAATGTCGGGGGGGGGGGGGGGGGGGGGGGAGATAATACAATGTATAAGATAACGTGTGGTGAGGGGCAGGGAGAACACAGAGCAGGGGGGAGGGGGAGGTGACTGGCCTCTGTTATATGAGAGGCATGTGCAGGCTTGTAGCTCACAGGCTGAGAGTACTGAACTTCCGGTGGAAGGACCAGAGCCCTTCAGCATTAGTCCTAAAAGCTGTACACTTACTATGAAAAGCATAGGATGCTGCTTGCAGACCAGGCATAGAAGAGTGACCCCTAGTGGCCAAAAGTATAAAATGAAAAAACTGGTATAAATATTAATATTTTTTAATGAAGATATATTACAATATCTCTTCATTAATGATTATGAACAACATATTAAAAGTTTTTGTTGATGACAGGTACTCTTTAACTGTGTATTACCACTTTTTCAAATTGCACTTTGCCTAGTCAAATCTAAGTAGTATTAATATAATTTAGCTGTGCTTCAGAAGATGCATATAAAGTAAGTACCTTATGTTTTTTTTGTTTGTTTTGTTTTTTATATATATAGTCAAAATGCATTCAGGAAATGTAAACATAACTGAATTCCAGCTTGTTGGATTTAAAAATCTTCACAACTTTCGAATCTTTATTTTTATTTTCTTTCTCCTCATATATATTTTCACTTTGTCCGGAAATCTTCTGATCGTTTTTCTTGTAGCAACCAGTGCTCGTCTTCATTCTCCGATGTACTTCTTTCTAAGCAACCTATCTGTATCTGAGATTGTTTTCACTACAAATATTATTCCCAACATGTTAGACAACTTACTTTCAGAAGATACTTCTATATCATTCCCTGGGTGCTTGACTCAATATTATTTCTTCAGTTCTTCAGCCACGACTGAATGCTTACTACTTGCAATTATGTCATATGACAGATATTTGGCGACATGCAGGCCCCTACATTACTTTTCTCTTATGAATTTTAAATTGTGCTGTCAGACTGCCATGTGTTCTTGGTTAGCCGGTTTAGCAATATCAATGGTTACCCTTATTTTACTATGCAAGTCACATTTTTGTGGTCCAAACATAATAGATAGTTTTTTCTGTGATCTTTCACCCCTTATAGAACTTTCCTGTTCAGATAAATTCCTGATAGAAATTGAATCATTTGTATTTGCATCCCTATTGACATTATTTCCCTTTCTATTTATCATTACAACTTACATAATTATTATCTACAATATTTTCAAGATTCCTTCATCAACTGGTAGAAAGAAGACCTTTTCCACATGTAGTTCTCATCTTGTTGTTGTATCCATTTATTATGGAACTCTTATTGCTATGTATGTAGCGCCATCTCGAAGGCAAATATTCAGTATTAGCAAAGCACTGTCATTGCTTTATACTGTAGTTACTCCGCTGTTTAATCCAATTGTGTACAGCCTTAGAAATAAAGAAATTCACATTGCACTGAACACCATGATAAAACGTTTTACAATGCAACCATTTGCAAAATAGTAAAAATGTTAAAAATGAAGGTCCAGATTTATCAAACTGTGTGAGAGAAATAATAGAGCAATTTTTCCACAGCAACCAATCACAGCTCTGGTTTAACTTTACCAGAGCTCAATAGCTGAGTTGTGATTGGCTGCTGTGGAAAAATCATTCACATTTTTCTCTCACACAGTTTGATAAATCTGGGCCGAAGTGTTAGTTGGTGAGGGGCCTGACTGCACACCAAAATGGTGGCATAATGCAGTGGCTCATACTGCAACAGCCCTTCTCTGCCATTTTTACGTGCAACCAGCAGAACCTAAAGGGGTATTCCAGGAAAAAACTTTTTAATATATCAACTGGCACCACAAAGTTAAACAGATTTGTAAGTTACTTCTATTAAAAAAAAAAAAAATCTTAATCCTTTTAATAATTATCAGTTGCTGAAGTTGAGTTCTTTTCTGTCTGGCAATAGTCCTCTCTGCAGACATCTCTGCTTGTCTCGGGAACTGCACAGAGACGAAGAGGTTTGCTATGAGGATTTGCTTCTACCCTAGACAGTTCCCAAAACAGGTGTCATTAGAGAGCACTTAGACAGAAAATAACAACTCAACTTCAGAAGCTCATAAGTACTGAAAGAATTAACCCTATTAGCACTATTAACCCTTTAGACGCGACGTTCAAATTTGAACGCCGCGTCTAAAGTGAAAGTGAAATCATGTCGGTTAGCTCAGTGGGCTGTTCGGGATAGCCGCGGCGAAATTGCAGCATCCTGAACAGTTTAAAGGACAGCCGGAGGGTCCCTACCTGCTTCCTCGCTGTCCGATCGCCAAATCACTGCTCAGTGCCTGAGATCCAGGCATGAGCAGTCAAGCGGCAGAATCATTGATCACTGGTTTCCTATGAGAAACCAGTGATCAATGTAAAAGATCAGTGTGTGCAGTGTTATAGGTCCCTATGGGAGCTATAACACTGCAAAGAAAAGTGAAAAAAAAGTGAATAAAGATCATTTAACCCCTTCCCTATTAAAAGTTTGAATCACCCCCCTTTTCCCATAAAAAAACACAGTTTAAATAAAAATAAACATATATGGTATCACTGCGTGCGGAAATGTCCGAATTATAAAAATATATATCATTAATTAAACCGCAGGGTCAATGGCATACGCGCAAAAAAATTCCAAAGTCCAAAATAGTGCATTTTGGTCACTTTTTATACCATGAACAAATGAATAAAAAGTGATCAATAAGTCCTATCAATGCAAAATTTGTACCCTTAAAAACTTCAGATCACGGCGCAAAAAATTAGCCCTCATACAGCCCTCATACTGCCCCAAGTTATAGGGGTCAGAAGATGACAATTTTAAACGTATTAATTTTTTTCCAGAAGTACGAAAAATCAAACCTATATAAGTAGGGTATCATTTTAATTGTATGAATCTACAGAATAAGGATAAGGTGTCATTTTTACCGAAAAATGTACTACGTAGAAACGGAAGCCCCCAAAAGTTACAAAACAGCTTTTTTTTTTTCAATTTTGTCTCACAATGATTTTTTTTTCCGTTTCACCGTAGATTTTTGTGCAAAATGACTGACGTCATTACAAAGTAGAATTGATGACGCAAAAAATAAGCAATCATGTGGATTTTTAGGTGCAAAATTGAAAGAGTTATGATTTTTTAAAGGCAAGAGCAAAAAACGAAAATGCAAAAATGGAAAAACCCCTGGTCCTTAAGGGGTTAAACAGCATAAACCACTTAAATCTGGATTACGTATTACTATATTCGACTTTGCTACTTTCGGTATGCTCTTTCTATGCCCCTTATTGGCTTATGACACACACACCCTCATTTTAACAGGGGAATTTGAGTAAAAAAATAAATACATTTAAAATAAATGATTTGGAGGCTGTAAACTTAATACCGCATCGTTCCTCTAACTCTAATTCCCCCATACCACATGATTTTTCCCGTCTGATCTCCCCTGTACCACATAATTTCCGACCTCTGATTGCTCCTGTGCCAAAGCATTTTTTCCCCTGTGATCTCCCTAGTGCCAAATTATTTCCCCCCCCCTCTGATCCTCCCTGTGCCCCTGCCAAATAATTTTTCCACCTCTGTCTGCTCCCCTGTCTCAAATAATTTACCCCCTCTGTCTGCTCCCTTTGCCAAATCATCCCTCCCCCCCCCCCCCCCGTCCATCTGCTACCCTGTTTTTTTTTCTTTTAAATTGGCATGTGTCTCCGGGCGCACTCCGGCAGGCTCAGTTGACATCTGGGCTGCTCTTCTGCATACAGTAAAACACTGATGAATGACATCCTCTGCACGGCGTCAAGGACGTCAGTCGTCAGTCCCAGCAGTCGCTACTGTTCAGTGATTTAAAGTAGCCGCTGCGCTGGCTGACTTTTCATTATCAGCAGCTTGGCTACGGCCACTTTAGAACAGTAAATACGATAAATACGGTACTTCCCTCTCATCAATATAGATGCCTCTTTTCGATTTGTGTTTTTTGGGGGGAAAAGAAGAGAAAAACAAAAGCAAAAAAATGACTGCATGTATATGTTGACTTTGCAGCACTATAAGAAGGAGGAAGTTGTTATTATGAGGGACTTTAACTACCCTAATATAGACTGGGAAGCTGAAACCTGTAGGACCAGCAAAGATAACAGGTTATTGGCAATAATAAAGGGCAATAACCTTTCCCAACTAGAGCAGGACTCAACAAGAGGGGATCTCTTCTGTACCTTATACGAACCAATAGGCCAGGCATAGTGTCTGAAGTCCTGTAGAGGTGTAGGATCATCTTGGTAATAGTGACCACAACATACGTTTTCATTTATCCTATAGGAGAATGTCTACTAGTGGGGCTTCAAAAATATTAACCTTCAGGAAGGCCAATTTCCACCTTCTAAGAGAACACCTCAGTGACATATTGTGACCTTGCTCTCAGTAATAAAAGTACACAAGCTAAATGGTACATTTTTAAGCGTAACCTGAATGGATCTTGGGAGAGACATATAGCCTATGGGAATAAGTAGGTTAGAAACACACAAATCACAAGGCCCAGATGGCATCCATTCCAGGATTTTGCAGGAATTAAGTACCGTGTTACACAGACCCTTATTCCTTATATTTAAAGATTCTATAATGACAGGGATTGTTCCACAGGACTAGCGCTTAGCAAATGTGATATCAATATTCAAAAAGGGGTCAAAAAGGAAGCCTGGGAAGATATTAGGTAAAACTACTACTGAAAAGGACTTGGGGATATTGGCAGACAGTAAACTCAACTTTAGTGTCCAGTGACAGGCAGTGGCTGCCAAGGCTAACAAAGTCATGGGATGTATAAAGAGAGGCAGAGATAGTTTTGCCTTTGTATAAATCGTTAGTCAGATTACAAATGGAGTATTGTGTCGAATTTTGGGCACCTGAATATGAGAAGGACATGGCTGAACTCTCCAGTTCAGCCATATCCTTCTCATATACAGGTGCCCAAAATTGGACACAATACTCCACTTGTAGTCTGACTAATGATTTATACAAAGGCAAAACTCCAGAACCCTCTTGGTGGTATGGGAGGATTACAGAACCAAGACAGGTTATCAAGCTTAGGGTTATTTAGTTTGGAGAAAAGACTATGACAAGAGGGTATCCTTTACATCTAGAGTAAAGAAGGTTTCATCATAATCATCATCATCATGGCAGATGGGGATTCTTTACTGTAAGAGCAATAAGACTATAGAACTCTCTGCCACATGATGTTGTGATGTCTGACTCAATAAACAAGTTCAAGGGGGGCTGGAGGCTGTATTTTGGAAAAAAAATTTATTACAGGTTATGGATTCAAGACTTGATGAGGATAGAACGTTGATTCAGGGAGTAATGCTGATCGCCATACTGGAGTTGGGAAGGAATATTTCCTCTGTCATGGGGCAATTGGTATCAGCCTCATGATTAGTGTTGCTCGCGAATATTCGCAATTCGAATATTATTCGCGAATATCGCATATTCGCGAATTCGCGAATTTCGCGAATATAGCGCTATATATTCGTAATTACGAATATTCGTTTTTTTTTTTGTTTTTTTTATTTCTTCACAGTACACATCACAGTGATCATCCCTCTCTGCTTCCAGCTTGTGTGGTGTAAAGAAGGCTGTAATACTACTGTGTGAGACTGACGTGCGAAAATTCGCATATACGAAAATTCGCATATGCGAAAATTAGCATATGCTAATTTTCGCATATGCGTATTTACGCGCGTGTTAATTTTGTATATGCCAATATTCACATATGTTAATTTTCGTATACGCGAATATTCGCATATGCGAAAATAAAACGAGAATATAACGAATATGCGAATATTCGCGAATATATGACGAATATTCGTCCATATATTCGCGAATATTCGCGAATTCGAATATGGCCTATGCCGCTCAACACTACTCATGATATGTTTTTGCCTTCCTCTGGATCAACAAAGAAGGGCTTTAAGTCAAACTCGATGGACTTAATTTTTTTTTTTTTTTTATCTTACAAACTATGTTACTAAAGCACAGCAGACCACACTTTTGAGTCACACTAAGCAAACATATCCCCTTAAAAGAAAACTCAAAAAAAGTTGGGTAGCGCTTCAATCCAACACCAGTCCCCTTAAAATATTTAAAAGGACAGTAACTCACCAGGTGCAAGTGGAAAAACTACACCCAAAAAGGATGAGTTCCCACAGAGCACCACAAGCCAGATGGATCTTCTACACTTGTAGATAGAATTCTTTGGTTTTTCTATAATCCTACTTGAAAGGAGGGTGCCAGATATTCCGGATCCAAATGAATGAGGGTCCATATATACAATGGATAAAGAACAAGAGAAAAGAACCAGCGCTCAAATAAAACCAATAGATACCACAAAAAAACAACAACACTTTTTAGGGTAATTCAATGTAAGCAGGGCACTCACTTCACATGGGGGGAAAAACTGGAAAGTAGTGATGAATGACTCAGACCAGGCCCCCCTCCAGGAAAGCTTCAAATAGATGCTCCTAGGTTTCATAAACCACAGGATCCAGCGGGTATACTCATGGTTCTTTTATTCGCGACGCGTTTCAAAGGTTAACAATAATCACCTTCTTCATCAGGCTTATCCATATACTAAAAAACAGCTATTTTGTACCTGATCCAATCAGAGAAATGTAGTGTTTATCCTAATTTCTCTGTATAAAGTACTTTACAATTTTTGGAATATACATACCATTTTTCCTCCTTTTTTTCATAATACTACATGTGCGCTTCAGCTTGGAACGCACAGTATGATCACGTACTTCCCTTCTCTGTGTTGTATCTGGAAGCGCTGGGTTGTTGTCACGTGTGCGTTCCAAGCTGGGACGCACGCTTGGGCCATGTGACTTCTCCCCAAACTTCCAGTATACGTCACTGCGTGGAGTCACGCAGATGACACAACACAGAGAGGGCTATGAACTGGCCTGGTCATGTGATCGGAGGACTCCGGAAGTGAGCCATTCCGAATCACATGATTACGCGACCGGAAGTCAACGCACGCATGCAGAGCACTGTAAGTATAAATGAGCTGTTTTTTAGTATGTGGATAAGCCTGATGAAAAAGGTGATTATTGTTAACCTTTGAAACGCGTCGTGAATAAAAGAACCATGAGTATACCCGCTGGATCCTGTGGTTTATGAAACCTAGGAGCATCTATCTGAAGCTGTCCTAGAGGGGGGCCTGGTCTGAGGCATTCATCGCCACTTTCCAGTTTTTCCCCCCATGTGAAGTGAGTGCACTGCTTACATTGAATTACCCTAAAAAGTGTTTTTTTTTTGTGGTATCTATTGGTTTTCCTTGAGCGCGGTTTCTTTTCTCTTGTTCTTTATCCTTAAAAGAAAACTGCTTGGTTGGTAGTACGGGGGATGCTGATCAATTTGATGCTTACCGTGCCCGGATGCGCCACGCCGTTCTGACGTAATCTTCTATTTTCGATATATGCTAATGAGGTGCCAAATGGCACTGGCCGGGCTAACTGGCACTCCGACGTCAGTGCCGCCTTCCGCAGCGCCGCCCATCTCATCAATATCCCTCCCTCCGCCTCTCCCTCTTCTCCCAGCTCTGTAATGAAGAAAGAGGGGAGGAATATTGATGAGCTGGGTAGCGCTGCGGCAGACGGCACAGACCTCAGAGTGCCAGTTAGCCCAGCCGATGCCATTTAGCACCTCATTAGCATATACCAAAAATAGAAGATTACGGCCGAACGGCGCAGTGGATCCGGGCACGGTAAGCAGCAAACTGATCAACATCCCCGCACTACCAACCAGTACCACTGGTTAGTGAGGGGGGAGAAAGCTGACAGTTTTCCTTTAAGGACTCAGCCCATTTTCACCTTAAGGACCAATTTTCATTTTTTCCTCCTCCCCTTCTAAAAATTGTAACGTGTTCAAATTTGCACTTACAGACCCATGCAAGTCTTGTTTTTTGCATCACCAATTGTACTTTGTAATGACATCACTTATTTTATAACATAATCTACTGTGAAACAAAAAAACCTTATTTGTGGGGTGAAATAAAAGAAAAAAATGCCAGTTTGCTAATTTTAGGGATTCAGTTTCTACACAGTGCATTTTTCGGTAAAAATTACACCTTATCTGTATTCTGTAGGTCAATACATTTACAAGGATACCCAATTTATGTAGGTTTTATTTTATTTAACTACATGCACCAAAATTTGTATTTTTAAAATGGTCATATTCTGACCCCTATGACTTTTTTATTTTTCCGCATACGGGGCTATATGAGGGCTCATTTTTTTGCGCCGTAGTCTGTAGTTTTTCTTGGTACTATTTTTGTTTTGATTGAACTTTTTGATTGCTTTCTATTAACATTTTTATGGTATAGGATGCGACCAAAAATTGCACAGTTTTGGAATTTGGTATTTTTTTACGTGTACACCATCGACCGTGCGATTTAGCTAACCTTATATTTTAATAGTTCAGACATTTACGCATGCAGCAGTTCTACATATGATTATTTTTATTACATTATTTGAATGGAAATGGGGGGTGATTCAAACTACGGGAGGGGCTTATTCACATTTATTAACTTTTTAAAACTTTTTAAAAACTTTTTTTAGGGCCTATACCATGCAATCTTTTGATTGTATATGCTGTTCAATGCTATGCCTGGCAGGCTTGGAGCAATAGAACACTGATTGTACGGCGAGGAGGCAGGTAAGTGCCTTCTTGCCGTCCTCTCAGTTGATTAGGACATTGTGATTTCATTGCGATAGTCCCGATCAGCTCTGCTTTCAGTTTCATTTTAGACGCAGTGATCAACTTTGATCACAGCGTCTAAAGGGTTAATGCCGGGGATCGGCTCAATCGGTGATGCCCGGCATTAACCCTGGGTCCTGGCTGCTGATAGCATTTATGGTGCAGCTTTCCTGGATCACTGCGTTTCTGGACACAGTGATTGGAACGGGATGACTGCTGATATCTATCAGCAGCCATCCCGGCATATCGCCCAGGGGGGTCCCGAGACCCCCCCACGTCGGCGATCGCGTTAAATCATCAGTCAATTCTGACTGGCGATTTGCGCTATTCCGGGCCAAATCGGGTCTCTGGTGACCCGGTAACACGGAAAAAAAAGGTGAATGGGGCTGTCCGAGACAGCCCCATTCACCCATACCCAGCAGGAGTGAGAACGACCGATCTATCACGGACCTGCTGGGCGGTGATTGGGACAGCGATCGGAGCGGAGATCGGCGCCGGCAGGGGTCTCCTACCTTGCCCTGGTCAGGCGGGGGCCCCCTCAGGATCGAAGGTGGCGACAGGAGCAGCAGGATCGGTCCCTCAGCAGGATACAGCGCGGCGGTCCCAGGCGGCAGGATACAACAGGAGGTGAGTCCTGTTCACTTCCTGCTGTTGCTTAGCAACAACTTGCAGCATGCACAGCCAAAGGGCATGCTGGGAGTTGTAGTTTTGCAACAGCTGCAGTTTCAACTACAACTCCCAGCATGCCCTTTGGTAGTCTGTGCATGCTGGTGGTTGTAGTTTTGCAACAGCTGGAGGAACATTTTTTCTATGAAAAAGTGTGCATTCACCTGTTGCATAACTACAACTCGATCTCAGACCAGAGCAGAATACCCGTGGAAGGCAGCGGAGGCAGGTGAGAAGACCTCCATCTGCCATTCTGGATGATTGCTGCGGCAGCGCTGCAGCGCTGCTGGCGATCCGATCATCCATTTTAGTGATCGTAATGCCGCAGTTGCTGTGATCTGTATTGATCACGGCATCTGATGGGTTAATGGCGGACATCCGTGTGATTGTGGATGTCGACCATTACCAGTGGGTCCCTTGCTGCTATCGGCAGCCGTGACCTGCTGCGCATGACCCGAGCATCGCTCCGATGCTCACGGTTATGTATAGGACGTAAATGTACGTCCTGGTGAGTTGAGTACCACCTCACCAGGACATACATTTACGTCCTGCATCTTTAAGGGGTTAAAGTGTCCAAAAATTTGACTTAATTCTGTCTATAAACTGATATAAATAACAAATTGCTAGTATTAGTGGTATCAAGATGATTACCAAATGCATGGAATTGCTCCTGTGTACCGCCCCATATGTCAATAATGTCATCCATATATCTCATTAAATAATGGATATGTGCTAAAAATGGATTGGATTCTGAAAAAATATATAAGTTTCTTCAAACGCGGACCTGCTGGGTGGTGATTGGGACGGCGATCGGAGCGGAGATCGGCGCCGGCTGGGGTCTCCTACCTTGCCCTGGTCCGGCAGGGGTCCTCTCAGGATCGGAGGTGGCGACAGGAGCAGCAGGATCGGTCCCTCAGCAGGATACAGTGCGGCGGTCCAAGGTGGCAGGATACAACAGGAGGTAAGTCCTGTTCACTTCCTGCTGTCGCTTAGCAGCAACTTGCAGCATGCACATCCAAAGGGCATGCTGAGAGTTGTAGTTTTGCAACAGCTGGAGGAACATTGTTTCTATAAAAAAGTGTGCATTCACCTGTTGCATAACTACAACTCGATCTCAGACCAGAGCAGAAGACCTGTGGAAGGCAGCGGAGGCAGGCGAGAAGACCTCCATCTGCCATTCTGGATGATCACCACGGCAACGCTGCGGG
Source organism: Hyla sarda (assembly GCF_029499605.1). NCBI lineage: Eukaryota > Metazoa > Chordata > Amphibia > Anura > Hylidae > Hyla > Hyla sarda. The sequence continues at coordinate 424,213,335 of NC_079189.1, forward strand.
CGATCCAATCATCCATTTTAGTGATCGTACTGCCGCAGTTGCTGTGATCTGTATTGATCACGGCATCTGACGGGTTAACGGTGGACATCCGCGTGATTGTGGATGTCGGCCATTACCAGTGGGTCCCTGGCTGCTATCAGCAGCCGTGACCTGCCGCGCATGACCCGAGCATCGATCCGATGCTCGCGGTTCTGTATAGGGCGTAAATGTATGTCCTGGTGAGATGAGTGCCACCTCACCAGGACGTACATTTACGTCCTGCGTCATTAAGGATTTAAAGTGTCCAAATATTCGACTTGATTCTGTCCATAAACTGCTATAAATAACAAATTGCTAGTATTTGTGGTATCAAGATGATTACCAAATGCATGGAACTGCTCCTGTGTACCGCCCCATATGTCAATGTCATACATATATCTCATTAAATAATGGATATGTGCTAAAAAGGGATTGGAGTCTGAAAAAATATATAAGTTTCTTCAAACGCAGCTAAGAACAGATTAGCAAATGTGCACAAGACCGGTGTACCCATAGCAGTACCGGTCAATTGCCAGTACCACTGGGTCCCGTGCATGAAGGTGTTATTGGCTAAAACAAAACAGAGTGCTTCACATATAAAATCAATAAAGTGGAGAGATCTAGCGGATTTTTTGGAGGAATTGTCGGATAGCCTGTACACTTGCATCTGCGTTTGTACAGGATCTCCACTTCAATAGATGTTAAACTGTAATAAGGATCCAGGGAAAAATGTTGGATGGATTTTATCAATTCAGTGGTATCCTTCAACCATGATAGTTAACAGAGGGTGTAATACCCAATCAAGGTATTGTGACAGATATTCAGTCACTGACCCTATCCCCGTGACCATTGGTCTGCCAGGGGTATGGGTCATGGTTTTGTGCACCTTGGGTATCGTGTACCACTTAGAGGGACGGGGATTAAGTGGTAGAAGTTTCTCAGCCATTTTAGTGATTAAAATTCCCCTTTCAACATGTTTTCTCAACAAGGTCCTGAGAGAATTCATAATGGTGTAGGATCTGTTTTAAGCAGCTCGTATGTGGATGCATAACTCAACTGCCTTTCGGCTTCCTTCTGACAATATACAGTGTGCATCACGACCACCGAACCCTCTTATCCGCTCGGGTGTTTGCGATGCCTTCTATAGAGGTCAGTTTATCCAGCGTTCAGCCTGGCTGAGGTCAATCTGTGCTTCAGGAGATAAAATACTTTTAACATCGTCCACCACTGCTTTTCTGAAAATTTCCAAACTGCTTTCTGGGCTAATAGGGGGATTAAAGCGAGGAAACGCATTCCCGCAGGAACACAAAGGTGTGACCTGGCACCGACCATAGGAGAAAATAATGTGATCAACTTAACAACACATATATTGGACGAGAATATTATGCAAGTGATATCTAAAGGACTGTTTTTTGGAGTTGTGGAGGATTTCCGAGAGAAGGATTTTGAGATCAATACTCAAAGGGGCATTAGGAAAATTATTTTACATACATTTTTTAGCACTAGGCCACCTAATATAGAAAGTTCTGCACAGGTAGAAGGAGAGATACAGTGCTTTTAGGGTCCCCTTGGTTTTTGCCCTACACCACAATGCACTACTAAAGATATAGCTAACAAACAGTTATAAGCAGGGATCAATAATGATGAGAAACTCTAAATCAACAGAGGATACAATATATATATCCCATTTACATGTGGTAACCCTTCAAGCTTTAATCCCCCTATTAGCCAAAGAAGCAGTTTGATGTTAGACAATGTTAAAAGTATTTTATATCTAAAGCACAGATTATCATCGGCCAGGCTGAATGCACAGCACTGGGTAAACTAACCTCTATAGAGGGCATCACGATCACCTGAGCGGATAAGGGGGGTTCGGTGGTCGTGATGCACACCGCAGATTTTTTTACTCAATAAACTATTTATTGCTTTCCAAATTCTTAAAACATAGAAGTTCCAGATTACAATTTTGAGGAAACATTCCATAACATTGATAGCTGTGCATGAAAACATATGCAATAGATCGTGGAGGTTACAATTGAACCTCAGGAGGTATCATGCATAAACAAAGTGGGTAAACTGGGGAAGAGAAAGAAAAGACAGAGATAAAGGGTAGAGGGTGGGGGGGGGGGGTAGGAAGAGGAAAGTATAGGAGGGAAGGGGGGGGGGGATAGGACGACATCAATGGTTGACCTGGTGTAGTAGCCACGGAGACCAAATCCGTAGATATTTATCATGCGTTCTATTCGCTCTATGGGACATCTCCTCAAATTGACAGATCTGATGGACCTTAGCCTTCCACTCGTTCAGGGAAGGTGGGGTAGGACTCAACCACTTTAAAGGTATCAAGGACTTTGCGGCCGCTAGCAGGTGAGTTAACAAGAGGTCTCTGTGAGGACGGTACAAATCGGATGGTCTACCTAGGAGAACCATCTCTGGGTTCAGTGTAAGCGAGGTATGCAAAATAACATTGATTTCTCCCTCAATCTCCAGCCAATACCCAGCTATGGTGGCGCAAGTCCACCATATGTGGGTGTGGGTGCCCGTGTGCTTCTCACATCTCCAGCAAAGCCCGGAGGAGGAGAGACCATGAAGGTGCAAGAACTCAGGAGTCCTATGCCATCTAGACAGCAATTTGTAATGCATCTCTCTCAGCCTAATGCATCTGGAGAAGCCTTGGGAATGAGTGAGAATGTATTCGGTCTCCTCGGTGGAGAGAGAAATGTTCAGCTCTCTCTCCCACGAGATGAGGTAGGTTGGTTTAGTGGTCGTCAAAATATCAGCTAGTAGTTTCCTAATAGAAGATAATTTGTGTAGTCTCGCTGATTGAGCAGTGAGGGATCTCTCGAATTCAGTGGGCTCCCTAAGCCTTCCCACTGTTCGCAAGAAATGCGTACAGCAATGTTTCATGTGTTCTAGGTGAAGGAAGGAGAGACGGCAAGAGGGTAGGAGTGATCGAAATTCATCTGTTGTCGGAACCCTCCCGTCCACAAAGACTTGTTCGACTGTGTAGGAATTTAATTTCCCCCATAGAGAGGAATATGTCGAGTAGTTACAACCTCCAATCAACGGTATCAGACCAGCGGGGAGAATAGGAGAGACAGGAGGGGAGAGAGCTGGAGCTAGAGAGTGCCAAACAGATGAAAGACCAAGAAATAGGTGGGAGCAGGATGACCGAGAGAGTTGTTTGTGCTTGGTGACCCATAGCGCTTTGATGAAGTCGTCTCCACAAACCCAACGGGCCCACTCCCACTCAGAAAAGTGATGCGAGTCGGAGGAAGTCCGGAGATGTGGTTGGGAGTGAATCCATCTTCTAAGCTGTATTGTTTTGTAAATAGCTGAAATGTCGGGAATCCCTATTCCTCCTTTAACAGATGGTTTGGACAAGAGAGAGTGTACTAATCTAGGTGTTTTGTGTTTCCATAAGTATGAGGAGAGCAACTTCCTGATCGCAGAGAAGAAGGCTGGGGGAAGGGCTATCGGAAGCATTTGGAGTTTATATGTTATTTTGGGAACAACATAAGTCTGGAGGACTGTGACGATCCATCTTGGGGATTAGCTCTGGGATCGTCCTGGACCACGCCACAGGATGCGTTTCTTCTCAATAAACCAGCAAACAAACGCTTATAATGCAAATCTGGCACCTTGCCAGTTTTATTAGACAGGTTGCAGGGAAAGAAACAAACAAAAAGCAGGAACAAAACAAAATCCTAGACCGTCTGGTCACTGACTAAACAGATCAGTTTGTCCTGACTAACAACCGCTGAGCTTCCCTCAGCCAGTTAAACATATGTCCCCTGCAACCTTCTACTCACACTTCATGGAAGTCTCTTTGAGCCTCTCATAGCTCGGGCTGTGTACTCCTCAGCAGGCTCTGTCTCTTCCCTACAGCCCACATGCTGTCTCCTAGGAAGAGCCTAGATTAGACAGACTCCATCTCATATACACTTCCCTTCCTTCCTGCCTCATTACCTAAGAAGCAGGTGAGAGCTTCTGCAGGGTGAGCCAAGGAAATACACCCTTTCCTTGCCACACTGCCACAAGGACATTTCTCCTTCCTATCCAGGAGATGAGGGGAAAGTCATAATCCTTCAATAGGGCTTGGATATCCTCCAGTAGAGGTTTAAAGCTAGCATTGTACAGTTCAGCTAGTGTAGGAGTTACACGAACACCCAAATACTTCAGGGAGGAAGGCGCCCACGGGAATGGGGAGAGCAGTTTGAGGTCTTTGACTCTTGCTGCTGGGAGAGAAATATTTAAGAGTTCCGATTTAGTTATATTGATTTTGTAGTTAGATATGCGACCAAATTCTGTGAATAGCGAGACCAGGCAGGGGAGACCCTCCTCTGGACAAGTTAGGAGGAAGAGTAAGTCATCTGCGAATGCTAGGGTTTTTAGTTCACCATCAGGTGTAAGTACACCCCTCACCCCCTCATGCTGTCTTATTTTTTGGAGAAGGGATTCCATAACTAAAATAAACAAAGTAGGGGACAGGGGACACCCCTGCCTGGTGCCGTTGGTGATGTGAAAGGGTAGGGACAACGTGTCATTGACCATTAGAGAGGCGTAGGGGCTGGAGTACAGGGAAAAGATAGCAGCAATAAAGGGTGGGGGGAAGCCAAATTTCCGGAGAACATCCTTCATAAACGACCAGCTAACTCTGTCAAAAGCCTTCTCGGCATCTACACCGAGAAGGACAAGAGGTATACGTTCGTCATGAGCATGTTGTATGGAGGCCAAGAGCTTGAAAGTGTTAGACCTACCTTCGCGGCCTGGGACAAAGCCGGACTGGTCTGGTGCAATCAAGTGTGGGAGAAGCTTTTTAATGCGCATAGAAAGTAATTTAGCCCATATCTTCAGATCTATGTTGAGGAGCGATATGGGTCTGTAGCTACCACAATCGCTCGGGTCTTTGCCCTCCTTAGCGATAAGTGTGATGTGGGCCTCTTGCGACTGTTTTGGCCAAGATCCCCCTCCCAGAAGTGAGTTGCATGTGTCAGTGAGATGTGGGAGTAAAGTATCGATGAATTTCTTATAGTATATTAACGACAGACCATCGGGTCCAGGGCTTCTTCCCGGGGGAAAAGATAGTATCACCTTTCTAACTTCTTCGGGGGTAATAGGGTCTAAGAGGGTCGAAGACATTGCTGAGGGCAAGGAGGGCAAGTCCAATTCAGCCAGGAAGCGAGACCGAGCTTCCGAGAGAGTCTGGTCAACATCTGCACCCTGAGGGGGTTGAAGGTTATACAGGGATTCATAAAAGCTGTGGAAATCCTTCGCAATAAGGGGAGTGGATGTCTGTGTTAAGCCATTCCTATCTTTTATTTCATGTATGTGTTGCTTGGTTCTAGCCTTTTTGATGAGTGTGGACATTAGGCGGCCTCCTTTGTCTCCGTGTGCGTATAATTTATGTCTGTGGTGCAGGTATGCCTTAGAGGAGCGCTCATATAGATGTTTAATAAGCTCCTCCCTCAACGCCCTGAGTTCTGTCAAAGTGGCCTCTAGCTGGGAATGTTTATGAACCCTCTCAAGAGTGGAGATGTCGTGTAATAATTTATCTAACTTTTTCCTGTAATCTTTGTTTAGTTTGGATCCCCAGGAGATGAGGATGCCTCGTATGTAGGCCTTGTGGGCCTCCCACACCATCGGCGGTGGAGGTCCAGAACCTGCATTTTCAGTAAAATACATCTGCAGATGTTTTAGAATGTCAGGGAAAGCTAGTGGGTGCTCAAGGATCCTTTCATTCAGTCTCCAGGTGAAAGTGGGAGGAGTGCTGTTAGTGAGAGATATAGTTAGAAAGATAGGGGCATGGTCTGATATCGTGATCGGTTCAATACCTGTGGACACAACAGTCGGCAGGAGAGAGGTGTGGATGAGCTGGTAATCCAGTCTTTGGTATGTCCTGTGCGTAGCGGAGTAATACGAATAATCTTTGACGGAAGGGTTCCGAGTTCTCCAGGGATCTAAAAGGGATAAATCAGACAGTTTAGTGAGCAGTCTAGCCAGCAGTCTCTGTGAAATGTGGGACACACCAGACGATGAGTCCAAGCAGGGGTTCAGAGCTACATTAAGATCCGACCCCAGGATGATTTGCCCCTCTGCGTACAGTTTAAGGTCAGCTAAGGTTTGAATTAACCAGGGGACCTGAGCGTGGTTGGGGGCATAGATGTTAGCCAGCGTGTACTTAGACTGGTGTATCTGGATACGTATAAAGAGGAGTCTACCCTCCGAGTCTGTATGCTGATGAAGCACCTTAACTGGCAGGGATTTGTGAATCGCAATTGACACCCCTTTAGATGCCGAGGTCCCGTGGCAGGAATGAAACCACTGGTTAAAATATTTAGTGGGTAGCTTGGGGAGTTTATCCCTTCTAATGTGGGTCTCTTGTAGAAAAGCTATGGAGGCCTTTAGTCTTCTAAGCTGATCTACAACATGGTGGCGTTTTTCAGGGGAATTCAAGCCTCTGACATTATAGGAGACTAGCGTGACATCAACCATTACACGTCGACAGGAGGGATTGGGGTGGGGGGGTGGTGAACAAAGGGCAGCAGGCAGAGGGTCAGGGGTAGAGAGGGGGAGAGGAGCAGCAAAGGGTCAAAGGGGGGGGGGTAAAGGATGGGGGGGTAAAGAAAAGGGGGGGAGTAAAAGGGGGGGAGGGAGTAAAGTAAGAGAAAGATCCCACTCGTGTGAGTGGGGTGAAGAGAGGTAAGTAACTGAGATACAGTGAGTTACCTAATCTCAGGGGGTGGCAACAGGTACGCCTAGTCTGTGATAGACTAGAGAAATGTGCACCTTAAGGCACTAAGTGGTCAAACACGGTCGTTGTTTAAAACTGGGATACCCGATCCAAAGTGTATGTCAGACTGCATTGCCGAGTCCACGGGCTGTAATAAATCTGGATGGGAGGTTGCTTCAGGTAAGAAGTCAGGTATCAAGGGGTAATGGGAAATATAGGGCTCCAGAGGAGGGGTCTATGAGGGGTGTAGTTGAGCTGCACCGTAGGACAATGGGATATTGGGACTGGTTGGGAGAGAGGCGGGGGGAGATTAGGTTAGGGTCGGAGGGAAGGAGGAAGGAGAGATAGGGGAAGTAGGGAAAAGGTGGGGAAAAGGGGGGGGGGGGGTTCAGACATAAAGCATTAGAAAACACCTCGAACCTAATACAGTATATGGAATAAGCAATAGTATACCAATAATCTCTGAGTGTCGTCTGAGAGCTTGAGGGTAACCTGCAGTTCGAGCGTGTATTACAAGCAACCAATCTAAGACGTGAAGAGGGAGGGGTGACATGGGAAAGGAAAAGGGGGGGGAGGAAAGGTATCTATTGCGATGTATAGCAATATGAAAGTTAGTGGCAGTCAACTTGGTGCTCGAGTGCAGGAACAACCAGAGAATCTGGTGTGGTGTATAGAGCTATCCTGCTATAAAAGTAGCGAGAGAAAGGGAAACAAAAAGGGGGGGGGTAAGCAAACCTTAGCGGCACCAGCCGCATGAGACACGTCCAACGGAGATTCTCGAGGTTCGCGTTGGCTTGTGGGGTAGAGAGAAACCAAGACCCCTCAGCAGGATTCAACGTGGTGGAGGGGTCTCCCTCTGCGGGGTCTTCTTTAATTTTCCTGCTTTAGTGCGGGAGACCACCTTCCAGTCCTCTGGTCGCGGCAGGTCCGGGAGAGGGTGCAGATCAGAGATCGGGAGCCAGGAGGGAACCTCGACAGGCGGAATGTCTAGGACGGCCCATATCCCCTGCAGGTCTGCCGGGGTTCGTACTATGAGTCTACGGCCATTGTGATTAATAGATAGCCCAAATGGAAAGAGCCACGCATATTGGAGGCCCCGGGCTCTCAAACTCTCAAGGAGCGGTTTTAGCAATCTCCGCTTTGCAAGGGTTGAGGGAGCAATATCTTGGTAAAGGGCAATCTCCTCTCCTTCATATTTCACTGGGTGTTGTACCCTGGCAGCTTGGAGGATGGCCGCAGTGTCCACGTAGGACAGGAGGCCACAAACAACATCCCTTGGTGGGTCTGCTGGTCTTGGCTTCGGTCGCAGGGCCCTGTGGATCCTCTCTATCACAATGTGGTCTGCCCGCTCCTTCCCCAGGAGAGTCGCAAAGATGTCAAGCGCGACTTTACGGAGCGCCTCGTTAGCCCAGGTCTCGGGGATTCCTTTAAATCTAATGTTCTTCCTGCGACTTCGATTCTCCTGGTCTTCTATTAAGGCATATGCGGAGTTGATGTGCATCTCCAGTTGTTCCGTGCGGTCTGCAAGGGCTGAGGAGTGCGAGGCGAGTGAGGAGCAGGCCGTCTCCAGCGCCTCCGTTCTGTGGCCGATCGATAGTACTTCCGCCTTGATATCAGCAAGCTCCGCCAGGCCGGCTTCACTGCCTGGGCGAGGGCCTTCTTCATGAAGGACTTTAAGAATTGCTGGGTCACCATCGCAGGAGAGGCTCCCTCTGTGTCGGTGTCTTGTTCCGCCTCCTCCATGGAGTCTCTCTGGCTGCTCGCGTCCGGCGCCATCTTGGGCTGCCTGGCGGGAGAGATGCCTCCTTTCTTTTTAAAGAATTTGGCCATTGCTGCCTGTCCACTTCCAGGTCTGGGCGAGTCACCAGGGTCAGCAGTGGCTTGTTTGCCGTATTTGACCATCGCAGGCTAGAAATGGATGGAGTTATAGGTGCTTTCTCTCAGTCGGACGGGAGAGCTGCAGGCTCAGACGTCCATACCAGTCCGCGGCTAGGCTCCGCCCCCCATGCACACCGCAGATTGTCAGAAGAAAGCCAAAAGAGAGTTGACTGATTCATCCACGTACGAGCTGCTTAAAACAGATCCTACACCAAAAATTATGAATTCTCTCCGGACCCTGTTGAGAAAACAAGTTGAAAATTAACCATGAAAATGGCTGAGAAACTTCTACCACATAACCTCCTTCCCTCCACATGGTACACTACACCCAAGGTACACAAAACCCTGACCCATCCCCCTCAATTGGGTATTATGCCCTCTGTTAACTAGCACGAGAACCTATCTAAAGGATACCACTGAATTAATAAAATCCATCCAACATTTTTCCCTGGATCCAAATTGCAGTTTAACATCTATTGACGTGGAGAGACTGTACACCTGCCATGGATACTTTAATCTCCATACAAGATGAACATATAGTGATCACTGGTTATAGAAAGCCCATAGATAGGAACACGCTCCTGCACTACAAAAGTTCCCACCAATTCCATACAAAAAAAGATTAAAAAGCATAAATACAATGAGCAAACTTTTGAAAAATTCGATTCGGACAATTCGCCAAATTTTTTGAAAAATTTGGTTCGCTCTGAATTTATTTGCGGCAAATCTGTATTAAAAACAGCTATTTCTGGACTACACAGATCCTCAATAGGGGTGTAGAACACTTTGCTTTGTTCTAACATGCATATAGAGTGTGCTGGGGTAGTGAAATAATACTGTTCTTCAGAATGACAAGCAGATTACAGGCATCGCTTTTAGAATCACTGCTGCAGAGCGGCACAATGACAGAGCCTGGTGGTGGCATCAGTATGAAGAGACCATATAATGCTGAATAACACAGCGTGGAGGTGTTGGCAGCATGAGGAGACCATACAGTGACTAAATAACACAGAGTAAAGGTGTTGGCAGCATGAGTAGACCATATAGTGGCTGAATGACACAGATTGGATGTGGCTGAAGCATGAGGAGACCATATAGTGGCTGAATGACACAGCATGGAGGTGTTGGCAGCAAGTGGAGACCATATAGTGCCTGAATGACACTGCATGGAGGTGTTGGCAGCATGAAGAGACCATACCGTGGCTAAATGACACAGCATGAAGGTGTTGGCAGCAGGAGGAGACCATATAGTGGTTGAATGACACAGTGCGGAGGTGTTGGCAGCATTAGGAGACCATATAGAGGCTGAATGACACAGCTTGGATGTGGCTAAAGCATGAGGAGACCATATAGTGTCTGAATGGCACAGCCTGAGTTGGCAGCAGCTTTAGTAGACACTAGGGCTTCACAATCCCTAAGATTAAAAGAAAAAAATGTAAATTTAAATTGAGGATTTAGGGTAGCAAATGCTAACATAAATTCTTTTTTAGGCCCAGACCCAGGCCCAGAATCATCAGTAAACCATATATTGGCTGAATGACAAAGCCTGGAGTTGGCTGAAGCATGAGGAGACCATATAGCGTCTGAATGGCACAGCCTGGAGTTGGCAGAAGTATTAGGAGACCATTGAAATGTAAGATATTTAAATTAAAATTTAAGATTTTGAAATTGAAATTTAACTTCTCTGCCTGACATACTTATTGCGTATATGAGGGGAGTACAATACGCTTCAATATGCTTAAAACAGTATTTGTCTAGAACAGCAGCAGGTGTACTATTGGCTGTCCTTTCACAGTATATAGACCCTTGACAGATTAACAGGAACAAAATAGTACACTACTTAGATATAGGCATGTGGTATGCACTAATGAGGGCAGAAAAATGTGCTACAGTACACTTAAAAATACTTATTTTTACCTGTGTCCCAGATTCCAAAATTCATTTATAATCAGAAAATGTCAGAATACCACCTGACATTCAAAATAAGAAAATGATGCATACATTCTCTGAAGAAAAAGGATCCTTCATTAGATGACAATATGAGTATTGTGTGTTCCAGTGACATCGGAGGAACCGGAAAACATGATAAAACTTCATTCTGCAACTGAAGAACCACAACAAAGAATGAACGACTTAAAGCCTACTGGGACTGAGGAACTTCAAAATGGTAAATCTACCACCTGGGATAGTCAGTCAATTCCAAAATCCGGTGGTCAGTATCCACAGTTGCCTGTTTCTGCTAGTCCTTGGCAATATTCCTTTTATTACTGGTATCAACATGGCGATACCCACATGTTTCCTACAATACACAGTCAATATATGGAGACCATATAGTGCCTGAATGACACAGCCTGGAGGTGGCTGAAGCATGAGGAGACCATATAGTGTCGGAATGGCACAGCCTGCAGTTGGCAGAAGCATGAGGAGACCATTGAAATTTATGATTTTGAAATTGAAATTTTAACTCCCACGTTTTAGTGTCCCGGGCCCCGGCGTGGGGGTACAAAGGACCAAATCTAACAAGGAGTCACATGTCACATGGCAGCACAATGACAGAGCCTGGAGGTGGCATCAGTATGAGTAGACCATATAGTGTCTGAATGGCACAGCCTGGAGGTGGCTGAAGCATGAGAAGAGACCATATAGTGGCTGAATGAGACAGCCTGCAGGTGGCATCAGTATAAGGAGACCATATAATGGCTGAATGGCAAAGCCTGGAGTTTGTGGCAGATGAGGAGACAATAGGTCCTCACAATCTCTAAGAATAAAAGCTAAATTTTGAAATTTCCATTGAAGATGTATGGTACCTAGTACTACCATAAACATGTATAGGTAATGTCCTAGGCCCAACAGCATCACTAAACAATGTGGTTGCTGAATGACACAGGCTGGTGCTGGCTGAAGCATCAGTAAACCATATATTGGATGAATGGCACAGCATGGAGGTGGCTGAAGCAGGAGGAGGTCATATAGTGGCTGAATAAGACAGCCTGGAGGTGGCAGCAGCAGCATCAGGAGTCCTCAAAAAGAAACGGTGACAGAGTGGTGCAGTGGGTGGCAATACCAGTACCCAGTGACTAGTGTTGCTCGCGAATATTCGCAATGCGAATTTTATTCGCGAATATCGCATATTCGCGAATTCGCGAATATAGCACTATATATTCGTAATTACGAATATTGTTTCTTTTGTAATTTTTTTTTTTCCACAGTGATTATCCCTCTCTGGTTCCAGCTTGTGTGGTGTAAAGAAGGCTTTGCGAAAATTAGCATATACAAATTTTCGCATTTGCGAATTTTCACTTATGCTAATTATGGTTTATGTAAATTTTCGCATATTCTAATTTTCGTATGCGCGAATTTTCGCACATGTGAAAATAAAAGGCGAATATTACGAATATGCGAATTTAGCGAATATATGACGAATATTCGTCCATATATTCGCGAAATATCGCGAATTCAAATATGGCCTATGCCGCTCAACACTACCAGTGACGAAGGTGGGTGTGAAAAGGTCTGATGCGGAGGAATGTTTGTAACTGGGGAACAGCACCTTAAATTTGTTTGGCACTATCCATATTTGTGAAGTGTTGGTGGGGCACCATGGTCAATCTACTCAGGCATTGGTGGTTGAAAATCCTGGCTGACCCATGCCTGATTCATCTTCACAAAGGTCAGTCTCCCCACATTTTTCGTGGACAGACAAGTTCTCTTTGGGGTCTTTTTATCCCCCAATTTGTTTTCCTATCTTTGCTTCTATTTCCTGTTTCTTGCTGTACTGAAAACTACAAATCCCAGCATGCCACATGCCTTGCTGGTTTGGGGCGGTTCCTTTTTTAAAATTTTTTAATTTTTTTTGGCCCGTTACCCACCCTACTATTTTCCCGGGTTGTCCCCCTTATACACATCACACTAATATAATCAGCCCTGGTTGGGATACACTGGCATACACACACAAAAAAGTGACTACAACTCCCAGCATGTGTCATTCAGGAGTCTTCAGTCTGTGGTATAACACCAGCATGCTTCCTCTGTAGTCTCCTGGGGTGTTGTAATTCACCACACCTCTATAGGGCAAACACCAGTGTTTCCCAACCACGATTCCTCCAGGTGTTGCAAAACTACTACTACCAGCATGCCTGGACAGCCAAAAGCTGTCCGGGCATGCTGGGAGTTGTAGTTTTGATACAACTGAAAACACCCTGGTTGGGAAACAATGCACTTTTCTTGTAATATACTGAATATGCTAGGCCAGTGTTTCCCAATCAGTGTGCCTCCAGCTGTTGCAAGACTACAACTCCCAACCTCCCAAAGACTGTCAGGGAATGCTGGGAGTTGTAGTTTTACAACAGCTGGAGGCACATTGGTTTGGAAACACTGGTGTAACATGATGTGTATGCTGAATAGGCTATGACAGTGTTTCCCAACCAGTGTGTCTCCAGCTCTTGCAAAACTACAACTCCCAGCATGCCCAAAAGTCTGTCCAGGCATGCTGGGAGTTGTAGTTTTGCAACAGCTGGATGCACACAGGTTTGTAAACACTATGATACACACATAACAAGGACTACAACTCCCAGCATGTGTCATTCAGGAGTCCCCACCCCTCTCCCTTCACACATAGTAATCATCCCCAGTCCGAGATGTATTCCCCTGCAGTCTATTCATCACCAGCCCGTGCTCCTTGTTATCTTCCCCTTCAGAAAACACTCTTATCTTCTCTGTCTTCTTTCAGTGCAGACCTGCGTCCTCAGATGAGGAGCTGTGTAGGAGCTTCTTTCTCTCATGCACACCTGCGACCACCTGGAGGGGGAGATGAGGGGGCATGGCCTGTCTCTGTCATGCACACCTGCGACCACCTGGAGGAGGAGATGAGGGGGCGTGGCCTGTCTCTGTCATGCACACCTGCGACCACCAGGAGGGGGAGATGAGGGTTTGTGGCTTATCTCTCTTTAATGCAGTTCTGAAAGAACAGGGAAAAAAAGCTATGACATCTTGTCCACAGCCTAATCCTAACATGTGGACAACAGTAAGAGATCCAACACAGAACTACAGAACTTCCTGGCCCTCAAACAGGTAAGAAAAAAAGACACATGCTACACAAACATATAATACATGTCAATTGCAAAAAACATGAACATTAAAAGAAGATGCAATATAGCCAAAAATCTTAACCACCCGCTCTGATGGCTCACTACTGGCCGGGCAGGACAGGTTTTCCAGGGCAAACTCTGCTAGTTGCAGCCACAGATCAAGTTTTGTTGCCCAGAAGTCCAGCCGATCTTCAAGGTGTGTTGGCATGGGGCATGTCAAGGTATGCCACCACATGCTGGTTTAGGTCCTGCTCCATGTCTACCTGCTGCTGATGAATTGCTTCACTATGCGGGTGAAGAAAGCTACTCATCAGCGACTGAAGACTCAGGCTGCTGCTGATGGTTCTGGTACTGCTCCTGCCACCCCAACCCTCCCCAGCAGCCAAGGCAGTGGAAGGTGATCACAGAGGGCCCTCGATCACCTTCAGACCTGCGAGAGGATGGACGATGGCACCGATGCATCGGCCAACTGACTACATAGGATGCTTCTGTAGTAGGTCACTTTATCCTCCCTCTCAGTGGGTGTAAAAAAAGGCCCCTATTTTGTGGCGGTAGCGAGGGTCCAATAAGGTGGAGATCCAGAAGTCCTCCCGCTGCCGAATTGTGACAATTCGGCTGTCACTACGCAAACAAGTGAGCATGCATCTTGCCATTTGTGCAAGTGACTCGGAGGGACTCCCTGCCTCCATCTCCACTGCATACTGCCATGGTGTGTCTGGGTCCTCTGTCTCGCCTTCCTCATAACGCTCTAGCTCCTCTGGCTGCTCCTGCTCCTCCTGTCCTGTCAGATTACTAGAAAAACTGTGCATTTGGCGAAACCTAAACTGTGCTTTACTGTGCCCCTCCTCCTCCAGTTCAGCCCCCACAGGGCTCATGTGGCTGTGAGATGTAGGCGCCACGTCTCCAGTGTCCTGACCAGCCATCGTTTCCAACACGTGTTGTAGTAAATGAAGGAATGACGTTGTTTATCCCATAATCCTGGCGACTTACTTATAATGTGGCTTCCTCAAGGGGCCTGAGCGAATGGCAGGTGTCACCTATGAGCTACCACTGGTTCACATTGAAGTTACACAGGGAGTACCCCTATCCGCTTGGATCATCAAGAAATCGGTGATGGATTTTCTATGTTCGTACACTCAGTCCAACATAAGGAGGGTGGAATTCCAATGAGTGGCAACATCACAAATTAGACTATGTTGGGGATACTGTTCTGATGCTGCAGCTCAAGGAGAGTGTGCTTTGTGGTGTACGAGTGGCTAAAGTGCATGCAAAGTTTCCTTCCAATTGTTAGGATGTCTTGCAAATGGGGGGAACACTTCAGGAACTGCTTCACAGCCAGATTGAACACGTGTGCCATGCAGGGTGCATGGCTAAGCCTTCCCAGTTGCAGTGCATGCAAGATGTTCTTCCTGTTGTCAGTCACCCTGGTTCCCTTTTCCAGTTTTCATGGAGTAAGCCATGCTCCAAATTCTGTATGAATGACTTTTAGCAGTTCCTCCCCTGTGTGACTCTGTTCGCCAAGACAAATAATGTGAAGAGCAGCGTGACACCGCCGTGCCCTGCAGACATGGTATGCTGAAGTGCCACTGAGCAGTGGAGGCTGAGGACACGGTGGAGGATGAGGAGACTGAGTCGCACACTGTCACAGGACCAGCGGCCTGAGAGTGTGGAGGTGGAAGCGGCGTGACCAGTCCAAGTTGCTGCTGTGGCTATGCAGGAACCACATTCACCCAGAGGGCTGTAAAGGACATGTATTGTCCCTAACCGTAGTTACAGCTCCACACATTGGCGCTGCTATGCACTTTGGTACACACCGACAGGCTCAAGCACTGGCCCACCTACTGTTTAAAAAAAATTGTGCAGGGCTAGTACTGCCTTCTTTGCAAAAAAATTACAGCTCTGGAATCTCCACCTCGGCCCGGCACAAGCCATCAGTTCTCTGAAAGGTGCAGAGTCCACCGCTTGAAAGGGAGGGACTGCAGCACCAGCAACTTGGACAGGAGCACATTCAGCTTCTGCGCCATTGGCTGAGTGGGATCATACTGTTGTTTCTTGGACATGGCTTCGCCGATGGATTGTTGGCGAAATGGCTGACTAAAAATAGGAGGAGCAGGAGCATCTGGAGCGACAGAAGAAGGGTATGACACACAGCTCCCTTTGCCTGAGGTGGTGGAGCCTTGGCTGGCTGAAAGAGAGAGCGGCGTGCCACTGGGGGGGGGGGTGCAGCAGGCTGGACCACTACATCGGAGCCACGGTTCTCCCAGGTAGCTTTATGGTGGCAAAGCATATGTTGCTGCAGGGCCGTGGTGCCAACATCGGGACCCTGGCCACACTTCACGTTCTGCCGACATCTCCTGCATGAGGCTTTGTGAACCTTCTCCGGATGCTTGATGAAAAGCTGCCACACTGCCGAGTAATTGATTTTCCCACCAACAGCGCGCACTAATTGACTGCTACTCCCGCCGTCTCCAGGAACCCCAATTCCACTACCTCCCGGGAAGGTGGGCTGCCGCAAAGCAGGTGGTCTCCGCCGGGCACGTTTGGCTCCAGAATTTACACTTCTACTACCATGTTGACTGCCAACCATGCTAACACCTTGCTGGCTCAGCTGCTGCCTCCTGGCAACCTGCAACTCTCTTCTCCTGATGATGATGAAGCCCCTTCTGCACCCGGCTCCCAATTGCGATCAGCTTCATCATCATCATCAACAAGTGTCTGCATGTCACTGATGTCCTCCTCAGGTTCCTCAACAGTGTCTGCTTCAGGACCCTTGCAACACCGCCTCCCACGTCACTCTCCTCATCATTACTTGCCCGCCTAGCGGAGAAAGCAACAGATGTCTCATCCACTTGTTGGCTGGGCAGTGGCTTCTGAATGTCCACTTTTAGATCGTCCTCAGTGAATAGTGGAGCTGAACCCACAGCATAAGATACTTCTGTAGGGGAGGGAACAGCATAGGACAGAGGCAATGGGAGGACAGGGACCGCTCCCGGGCCATGTCAACTGAGGGTTGTGTCTGAGGAACCCACCGACTGATAACTGAGGGTATCAGATGTCACTTGTGATGAAGTGGATGACCGTGTTAACCAATCAATGAGGGCAGATGGTTTGCTGGTCGAGACAAGACCGCTAGCTGATACCGGGAGCTCAGGCCTCTCGCTTCGACTCCTGCTGCTACTCGCCCCTAGTCTGCTGCGAACTCTGTCTGATGAATTTAGGCCTCTGCCACTCCTTTGTGCACGTCCTGGCACTTCTCTGCATGACATACTTAGTGCGCATATGAGGGGAGTACAATACGCTTCACTACGCTTAAAACAGCATTTGTCTAGAATAGTGTTGAGCGGCATAGGCCATATTCGAATTCGCGAATTATCGCGAATATATGGACGAATATTCGTCATATATTCACATATTTGTATTATTCTCGTTTTATTTTCGCATACGCGAAAATTCGCGCAATGCGAAAATTAACATATGTGAAAATTAGCATATACAAAAATTAACATAACAGAAAATTTGCATATGCGAAAATTAGCATATGCTAATTTTCGCATTTGCGAAAATTTGCACGCCGGTCTCACGCAATAGTATTAGAGCCTTCTTTACACCACACAAGCTGGAAGCAGAAAGGGATGATCACTATGATGTGTAC
This sequence comes from Hyla sarda, assembly GCF_029499605.1. Lineage (NCBI taxonomy): Eukaryota > Metazoa > Chordata > Amphibia > Anura > Hylidae > Hyla > Hyla sarda. The sequence goes on from NC_079189.1 coordinate 424,230,703, forward strand.
TGTGAAAAAGAAAAAAAACGAATATTCGTAATTACGAATATATAGTGCTATATTCGCGAATATTCGCAAAATTCGCGAATAAAATTCGCATTGAGAATATTCGCGAGCAACACTAGTCTAGAACAGCATCAGGTGTGTACTTTTGCCTGGACTTTCACAGTATCTAAGCCCTTCAAAGATTAACAGGTACAAAACAGTACACTACTTAGATGTAGGTATGTGGTATGCACTTATGAGGGCAGGGAAATGCGATTTAGTACGCTTATTAAACATATTGGAGTAAAACACCAGCCGGTGATTACTTTTGGCTGTCCTTTCACTGTATGTAGGCCCTTGACAGATTAACAGGCACACAATAGTACACCACTTAGATTTAGGTATGTGGTATGCACTTATGAGGGCAGAAAATGTGGTACAGTACGCTTAAAAAACATATTTTAGCAAAACACCAGCTGGTGATTACTTTTGCCTGGACTTTCAAAGTACTTAGGCCCTTGACAGATTAACAGGTACAAAATAGTACACTACTTAGAGGTAGTTATGTGTTATGCACTTATGAGGGCAGAAAAATGCAGTACAGTACGCTTAATAGACATATTTGAGTAAAACACCAGCTGCTGATTACTTTTGGCTGTCCTTTCACAGTATGTAAGCCCTTGACAGATTAACAGCAGAAAAATGCAGGACAGTACGCTTAAAAAATACGTATTTTAGTAAAACACCAGCTAGTGATTTATTTTCACTGGACTTCCACAGTATCTAGGCCCTTGACAGATTAACAGGTACAAAATAGTACACTACATAGATGTAGGTATGTGGTATGCACTTATGAGGGCAGAAAAATGCATTACTGTACACTTCAAAAATAATTTAAGTAAAACACCAGCCGGTGATTACTTTTGGCTGTCCTTTCATAGAATGTAGGCCCTTGACAGATTAACAGGCACAAAATAGTACACCACTTAGATGTAGGTATGTGGTATGCACTTATGAGGGCAGAAAAATGCGTTACAGTACGCTTAAAAAAACTTATTTTAGTAAAACACCAGCTGCTGATTACATTTGCCTGGACTTTCACAGTATCCATGCCATTGACAGATTAACAGGTACAGAAATAGTACACTACTTAGATGTAGGTATGTGGTATGCACGTATGAGGGCAGAAAAATGTGCTACAGTGCACTTAATAAATGCTTAAAAAAAAGTATTTTTGCACAACACCAGCAAAACACAACAGGGCTGCAGCACGAAAAATGCTGTGAAATAAACACAACATTTCACTCTGTCAAAGACTATTAGGAATGGACTGCTGGGTATTATACCGTCTACAGACTAGTATAACCAGCAGATGATTTGTTGTGGAACAAAGTCACAGGATTGCTCAGAAAAATTATTCCTGTCTCCTCTGCTAAGGTTTAATAAGTTGAGGCAGCTTGTTGAAATGTATGAGGCAACACACAGCTATCTGCCCCTCCCTGTAATACAATGCTGAAAAGAGTAACTGGGATGTTAATGGCTGCAGTAAAAATCCTTTTCAGTGAAAAAAAAAACCACTGCTTTCTGTCCACAAGAATGCTGATGTGACTAGGATGTGAAATGTTGCTGGAATGAGCTTTTCTGTGTAACACACACACAGCAAGACATCACAGGGGTGACTGGTTGCTGATAGGCTGCATCCTGCATGTGATTCAGGGTCATCCCGCCTACTTCCCCTCCCGCCTTGCCTTTCCGCCTTCTCAGCATTCCTTGCCCCATGTACTGACATGTGGATCCACCATTTTAGATGCTCTGGAGCCTGGAGCGCAGTAAATGGAGTTTTGATGAAATGATTTGCATGATAGAACAGCGGCGATATTCGCATTCATTGCAAATCGAATATTTCATGAAATTCGTAATTAATTCGGGTTCATCAGCTTCGATTCGCTCATCTCTGCAAACAACAGACAAAAAACACATCAGACATCAAATGGTTTACTTTTTATTTTCTAAAACTCCATTGAACAACATCATTAAGCAAGCAATACATAGAAATTGCAGAATATTAGAACAGGATGAAGACTTAGTGAAAATAACAAAAAATAAGCCATTAATCACGTTTAAACACAATCACACAATAGCAGATTAAAAAAGAACAAAACAAAAAGGAAGTAAAAACGCATGAAAAACATAACACAAGGTTAACTAACCCTTTACCTTCCGGTAATCATGCATGTGGGCAATGCGACTACTGCCCGCAGAACATGAAGGTTAATGCACTCACTTTAGTGGGAAGGGATATTAAGTTACAACAATTTATTATGTGCAAAAGCACATACCGTATATACTCGAGTATAAGCCGACCCGAATATAAGCCGAGGCCCCTAATTTCACCCCAAAATCCCAGGAAAAGTTATTGACTCGAGTATAAGCCTAGGGTGGGAAATACATCATCCCCCCTGTCATCATCCAGACCCTCATCATCATCGCCCTGTCATCACCCCCCCTTCATCATCACCGCCTGTCATCATCCCCCTTCATCATCACCGCCTGTCATCATACCACACCCCCCCTTCATCATCCCCTTGTCATCACCCCCTTGTCATCATCCCCTTGTCATCATCTCCACCCCCCTTCATCATCCCCTTGTCATCATCCTCTTGTGAACTATCCGCCCTCAGTGGTCTTCAACCTGCGGACCTCCAGAGGTTTCAAAACTACAACCCCCAGCAAGCCCGGGCAGCCATCGGCTGTCCGGGCTTGCTGGGAGTTGTAGTTTTGAAACCTCTGGAGGTCCGCAGGTTGAAGACCACTGCGGCCTTCGGCATCATCCAGCCCCCTCTCACCCCCTTTAGTTCTGTACTCACCTCCGCTCGGCGCTGGTCCGGTGCTGCAGGACTGTTCGGTGGGGAGGTCGTCCGGTGGGATTGTGGTTCCGGGCAGCTATCTTCTCCACGGTTCGAGCCCGGAATAGAGGCGTTGCCTTGACGATGACGCAGAAGGACGTTGGTAATGAACGTACCTCTGCGTCGTCGTCAAGGCAACGTGATTATTCTGGGGCCGGGCCCGAAGCGCGGAGAAGAGGCCCCCGGTGAAGATAGCAGCCCGGAACCACTATCCCACCGGATGACCTCCCCACCGGACAGTCCTGCAGCACCGGCCGAGCGGAGGTGAGTACAGAACTAAAGGGGGTGAGAGGGGGCTGGATGATGTCGAAGGCCGCAGTGGTCTTCAACCTGCGGACCTCCAGAGGTTTCAAAACTACAACTCCCAGCAAGCCTGGACAGCCGATGGCTGCCCGGGCTTGCTGGGAGTTGTAGTTTTGAAACCTCTGGAGGTCCGCAGGTTGAAGACCACTGAGGGCGGAGAGTTCACTCGAGTATAAGCCGAGGGGGGTGTTTTCAGCATGAAAAATCGTGCTGAAAAACTCGGCTTATACTCGAGTATATAGGGTATGTTGTATATTGTATATGTTGCCCATGCAGATATTTTTACATCGGGAAGACCAAAAGACAGATGTTCTCTAGATTTCATCAACATCTTTATTCTCTAAAAACAGGCAAAGGTGTCCCTAAGGGTACCTTATGAGTCAAGACTTCCTTAACTTTACTTACTGCACATAACACACCTTCTCTTCTACTCCCAGCTGATTTATTATCATTTACGCCTCTTCCCTCCCTCAGCAAAGTGGACTCTGTCTGACAACTTCTCTAACTCAGCTCCTGCATCTTAAAACCTTCACTGAAGCTCATCTCCAGTTTCTGTTGACACCTCAATGACTTAACTTCCTTCAAGTGCATATAGTCCAGGGCATGTGCTGGATCAAGAGGGCCTTTCTCTCCAGAGCTGTGTCCCAATTATGCATCTCCTACTATTATTTCCCCTTGTCCCCTTGATCCCTCTTTATCTTTTCTCTTGGGAATCCGAATTGTACCTCACACTATCTGAGAAAGAGGAGACAACAGTCTTGCACAACTCCCATGGTTTCTCAAGGGGTGTTTAAAATTTGAAAAACAAACATCAGATTGCTTATGCCCTGGTATAAGACCCCTTAATTGCTGCATCACCTTGGTCTGTCTAATTCAAAGCTGTACTGGTGCTCCCACAAAGATACAAGCACTCTGTTGCTTCTCTGGTGGCACTGCTGCCTGATTCAACCCTTCTGGACGGAAATTAAACAATCAATTAACAAGGTTTGTTCCACCAATGCCCAATTTAAACTTCACCATACCACTCATTGCTTTGCCCTCCCCATGTCCAATTTCAGACTAAGCACTTACTTCTAATCCCCATGTTTACCGCAGCTAAACTACTCATACACTTGCTGTGGCTCAGTACGTCAAACCCCTCTGTACCACAAAGTCAACCAAATCTGCCAGTTGGAGTCGCTGACAAGTTTGCCTGTCATGGGCTTCCTTGATCGCTTCTAGACATTATCTGATTCCTGACAACACTGTGGACTCTCCTGCTCGTACCACCTTTCTTCTGTCTGATAAGACTATTATTCTACACCTGGACTCTTGCCTTGCACGGAACCACCTTTCATTATAACTCTGGATATCCTCCTCATCTGCTTCTACTTATAAATGACTTTTCATTGATAACATCATGTGGCCTTTCCTATACCATCTTGCTCCATTATTAAGCTCTACTTACCTTTTATTATGCACTTCCCAATGCTACCTGGCATTTTTGTTGCACCTATTAACATGTGCCTGACCAAACAAACGCCCCCCCCCCCCCCCCCGTCCAACTTCCCCTCTTGCATTTTCAAATTGTTTTACATTTGTTTCCAGGCTTATTGGATATTGTGTATTGTTTATTTGTGTACTTGATTTGTTCAATAAAAACAGATTTAACAAAAAAAATGAGTGTTAGCTATTTAAAAGTAATGATGAAATAATTGTAAAGGAAGATGAAGAGAAAGCAAATATATCCAACATTTCCCCCCTTCAATGAAATGCAGAGGGATAGGTTAAACTTTTGATTACACAATGCTTGTGTAAAACAGAGAGAAGTGCAGCACTTACATATAATGCCCCCATCATGCACCCCGCCCCATCATCCACCAGCAACCCCTCCATTCACCCTACCTCGAGTGGTAATAGCATGAGCTGATGGATGATGGGGGTGCTACTTCTGGGGGTTCCCCACATTAGATAGGCAGCAGGTTCCCCATATTAGGTAGGTAGCAAGTTCCCCACATTAGGTAGGCAGCAAGTTCCCCACATTAGGTAGGCAGCAGGTTCCCCACATTAGGTAGTAGCAGGTTCCCCACATTAGGTAGAAGCAGGTTCCCCACATTAGGTAGTAGTAGTTTCCCCACATTAGGTAGAAGCTGGTTCCCCACATTAGGTAGAAGCAGGTTCCCCACATTAGGTAGTAGCAGGTTCCCCACATTAGGTAGTAGCAGGTTCCCCACATTAGGTAGTACCAGTTTCCCAACATTAGGTAGTAGCAGGTTCCCCACATTAGGTAGTACCAGTTTCCCAACATTAGGTAGTAGCAGGTTCCCCACAGATAGAAGCAGGTTCCCCACATTAGATAGTACCAGGTTCCCAACATTAGTTAGAAGCAGGTTCCCCACATTAGGTAGTAGCAGGTTCCCCACATTAGGTAGTACCAGTTTCCCAACATTAGGTATTAGCAGGTTCCCCACATTAGGTAGTACCAGTTTCCCCACATTAGGTAGTAGCAGGTTCCCTACAGGTAGAAGCAGGTTCCCCACATTAGGTAGTACCAGGTTCCCAACATTAGGTAGAAGCAGGTTCCCCACATTAAGTAGAAGCAGGTTCCCCACATTAGGTAGAGGCAGGTTCCTCACACTAGGTAGTAGCAGGTTCCCCACATTAGGTATAAGCAGGTTCCCACATTAGCTAGAAGCAGGTTCCCCACATTAGGTAGAAGCAGGTTCCCCACATTAGGTAGAAGCAGGTTTCCCACATTAGGTAGAAGCTGGTTCCCCACATTAGGTAGAAGCAGGTTCCCACATTAGGTAGAAGCAGATTCCCCACATTAGGTAGAAGCAGGTTCCCCACATTAGGTAGCATTGTCATTTCCCCTGCCCCCCACCCGACTCTCATACACAGACACACACAAAGACACACACATGCTCACACACACACGGACAGACACCCACACATGCAGACACACATAGACACATTTAGCTGTCCTGCGCTGCACTTCTCCTCTCCGGCGGCGGCCTGAGGAGTGACGTCACTGACGTCCTCCTGTGCGGGTCTGCGGAGGGGCATCACATACGTGATGTCCCTCATCAGACTGGGGCCGCCCAGCCAACTGGAGAGGCGGAGGAGGGCAGGGTAAGTGAAGCCTTCCGGCATTTAGTGCTGCTTGCCCGAAGCAGGGCTAAATGCCTGAAGAAGTTACCTACCGATGCCTGGAACCGCATGTCACGGGCATCAGGCAATACAAATTACATATACCTGGTGCAGGCCACAAACTTTTGTTCTGCGGACCGGGAGTTTGAGACCCCTGATCTAAAGTGATATGCTTGAAGTCACTAACACTGGGGTTATAGACAATAAAGTAATAGCACCTGAATCAGGAAGAACCACAGCAAACACCATAGGGGGACATTTATCAATGTATTTAGAGCCTTTTTTTTTTTTTTTGCTTACTCTGAGCACACAAAAAGTCGCACATTTTTGTGTGATTTTTTTGGGTAAGCAAAAAGTTACAAACAGCCTTACCTAAGCAAATTTCAGTTTTTCCTTTGCAGTGGTCATGAATTTATGATGTGCGGAAGGTCGCACGTAGGGAAAAAGAACTATTGCAAAACCCTTACAAAAAGTTGCAAGTCTGCTCCAGGTCTGACCTACAGTACAAAACTCCCGTATGTGATAAAAATCACAAAAAAGTCTCACAAAAGTCTCAGCTGCAACTTTTCTTTCTTTTGAAAAAGAAATGCCTTCAGAACTTGCTTACCAAAGCAAAAATGATAAATATCCCCCATAATGAGCAATGTACAGAGCAGACCAAAATACATAACCCCAACATGTCAGTACTGGGTCCACTTATCTTCAATATGTTTATTAATGCCCTTGTAGAGGGATTACAGGGTGGAATTTTAATATTTGCAGATGACACTAAATTCGGTATGGTGATCACCACAGAGGAAGATAATATAATATTACAGAGGCATCTGGGGAAGCTGGAGGCTTGGGCACAGACAAGGCAAATATGTATTATGTGCTATAAGACATTAGGTAAAACTACTACCGAAAAGGACTTCTGGTGGGCAGTAAGCTTAACTTTACTGGCCATTCAGCGGCTGCAAAGTCATGGGAAGTATCAAAAGAGACATAGAGACTTGTGATAAGAACATAGTCTTGCCCCTATATAAATCACTAGCCAGACCACATATGGAGTATCGTATCCAATTTTTGGCATCTGTATGTAACAAAGACATGGCTGAGCCGGAGAGGATGCAGAGGAGGGTAGCCAAGGTAACTAAAGGTATTGGAGTATTATAGTACCAAGGCAGGTAATCAAGCTTGGAGTTATTTAGTTTGGATAAAAAAAGTCTTAGGGGCTAGAAAACTAGCCTTGTTGCTGATAACAACAAAATTACTAAGCTATTAAAGTTAACCTTAGCTGATTTTCTTCTTTTCATTGCTGAATATCCTGAACTTCATAGTAATGATCCTAATGGTCTGGAAGAATAACACCACCCTCAGAATGTAGACGACTTTTAAATATAGGGAAAATGTTCAACAACCATTTTTGCTTAATGTGAAATTTTCAATCACTGGTTAAACAGTATACATTTGGAAAGGCAGAACTTTTCTTACCTAAAGTCAGCATTTTTTCAATATTTGACATTGACCTCAATAATGTATATAATAGTGACAATTTACATAATTTGACAGTAAATTTGCATAGATTTCATGCCTTACCTTTCTACGTGCAGAGAAAATAAACATTATGGCATTGATTAGTCATTTATGTTTACATAAAAACTGCCTTAGTGCCAATAAAAACAAAATTGCAGCGTAATTGTAGTTAAATTGTTCTGTATTATTCAGCGTTCCTTTATTGCATTTATATTTTAACACACTCTATAAAACGTTTCATAAATGTGAAGAATAATAAAGACACTACATACAATGCCAATTAGGAACATTTAAACATATATTTCTTATGTTGCTTTTTCATGTTGCTCTGATCTGTATTCTCTGGAGCTAGTATTCACTCCACTGCCCTATTAAGCACTCCACTGCATTGTTGTACATAAACTTTACAACATTTAGGGGTCATTTATCAAAGCCCTAATCGGCCTATTTTACTGCATTTACTGCATTTCTAAAATGACTTTTGCTGGCATATATGGCTTTATTTGCCTGTAAATTCAGTAGACATTTTATGGTTGTGAGTTGATTGTGGTTTTCTAGGCACACAGTTTACACACTGATTTATGACTTGCGACTTTTGCAAAAGTTGCAAAGTTATTGAAACAGAAATTCCAGCAGGGTCCAGGAAGGTGCACTCTACATCTCTATGAACATTTGCTAGCGTTCATCAAAAGGGCAGGCTACTTGAATGCCGATCAGCTGCGCAAGGCACCATAAGTACGCCGCACTGGCAAAATAAATAAAGTTTCACTTGTTAATAAATGATCCCCTTAACCCTTTAATGATGCAGCCTGTTTTGGCCTTAACTCCTTGATGCAAATGGACGTTCATTAACGTCCATTTGTGGCTCCCGAGGTGTGACACGTGCTCAGCAGGTGAGTGCGCATCATACCTGGTGGTTCACGGTTGCTATAGGCAACCAGGACCCACGGCTAATGCTGGACAAAGCTGATCGGGCTGATGTCCAGCATTAACCCTTTAGATGTGGTGATCAAACTTGATCGCCGTGTCTAAAACGAAAGTAAACATTGCCAGTTAGTTCAGTGGTGCTGTTCGGTACCGCCGCGGTGAAATCATTGCATCCTGAAAAGCTTGCAGGACACAAGGAGGATCCCTATCTTCCTCCTCCCTGCCAAATGACTGCTCCATGCCTGAGATCCAGGCATGAGCAGTAGAGCGGCGATAACACTGTTCAATGCCATGATATTGCATGGCAGTGATCAGTGTAGGAAATCAGCATGTGAAATGTTATAGTGTTAATTAATGAGCTATAACCCCTTCCCTAATTAAAGTTTGAATCACCCCCCTTTTCCCATAAAAAAAAAATATATAAACTATGTAAATAAAAATAAACATATGTGTTATCAATGTGTGCATAAATGTCCAAACTATAAAAATATATTGTTAATTAAACCGCACGGTCAATGGCGTACACGTAAAAAAAAATTCCAAAGTCCTAAATAGCGTATTTTTGACACTTTTTATAGCATAAAAAATTTATAAAAAGTGATCAAAAAGTCCAATCAAAACAAAAATAGTAGCGATAAAAACTTCAGATCATGGCACAAAAAATTAGCTCTCATATCGCCCCTTATATGGAAAAAATAAAATAGTTATAGGGGTCAGAAGAGGACATTTTTCAACATATTAATTTTGGTGCATGTAGTTATAACTTTTTTATTTTTTTTTGTAGTAAAATATAATCAAACCTATATAAATTGGGTATCCTTGCGACCGTATGGACCAACAGAATAAATATAAGGTGCAATTTTTACCAAAACCTGCACTGCGTAAAAATGGAAGACGCTAAAAATTACAAAATGTCTTTTTTTTTTTAATTTCGGCCCACAAAATGTTTTTTCTGGTTTTGCCGTAAATTTTTGTGGTGACATTTTTAGGTGGAAAATTAAAAGCGTTATGATTTTTAGAAAGGGAGGAGGAAAAAACAAAAGTGCAAAAATGAAAAATCGCCAAAGAGGGAAGGGGTTAAAGGGAATCTGTCATCAGTGTCATCTGCACTTACCTATTGGTGCAGGCTGGTAGTGCAGGTGACACTGATGATAATGATACTTACATGTGCACCAAGCCTGCTGCCTGAATAATGAGGATACTGGGAGAATGGAGCAATAGATCGTGGATAGGTAAGTATGATTATGATCTTTGTCAACTGCACTACCAGCCTGTACCTACAAGATAAAGCTGGCAACACTGATAAAAGATTCCTTTTAAGGACAGAGCCAATTTTCATTTTTATGTTTAGTTTTTTCTCCTCCTCGCCTTTTAATAGCCATAATTGTTATAGATTTCCCCCCTTCAGGGCCATATGAGGACTATTTTTTATACAGGACCAATTGTTCTTTGTAATGACTTCAAAAGGCAATGGCTGGGCCAAACAAAAAAAATATATGTGTGGGGCAAACATTGAAAAAAAAGCACACCATTTTTAGGGACTTTCTACGCAGTGCACTTTATGGTTAAAGTACACTGTTATCTTTATTCTGTATGTTCACAGGATTGCAAAAATATCCAATTTATATAGGTTTTGTTTTGTTGTACAACTATTAAATTATTTTGTAAAAAAAAAAAATATAAAAAAAAAATAATGTGCTTAAGATTGTTCTCTTCTAAGCCCTATAAAATGTATTTTTCCATGTATGGGGATGTATAAGGGCTCATTTTGCTCTGTTTTAGTTTTTATTGGTTTCATTTTTGTTTTGATTAGTCTTTTTAACAGCTTTTTATTCAATTCTTCTGGTATATGACATAACCAAAGATAAGCAATTCTGGACTTCACCAGGGGTTACATTTACATTCATATTTTTATAGTTTTTGGGCACTGTTATACCAAGTACGTTTATTTTCATTCACATTATTTTATTTAAAAAATGGGAAAATGAGGGAAGATTGTTTAAAAATGTTATTATGAATTTGTTATGAATTTTTATTCACTTTTTTCACTTTTTCATACGGGACTATTACATGCAATCTCTGATTGCAAACACAGTTCAATGCTATGTCAGAGCATTACTTTGATCAGTATTAACAATGCTCTGCTTTTGCTTCCTGCATAGACCATTAACACTTTATGAGGTAAATAGCTGTGGTTTCATGTTGACGTTAATCTATGATATTGGGTGGAAAAGGTTTAAAGCATATCTTTCATTTCAGGTGAATTTTCAGGATAAGCTTCACTGTATGCATGTGTATATAAGGAGCAGAACTATTTCTGGCTATTATTAAACATTTAAATAGTATTTTTCTTGAGATTTTTGCTCTATTGGTTTTATCTATAATTTTCAGTTCTCCCAGAGCTAGTGGGCAGAACAGTCATGCACTGCACAAGCACACAGAGGAGGAGATTGTGCACATCTATCATTCTGTGTACAGTCTAAACAGCAGCAGCAGCCTTGAAGGGATGATTAACCAGCAGTGAACAGCCAGAACTATGTATATAGTCCTGGGGTAATATATCATTCTTACAGAGGTGTCTCTTTATCTCTGTCTCTTTGCAGCTTGCGTGTTCTCACATGCACCCCCTCCCCATCTCCCTCCTCCACTTCTTCCATCTCCCTCCTTTCCCCCTTCCATAGACCTATATAGCTTTAATTCGATCCCTAAGCGAGCTGCAGGACAGAAACACAGATGAAGTTTAGTGGGGAGTAGGAGGAGGGGGGAGGAATCTTAATAACAGGAGAAAGAAGCATTTGTGTCTTCTAAGATATATTACTCAGTTTTGTACATTCACTTGTACTATTGATCTTTGCAAAGTTATTATTATTATTTTTTAAACAGGGCATGCTTAAAGGGGTTTTCCTATCTGAGTAAGTTATTTCCTATTTTCAGGACAGGGATTAACAAGATCATCAGTAGGGGTCTGATTGCTAGGACCACCATGGTATTGAGAAAAAAATTGTCATTTTGTTGAATTGAACACGCCACGTGTGTACCACTCAGAGGTCCCTTTGTTTTCTATGGATAGCCGAATATTGGTTGGCAATGTTTCGGAATCTGATCGGAATCAGTTACTTTTCTTTTTTTTCTTCATCTGGCCTGGACCATCATGAAGAATTCTCCAGCTACAACTTATCTTTGCGGAATCTGCCACATAAACATTTTAGACATGTTACAGCACAATTCTCATGTGCATTGATGGCCGTCGCGCTCCCTTCCCATAGACTTTCGTTGTGGGGGTGGGCGTGACGTAATGAGGGGCGGCCCTGAACACGGAAGCCCGCACACAGCGCTCGGAACAATAAAACTTCCGGACGCTGGGGAGCGGAGCTCCGGAAGCAGGGCGGCGGAGTACCCTTTTAAAGCAAGCCACCTCCCATTGCCCCATATAACAGGCCCCTCACATTGCCTCAATTTTCCTTCACATTCCCCTCAATTTTCTTCACATTGTCACCATATGTCCTCACATTACCCCATATATTCCCTGACATTGCCCGCCCCATAAATAGCCGTCCCCCTTACATACATTGCCCCCCATATATAGCAGGCCTTTAACATACAATGCCACCATATTCCTCACATTGCCCCTCACATAAATTTTCACCATATTTATCACATTTCCCTCTCATATGCATTGCCACCAATTAACCTCTCAATCATAGACTTGTCAATCTGACTCCGGACGTGAGGTGAGTCAGTATGTGATAATTAAAGGGTACGGATAGCGGACCACAGTGCCGCTGCTGCACGCTCCTCCTTGGCAGGACTGATAAAAGGTTCTACCCTGCATAAAGAATGAATGTAGCACTGGCTTTGATTGAGCAGTGCACTCTCTTCATTAACCCCTTCAGGACCAAGCCCATTTTGGCCTTAAGGACCAGAGCGTTTTTTGCACATCTGACCACTGTCACTTTAAACATTAATAACTCTGGAATGCTTTTAGTTATCATTCTGATTCCGAGATTGTTTTTTCGTGACATATTCTACTTTAACATGGTGGTAAATTTTTGTGGTAACTTGCATCCTTTCCTTGTGAAAAATCCTAAAATTTGATGAAAAATTTGAAAATTTTGCATTTTTCTAACTTTGAAGCTCTCTGCTTGTAAGGAAAATGTATATTACAAATAAAAAATGTTTTTGGATTCACATATACAATATGTCTACTTTATGTCTGCATCATAAAAGTGACGAGTTTTTACTTTTGGAAGACACCAGAGGGCTTCAAAGTTTAGCAGCAATTTTCCAATTTTTCACAAAATTTTCAAACTCACTATTTTTCAGGGACCAGTTCAGGTTTGAAGTGGATTTGAAGGGTCTTCTTATTAGAAATACCCCACAAAAGACCCCATTATAAAAACTGCACCCCCCAAAGTATTCAAAATGACATTCAGTCATCATTTTAACCCTTTAGGTGTTTCACAGGAATAGAAGCAAAGTGAAGGAGAAAATTCACAATCTTCATTTTTTACACTCGCATGTTCTTGTAGACCCAATTTTTAAATTTTTACAAGGGGTAAAAGGAGAAAATGTATACTTATATTTGTAGCCCAATTTCTCTCGAGTAAGCACATACCTCATATGTCTATGTAAAGTGTTCGTCGGGCGCAGTAGAGGGCTCAGAAGGGAAAGAGCGATAAGGGGATTTTGGAGAGTACGTTTTTCTGAAATGTTTTTTGGCGGCATGTTGCATTTAGGAAGCCCTTATGGTGCCAGAACAGCAAAAAACCCTCACATGGCATACCATTTTGGAAACTAGACCCCTTGAGGTACGTAACAAGGAATAAAGTGAGCCTTAATACCCCACAGGTGTTTCACGACTTTTGCATATGTAAAAAAAAATTATTTTTTTTCACTAAAATGTGTGTTTCCCCCCAAATTTCACATTTTTCCAAGGGTTAATAGCAGGAAATACCCCCCAATATTTGTAACCCCTTCTCTTCTGAGTATGGAGGTACCCCATAAGTTGACCTGAAGTGCACTATGGGTGAACTACAATGCTCAGAAGAGAAGGAGTCATATTTGGCTTTTTGAGAGCAAATTTTGCTCGGGGGGCATGTTGCATTTAGGAAGCCCCTATGGTGCCAGAACAGCAAAAAATACCCACATGGCATACCATTTGGGAAACTAGACCCCTTGAGGAATGTAATAAGGAATAAAGTGAGCCTTATTACCCCACAGGTGTTTCATGACTTTTGCATATGTAAAAAAAAAAAAAAAAATTTCCACTAAAATGTGTGTTTCCCCCCTAATTTCACCTTTTTGCAAGGGTTAATAGCAGAAAATACTCCCCAAAATTTGTAACCCCATCTCTTCTGAGTATGGAGGTACCCCATAAGTTGACCTGAAGTGCACTATGGGCGAACTACAATGCTCAGAAGAGAAGGAGTCATATTTGGCTTTTTGAGAGCAAATTTTGCTCGGGGAGCATGTCGCATTTAGGAAGCCCCTAAGGTGCCAGAACAGCAAAAAAAAACACACATGGCATACCATTTTGGAAACTAGACCCCTTGAGGAACGTAACAAGGGGTACAGTGAGCATTTGCCCCCCACTGGTGTCTGACAGATCTTTGGAACAGTGGGCTGTACAAGTTTTCATTTTCATGGACCACTGTTCCAAAGATACGTCAGACACCTGTGGGGGGTAAATTCTCACTGCACCCCTCATTACATTCCGTGAGGGGTGTCGTTTCCGAAATGGGGTCACATGTGGGGTTTTGTTTTTTTTGCGTTTGTCAAAACCGCTGTAACAATCAGCCACCCCTGTGCAAATCACCTCAAATGTACATGGTGCGCTCTCCCTTCTGGGCCTTGTTGTGCGCCCCCAGAGCACTTTGCCCTCACATATGGGGTATCTCTGTAGTCGGGAGAAATTGCGTTACAAATTTTGGGGGGCTTTTTTCCCTTTTACCTCTTGTGAAAATGTAAAGTATAGGGCAACATCAGTATGTTAGTGTAAAAAATAAAAAAAATTTACACTAACATTCTGGTGTAGACCCCAACATTTCCTTTTCATGAAGGGTTAAAGAAGAAAAAGCCCCCCAAACCTTGTAACGCAATTTCTCCCGAGTACGGCGATACCCCATATGTCGCCCTAAACTGTTGCCCTGAAATACAACAGGGCTCCAAAGTGAGAGCGCCATGTGCATTTGAGGCCTAAATTAGGGATTTGCATAGGGGTGGACATAGGGGTATTCTACGCCAGTGATTCCCAAACAGGGTGCCTCCAGCTGTTGCAAAACTCCCAGCATGCCTGGACAGTCAACGGCTGTCCGACAATACTGGGAGTTGTTGTTTTTCAACAGCTGGAGGCTCTGCTTTGGAAACAGTGGCGTACCGGACGTTCTTATTGGGGGAGGGGGGCTGTGTAAGGGTATGTGTATATGTAGTGTTTTTAACTTTTTATTTTATTTTGTGGTAGTGTTTTTAGGGTACAGTCACATGGGCGCTGGATTACAGCGAGTTTCCCAGCGCAAAATTTGCTGCATCTCAAGATGCGAGAAACCCACTGTAAAAGCCTCGCCCATGTGAATGTACCCTGTACATTCACGGGGGTGGCGGGGCGGGGGGGCTTGCATCAGCTGTTGCAAAACCACAACTCCCAGCATGCATGGTCTGTTAGTGCATGCTGGGAGTCATAGTTTTGCAACAGCTGGAGGCACACAGGTTAGGAAACACTGAGTTAGAAACAGACAATGTTTCCCAACCAGTGTGTCTCCAGTTGTTGCAAAACTACAACTCCCAGCATGCCCAGACAGCTGAAGGGCATGCTGGGAGTTGTAGTACGGCAACATCTGAAGGGCCAGATGTTGCTGAACTAAAACTCCCAGCATGCCTGGACAGTCAGTGCATACTGGGAGTTGTAGTTTTGCAACAGCTGGAAGAGCACAGATTGGAGACCATTATACAATGGTCTCCAAACTGGGGCCCTCCAGATGTTGCAAAACTACAACTCCCAGCATGCATGGTCTTTTAGTGCATGCTGGGAGTTATAGTTTTGCAACAGCTGGAGGCACACAGGTTAGGAAACACTGAGTTAGAAACAATGTTTCCCAACCAGTGTGTCTCCAGCTGTTGCAAAACTACAACTCCCAGCATGCCCAGACAGCTGAAGGGCATGCTGGGAGTTGTAGTACGGCAACATCTGAAGGGCCAGATGTTGCTGAACTAAAACTCCCAGCATGCCTGGACAGTCAGTGCATGCTGGGAGTTGTAGTTTTGCAACAGCTGGAAGAGCACAGATTGGAGACCATTATACAATGGTCTCCAAACTGAGGCCCTCCAGATGTTGCAAAACTACAACTCCCAGCATGCCCAGACAGCCAAAGGCTGTCTAGGCATGCTGGGAGTTGTAGTTTTCAGACTCCTAGAAGCAGCAGTGAAGATCTTCACTGCTGCCTCTGAGGACCACATACTTACCCGTCGCTGCTCGTCCACGTGGCCGGTCCCGCGCTGCTCCTCGGTCCCGCCGCTGGATCAGGTAAGTCCGCCGGTCCCCTCCTGTTCCCCCCCGTGTGCCGCAGGTCCCCGCGAGCCCCTGCAGTCTTCGTCCCCCGTTCTGCCCGACTTCCAGGGGCGGGCAGTGCGGGGGATCTGAACTTTCACCCCAGATCACTGTGATTGGTCCACAGGGACCAATCACAGTGATCGCTGACCAGGACCATCAATTGATGGTCCTGGGGGTGAAGCAGAAGTTGTCCCCTGCTGGAAACAGCGGGACTTCTGCCAGTTAACCCGTGCGATGCTGCGCATCGCCGGGTTAACTGCATGTCATTTATAAACGCCGGGATGCGCGAACGCACTGCACAACCCGGCGTTTATATATGACATTCTGCGGGAAGGGGTTAAAGGAATTCTTTTGTTCCAATTCTCAGAATTGGTGCAGGTCCTATTCGTAGTACCTAGACCTGGGGGGACACGAAAATGACTTCAATCAATGGTCCTCATCCAATCTGACAGAGCGAGAAAGGATAGAAAATCATCAAATCCAGATGTATAACCTTGGCATTCTGTTTCCACTTGCGCCATTCAGTGCAGAATGAATGGAGAACACTTAATTTTTTTTATTTTATTTTAGTACAAGGCCTCAACAGACCTTCTAAATGCATTGCATGTATGTGAAGTTGCTATTAAATCCCACCTGGCTATGTAACTATGTGAAATAATCTAACTTATAATCTTTGCCGCTTTGTCCCATTTCATGCACAAGACCCACGCCAGGAAGTGCTGTAGAGTAAAAAGGCCTTTAAAAAGTTTAAAATGATGCAATCTGATTGGTTGCTATGATCAGCTGCACAATTTTTCTCCTACACAAGTTTTAATAAATCTCCCCCAATGACCCTAAGAACACAGCCAAGACTACACAGGAATAGTTTAGGGACGACTATGACTGTCCTTGAGGGGCCTAGCCACAGCCCTAACTTGAACCCAATCATACATTTCTGGGACTTCAGAGCATCTGAAGAAAAGAATGATGGAAAATCCTTAATTGCAGGTGTACAAACCTTAACATCCTGTTTTCAATTTGTCATTATTTAGCATTGAGTGCAGAATGATAGGATGAGTAGCTTTATTCGTATTTTTTTAATTATTATTTGATGTTTGATGCTACTTTATTATCCTTAAGACATGTGGGACTAATAACATATTGTCCATGAGTCGATAACTACTTCTTTGGTGCCTTGTGCTGCATTTAAAGGGGTACTCTGGCACTAAGACATTTTATCCCCTATCCAAGGGATAGGGGATGTATGATCACGGGGGTCCTGCCACTGGGGACCCCCGCAATCTCGTGGGTATGGGATGTCATGCCCGCTCCCATAGACTTGCATTGAGGGGGCGGCCATGACATTACATGGGGCGGAGTTGTGACATCATGATATTCCGGCCCCGTGGTCGTGAGGCTTCAGACTCAGTGCCTCCAGCGCTGCATGCAGCTCAGAAAGGTGGGTGCTGCATGAGAGATTGCGGGGGTCCCCAGCGGTGGGACCCCCAAGATCAGACATCTTATCCCCTATCCCTTGGGTATGGTGTGAGATGTCTTAGGGCCAGAGTACCCCTTTAAAGAAAAACTGACAGCCTGTTCACCCGCAATAAACCCAATATACTGGGTTATAGTGCAGGTTTACACACAGTTGTGACTTACTTTATTCTGGTGTAGTAGTTGCTGCGTTACAGAAATGTATTCACTCATTGTTATTGAGCTGCTGTGTGCAATGGTTTGAGAAGCTCCCCTGCCTCCTCAAAATTCCCTTCCCAACCTGTTCCTATGATGAATATGAAAATGTCTTCATTAGCCTGCCAGGGGTGAGTACTCTCCTCTCTGATCAGAGCGCAGGAGCCACTGCCTTGTTACACCCCCGACAGGCTCTCACGGACGTGAGAGTGAAGATATTAGTATATTCATCAGAGCCAGGTGGGGAATATTGAAGAGGCAGGGGAGCTCGGCGAGCCATTTCTTCATCCCCATTGTGCACAGCAGTGCATAAGGGAATAAATGGCTTTAACTACTACACAGATTAAAGTAAGTAACAACTGTTTTTTTAAATCTGCTCACCTGCACAATAACCCAGTATATTGAATTTAGTGCAAGTGAACAGTCTGGCAGTTTATCTTTAAGCAAGTACCTTTTTTACTATGACACTGTTTTTTGTTTTTTTTTTGTATTGTATTCTTGTAACCTACAAGACAAGTTAGATATTTTTTCTTCCTATTCGGTCCAAACAAACAACTTGTAAAACCCCTCTTTTCATAACCCGGCCTCTCTCACTTTTTCTTTAACTAGAGTCCCTTTAAATTATGTTTCTGCATAACTTCAGTGTTTTAAAAGAAAAGCCACTTGATGGCAGCAGTACACAAGAAGATGCATCGCAAGGAGAGTACCATATAAATTACAGCTTAGATCACTTAACACATGGAACAGTAATATAGGATAACATGATTTTTGTTCTTTTTCTATATCTTTCAGCATGAATGAACATTGGTTAGTAACAAAATCAGTTTTCTCTGCCCAAAGGGATGTTTAGAGGAAATTACTCGATGACAACATGATGGTTATGAACCTTGTACAGTAGAAATAACAGTCACCTGTACAGCCTCATGAGATTTAAAAACTATTGTGTCCTGTTGACAGACTTGGCTTTACTTCCCTGTGGAAATGTATTTGAGCTTTCATGTTAGCAATTAATGCCTAAAAGCTACTCTACAGTACTTACCAAGCAAAAGAGAGATGTTCCGAATCAACTTTCTTTGTGTAATGGAACAATATTACAGTAATAGGTTGTATTTCTATTGAATATATGTCAAAAAGCACATCAGATCTTTCTTCACCTCTATTCATTTAGTGTTATAGAAATGGCGGGTGTAGATAGTGAACTTTGATCTCCCATGGATTGTATAAAAATATTTATTTATGCTGAGTTCTGCTTCTTCTGAATTCTGACCCTGATTTATCAGGATGGGAAAACCGTGCCAGTATTCAGCTCCTAATTCGTCTTCAATGAGAGTACCATGTTTAATGGTATTTCTGCCACACTGTTCACACTAAGGAAATTCCGCAAATGAAATCCTGATGCTGAATTGTATTCCGCCAGAAGATTCAGCATGTTCATTCTTCTGGCAGAATCCACAGGTTGTGGAACTGATGTGGAGCAAAACTGATGTGGAATTGACACAGAATTTATGTGTAGAATTTTTTAAGGAGATTTGAAAGCCAGCCCATTGGTGTTTGTAGTACTAATTCTCCTTAAACAAAAATGTCTTCAAAATTCTACATCAAATTCCCCACCAATTCTGCTCTAAACAGAAGACAGCAGATTTGCGGGATTATAAAGATCTTGACAATTTGATTTGCCACTAAATCCTTGATATTTAGATGCAAGGCTTATAGTTGCTTTATAAATATGTTCAAACCAGTGTTTATACATCTTTCAAAGAATCTGTGTAATATGGCATTTGTTTAAATCCCCCCCACCTTTTCCTATTTTTCAAATAAAAGTAAATATAAAATAAATAAACAAACAAACATACTGTATTTGGCATTGTTATGTGCATAACTACACAAACAGGACATGGCAATGAAGATATGTTTTTTTCTTTTGAAAGTTTTAAATTTTTTGAAATTATTCAAGTTTGGTTTCTTTGGAATTGTACTGACCCATTAAATAAATATTGAATGTTAGTTTTACCGTGAAAAATTAATGCCCCACAAACTTGTGCAATTCAATATTTTTTTGTTTTTGTTTTGCCCTACATATAATTTCTTTCTTGTTTCTTTATACATTATATGACAAAATGAAGTGTGCCAATAAAAAGTACAACTTGTTCCATAAAAAATAAGTCCTAAGACAACTTTATCAGTGAAAAAATAAAAAAGTTATTAGTCTTAGAAGGTAAAGATGGAAAAAATGTTAGCCAGAAATTTTAATTTGCCAGGTCATGAAAGAGTTAATCATTTGCTGCTTTTTCACATCTTTGTTCAAGCTTTATGCCAGTGTCAATTACTCAGATGTAAGCAAATAGCTGTGTGATGTATGGTATATTTGGCCATTTTTAAAATGCGCTTTTTCATAGTGTGTTTTCTATGCTACCTATTGAATGAAGCAAAGTTGTTACATAGTTACATAGTTAGTACGGTCGAAAAAAGACATATGTCCATCCAGTTCAACCAGGGAATTAAGGGGTAGGGGTGTGGCGCGATATTGGGGAAGGGATGAGATTTTATATTTCTTCATAAGCATTAATGTTATTTTGTTCCAGGAATGTATCTAATCCTGTTTTAAAGCTGTTAATTGTTCCTGCTGTGACCAGTTCCTGAGGTAGACCGTTCCATAAATTCACAGTCCTCACGGTAAAGAAGGCGTGTCGCCCCTTGAGACTAAACTTTTTCTTCTCCAGACGGAGGGAGTGCCCCCTCGTCCTTTGGGGGGGTTTAACCTGGAACAGTTTTTCTCCATATTTTTTGTATGGGCCATTAATATACTTATATACGTTTATCATATCCCCCCTTAAACGTCTCTTCTCAAGACTAAACAATTGTAACTCCTTTAATCGCTCCTCATAGCTAAGATGTTCCATGCCCCATATTAGTTTAGTCGCGCGTCTCTGCACCCTTTCCAACTCCGCAGTGTCCCTTTTATGGACAGGTGCCCAAAACTGAACAGCATATTCCAGGTGAGGCCGTGCCAATGCTTTATAAAGGGGGAGTATTATGTCCCTGTCCCTTGAGTCCATGCCTCTTTTGATACATGACAATATCCTGCCGGCTTTGGAAGCAGCAGCCTGACATTGCATGCTATTCTGTAGTCTGTGATCTACAAGTACACCCAGATCCTTCTCTACCAGTGACTCTGCCAGTTTAATCCCCCCTAAGACATATGATTATTAGTACCCAGATGCATAACTTTACATTTATCCACATTGAACCTCATTTGCCAAGTGGATGCCCAGACACTTAGTCTATCCAAGTCATCTTGCAACTTATGCACATCCTCTATAGACTGTACTGTGCTACAAAGCTTGGTGTCATCTGCAAAGATAGAAACAGAGCTGTTAATACCATCCTCTATATCATTGATAAATAAATTAAACAACAGCGGGCCCAGTACTGAACCTTGGGGTACACCACTAATAACAGGGGACCAATCAGAGTACGAATCATTGACCACCACTCTCTGGGTACGATCCATGAGCCAGTGTTCAATCCAGTTACAAACTAAAATTTCCAAACCCAAAGACCTTAACTTACCTGTCAGACGTCTATGAGGGACAGTATCAAACGCTTTAGCAAAATCCAGAAACACTATATCCACAGCCATTCCTCTGTCAAGGCTTCTACTCACCTCTTCATAAAAGCAAATTAGATTGGTTTGGCAACTTCTATCCTTAGTAAACCCATGCTGGCTATCACTTATAATACAATTATCCCCTATGTATTCCTGTATGTAATCCCTTATAAGTCCTTCAAACAATTTACCCACAATGCACGTTAAACTTACCGGTCTATAGTTTCCTGGGGAAGACCTAGAGCCCTTTTTGAAGATTGGCACCACATTCGCCTTGCGCCAGTCCCTTGGCACAATACCAGACACCAGAGAATCTCTAAATATCATGAACAGGGGTACAGATAATACTGAACTTACCTCTCTAAGAACTCTTGGGTGTAGTCCATCCGGTCCTGGGGATTTGCTTACATTTATATCACTTAACTTACCTTGTACCATCTCTACATTAAGCCAGTTCAGTACATTACATGATGTGTTACCAGCACTGACCTGGCCAATGTCAGCTCCTTCTTCCATAGTGTATACAGAACTAAAGAACCCATTCAGTAGCTCCGCCTTCTCTTGATCGCCTGTGACAACCTTCCCATTATCATTATTAAGGGGTCCTACATGCTCTGTCCTTGTTAAAAATATTGTGACTTTAAAAATACTTATTTTGACACTAGACAACTAGTATGCAAGCCTTAATAAATCCCCCCAATATGCATACATGTACTAAAGAAATGCATATATATATAAATTACTTTCTAGTAGAATTCAGTGGGACAAAATAATTGAGACACAAAATTTTAAGACTTGGCAATATAAAAACAGTCAGTTGTTAATGTGAAGATCTCTCTCTCTCTCTCTCTCTCTCTCTCTCTCTCTCTCTCTCTCTCTCTCTCTCTCTCTCTCTCTCCCCCTCCCTCTCCCTCTTTCTCTCTCTCTCTCTCTCTCTCCCCCTCTCTCTCTCTCTCTCTCTCTCTCTCCCTCTCCCTCTCCCTCTCTCTCTCTCTCTCTCTCTCTCTCTATATATATACATATTTGTAATAAACTGCAAATTACAAAGCATAGATTGAAATAGTATTAACAATCCATTAGCTAAGAAAACAAGAAAGCAACTTAAGAAACCAAAGGGTAAAGAGGGGAGGGGGGAGAATTCAGGACAGAAAGGAAGGAAGAAGAGAAGGTGAACATGCACCTATATCTTTGCAATAGTATTGTAAGAACAATAAGATCATTGTAAGGAGCATTAGGTTCATGAATTATTGTTGTAAAAAATAAATAGATAAATAGAAGTAACTTGAGATGATCCCAGAAAATATATGTTTATTTACATCTCAAACCTTCAACTTAACTTATAGCATAACCACATCCGATTTAACAAAGAAATGTTACCCGTGTTAAACGAAACAGATTTTTCCCGTATAGGACTGGTGTAATAAGGAATGCCGTTCCGCTATATCAGGAGTCTCCGTAGACTTCCAGTGTCTAGTAATGATTAGCTTGTCTAGTATCAATACTTTGACAATCATGCGCCTAAAAGACAGGAAGAGATGCTGCAAATCTAAGAGTAAAAGTACCAGAGAAGGCAACAACATGACGAGGCAGCCAAGGATGTGCTTGAATTCATTCTTTATCAGAAATAGAACGGGAAAAGTATTTCTCCCAAGATTTATATGGAGCGTATGAAGACAAGGGATGGGTAGTTTCTAGCATGTCAAAGATGGGGTGAAGCCCCTTAAAGCGTATTGACAGTAGGCAAAGTGCATCTGTGCTATATACCCAAGTGTGGTGGTCTTGTGAATGAAGAAAATGGCTAATGCAGAGAAATTTGTAAAAGTCACAGGAAGGTATGTGGTATGAATTGGAAAGGCTTTCAAATGTGCTCAAAGAGTTATTGTTAAACAGTTGTGAAATATAACTGAGACCTTTGTCTATCCAGTTGGATAAGTCAAGTACTGGTATGGCTGCAGATAGGACTTGTAATGGAGTATGTGGCGGGTGTGTGGCATGTGCCCTACCAGTTTGGTGGTGTAACACAGACCAGCAATGAAGCCCTGCAGTCGTAAGAGGTGATAAAGTCTGTGGAAGCTTTAAACACCATATCTATTAAAATAAAAGGGATCTAAGGTCAATGGGTTTGCTAAAATAGGATTCTATCATGACCCACGGAGGTTGTGGTCCCCGGGACCAGTACATCCGCAGTTGGGCAACTAAGGTTGCCAAGTAGTAGGGATATAGGTCTGGGAGACCCACACCACCTCTTTTCCTACCACTTTGCCATATAAAATTAGACAACTTTTTTTCAACTGATTGAAAATGGATATGAGAAGAGTAATAGGATGTGTGCGATAAAGATAGAGTAGTTTGGATAGAACAAGCATCTTAAAGGCAGCAATCCTTCCCAACCAAGATATTTCATTCTTCTCCAACCTATTAAGATAATATTTAAAGGTTTTTAAAAAGGGACTTTAGTTCCAGTCGTATAGCTTGGCTACAGTTGGGGTTACCTCCCAGATAGGTAATTCTATTGTTCCTCCAATCTAGAGGGAATTGAGATTTTAATGAATTTGAGACTTACGGTGAAATATGAGTAGGCATCACCTGGGACTTTGTATTATTTAGCTTGTAGAATGATACTTTACTTTATTTTTCAATAACAATAATGTGGTGTCCCAGTACCGCATTCTATACGGTACTTGTTTATTTATAAGTCCCCATAGCCAGAGTCCCTAGGACGCAGGGATCCCTATTAGTCAGTCTACCCCTAGTCGCCTCTATTCTAGTATATAATTAGTAATTTATGCATAGGTTAATGTAAATAGCATAAAATATGTAAATAAATGGTTAATTACTTGTTTCTATGGCGTCGCAGGGCCTTCGTGTCATGTGATGCGTTCCAAGCCTCACTTTGGTATTTCTAGCCTTGTTTTGGTATTATTATGTGTATAGGAAGTCAGATGATCACCCAGAAGCCTGTGTGATGGTGAGTGACAGCTGACCTTGGACCTATCAAATTAGGCTCCACCCCCTGTCCATATAAGGGACACGGCAGCCATTTTAGTTCTCTTGCTCCTGTGCTCTTGATGAGAGAAGACCTGTACAGCAGTAATTGCAGTGAGTTAGGCCTGAGCCTTGCGGCAACAGCTGAACAATTATAGTTATAGAGTGTATCAATCCCCAAACACTCTGCGGGACTACCAGACCTAATCTACCCTTAAATCCGGACGGATCCACGCACCAATTGCCTTGATTCTATTAACCTGCAAAAGACGCAAGGTCCACAGCAACTGTCAGTCATTGAAGTCTATACAAGTGTATTACAGAGACTGTTACTGTATTCTGAATGTACCGCAAGTTCAAGAGTAAAGTTTACTTCAGTTCAAGTTTAACTCCAGTGTGGACCTTCAGTCATTATCTGCATACGCCTGTCGTTTCTGGGAAGGGCGGTGATAGGCCGAAGATATACCTCAATAATACCAGCCCTCACTCTGGCATCACGAGTGACAGGGTTAATATTAAACCCTCATATACCGTTACCATACCACCACTACCATACACCCCCCAAGGGCTACCACAAAGCCTTTTTGGTGTCACGAACAGGATTCGCGTGTGTGCCTACCATTGCCACTGGTGAGAGTTTACTCCCCCCTAAGAAGCGAACAGGAACAGTGCTTTTGGTGCACCATACAAGGGGGCCAAGAGAAAAGTAAGGGGGGAGGCGAAAATCTGCTTGCAACTACAATGTGTAAACTGCACAACAAATTTAGGCTGCGATCCTCTGGTCCAGTCAGCAAGGGCGGACCTCAACTGTTACCAGAAAAGCGCGTGAAGAAAGCCCGCACTGCGCCATGCCCCGCCCCTGGGCGTGACCACCAAGTTGCTGTGTCGCAGCCGAAGGGGAACTCAGAGATGCAGGAATCGTTTCTGGAGGGACCGGAAGTCGGGGCTGCACCGATAGTGCCCTTCCTGCCCAGCACCATTTTAGAGAAGCCCACTATAAAAACGCCACAGAGAGCAACCTCTCCAGTCTGCAGAAAGAGCCGGAGAATAAAGACATGGCGGAGAACAGCGTTCCACGTGGTCAAGTTGGCAAAATGGCGCCGGAAACACGGAAAGTTGTGGCAGTCGCAGCCCAACTTTTTCAAGAGCTTGCTGACCGTTTGCAGCGGTTGTCATTGGACGAAGAGGGGGCCTGCAATCTTACCCCACTGCCTGATGATGACGACGATTGGCCAGAGACACCTCCAGCGAACACTGGAGGTGCGTCACCGGTGAGATTGTCCCCTCACCACAAGACCTGGGGCTCGTGGCCGAGATCCCGTCGGAGGAGTCTGCTGTGAGTACCCCGCCAGAGGCGGCCTATTCTTCCTCCTCCAGGCCTGAGGTCATTCCTCGATCAAGCTTGCCAAGTGCACGACTGTGCTCACCAAAATTACCGCAATGGTTGTTCAGAGATGAGCCGGAGCTGATCGAGTACATGCACAGAGTAATTTAACCGTTACCTGGGAAGACACTCCCACCAATCCCAACTGCAGAAAGGGAAAGGGCCCGTCAAGAAGCCGAGCTGGCCGAATTGATGGAAAATCTAAAGGCCCGATACAAGGAACTCTATGCTCCAAAGCACGTACACTTGCCCTATGAAGAAAGAGTGTGGTATCAAAAAATACCAAGGAAATGGAGGCAATGAACATCCCATTACCTATTGGAAAACCCCTGGATAGTGCTCCATTCGCAAATACTTTGGCATTTGGTGCTTAGTAGAGCGCTTTTATGGCTAACAAATTCGGACCAGAAAAGACAATTTTTCCCAGTGCCGAAAAAGCAAAAGACCAATTAATGCAATTGAAAGCCATCTCAGCATCTAAAGCCAAGATGACAGAGGGCCTAGTATTTTTGTTAGCTTGTCGATCTTGCACGAAGCCCACTTGGTAAACAGAGACCAACTGAGGTAGTAAAGGCACTAAGCAGGCAGCCAATATAGACGCATAGATCTATAAGGTGATTTTAGTGCGTACCTGCCAGACAGTAATGGACATGCTTAGGAAGGATCTGCGCTTGTCTTTGGGCTAAATGGCTATGTTGTGAGATTACCAAAACACTATGGCTAGCTTTTTGTAAACTGGTATTTCCTGTTTGAGTTTTCTTTTTTGTCTACAAATACCATAAGTCTATTTCTCTCCCTCCCACACATCAGCCACCCCACCCATTGAAACATAAATGAGCTGCATCCATTCAAAAGACCTGTGGTTTTCAATCAGGGTGCCTACAGCTGTTGCATTAGTTGCAGATTGATCTCTCTCCAACCAAGTGATTGCTCCACCCATTGAAGCAGACAGGCTGTCATCAGCTGACTAGTGAGTCAGGTCTCGGCCGCATTGCAACCTGTGAAAAATCTGAGACAACAGTCATTTTGTTTGCTATTAAAAATAAATATTGGGGTGAAAATCACAGAAGAATTGTGAGAAAACCGTTACACAAAGGTACAGACACTATATTATGAACTACATAGTCAAGTAAAAAACCTCCTGGAATACCCCCTTAATATATATATACTTAAAAGCAAAATGGGCCTGAAATGACTTGGCCTATCAGGGACCTTACCCAGTTTCGGGAGTGTGGCAATTAGGGCTTCTTGGTTTTCCATGAGCAAGGAGCCCAACTGCATGGCTTCATTAAAGAAATATGTTGCATGGGGTAAGAGTATGTGGGAAATGTCTTAAAATAACATGTTGTGAGCCCATCTGGGCTGGGGAATTTGCCTAGAAGTAGTCCTTTAGTTACAGTGGAGACCTCAGATTCAGAGATAGGTGCATTAAGTAGAGAGAGATGGTTTGAAGTCAACGAAAAGAGGTGTAAATCTTTGAGGAGAGAGATAATACCTCTTTTCAAATACCTCTTTTAGTGTCTCGGGATAGATTATATAGATTGGCATAATACTTCATATAGAAATTAACAATATCTTTAGGGGTATGCAGCTTATGAGAGTTTGAAGCATCCCATAGATAAGGGATTCTAGATTTAGTATGTTTAAGTTTGTCTGCTGGCAAGCAGTTTTGACAATATGGCCCAGCTTAATGAAGGGCCCTCGTATAACCGCCTAGTGGGTTTTTCCAAATAGTGCTATTTTAAAGATCAGCAGTAGTATTTAAGAAAAAATATTGTATTGTATTGTATTGTATCTTTAGTTAAGATATCTTTATACTTGGGATGTCGCAACAGAAAGTTATTGCAGCGCTACAAGTATGTACGTTGGGGAACATCCCTTTCATCAATAAGCAATGTGATAGGAGTATGATCAGATCACTTAAAAGCACCTATCGTGGGGGACTTGACCATGTCCAGCAATGTTCTATCTATCAGGAACAGGTAAATTCAAGAATAACTATTAGTTGAAACAGAGTGAAAGGTATAATCACGTTCATTGGCGTGTAATATGTGTCAGGCATCATATACCTCCTCTTTATGTAATATAGGCTGCAGTGAAAAAGCGACTTCTCACAAAAGAGGAAACGTCAGATTCTAAATCTGGGACCGGGTTAAAATCTCCCAAGAGAAGTAAATGTCCTTGATTGTGTTTGTTAATGACACAAAACATTTTTCTCATAAAGTGTAATTGTCTTCTGTTTAGGGCATATAAAGACACGAGAGTGTAAGTGACATTATTAAGTAAGCATACCAATAGTACATATCTACCTTGAGGATCAGGCACTTGTTTCAACAGCTGAAAGCTAGAGTGTCTCTAATTGTAATAAATTTGCCTCTAGATTTTGTATGATGAGAATGAGTGAGAATGAAAAATTTGAGAAAAACATCTATGACTAATGTGAACGCCATCTCTCTGAACACGTGTTTCCTGAACACATAAAATGCCACATGAAAGGTCTCTGGCTTCTGACTACAAATAGGATCGCTTCTACTGTAAATTAAGGCCATCAACATTTATGGATACGACCTTCACAGGCATGGTAAGTCCAAAGCCAGCTTGTAGAAATCCATGCTAGGAGATGTAGATGTGACGTTGGTCTGGAATGGGGATTCAATCACGGCTGTGCCTGAAAAGCGGTGTTGAAACAACAATGTTCTTTGTAGGCAGAGCAGGATGAAAAGGCACAAATCTAGGCCATGCAGCCATCAGCAGAGACCCTTTCTTGAGCTGCCCAATACTCTACATTCAGGACGGACTCTTTCGGGTGAAGAGGACAATTTCAATTGTTTCCCTCCATCTTCAAGGGTGCGTATGACATGCATTTTGTCCTTACAACGTATCGAGGCGTGAAGGGTATCCCCATTTGTAGAGAATATGTCTGCCACACAGGGCTGCGGTGATTGGGGCAAGACTTCTGCGTAATTGTAAAGTAAGAGCTGATAGATCTGTGAACAATGATATCATGCAATATTGTTCAGGAACATTACCCCGGTCTCTCGATTTCACCATGAGAGCTTCTTTAATGGTAAAAAAAGTGCACTCTAGCGAGTACATCTCTTGGGACGTCATCAGCAAGGTGAGATTGTTGAGGGACCCTATGAGCTCTGTCTAGGAGGAGATCATTGGGTGAGGCATCAGGTAGCAGTGACTGCATAAATTACTTGAGGTATACAGACAGATCCATAGCAGCAACTGATTTGAGGATACCTCTAAACGTCATGTTGTTTTTGCTAGATCAATCCTCTATAGCACGCAAAGCAGACACATCAGATTCCCGATCATAATGGGATTCGATCAGGCCATTGTGGGATTTAACCAGGACAGCCATCTTGGTTTCAGCATAATCAACCCGCAATTCCACCTCTGTGATGGCGAAGCGGATGGGCTGCAAAGTGTGGAGCAGGTTATTAGTAATAGAAGTGTTGAGGAGAAGCAGCATGCGTTTCAAGGGGATTTCAGTCACCGGTAACTCAGAGGCTGGGACTGAATTGAAAAAGTCCTCTCCAGCTATTTTAAAAGCTTCTTTGGATTAGAGTCTCCCTTTATGTCCCCGCGGCCGCTGCTTAAGAACTGTTAGAAGCCGGAGATTGAAAGGAGGGAGCAGAGATGCTGGCGCGTGGAAGTGCTCTGTGAGACCGGGCTGCTCTGTACATTAGACTTCCCGTCCGGGCCTTACATTATCAGGGATTCCGTGACCGGAGGTAGGGATAAGCTACACCTAGGGTGTTCGGGCAGAGAAGCGGTGTCTGACCTTTTAGCTGAGTGAGGAGATGTGTCAGCAACATTTTGAGAGTCCCGGCTGGATGGAGGCACATAGAAATCAGTAAGCTTCCTAGGTTTGTGAGAAGATTTTCCTCTTCTCCGGGATGACATCTTGGGCAGGAGAGGTTCGAGTGGCTTTTAGTAGTAAATCAGGCATGATCAGCATCGTTAGCAGCGTAAAAATCGCTATTATCAGTCGCTAGCTGCAGGAGCTTAGAATTCAAGCGGCCAAACCATACCCCTCCCCATTTTTTTTATTTCACCCCACAAACAATGTTTTAGTTTTTTTGTGCAGATTTTGGTATAAAGTAAGTGATGTAATCACAAAGTACAATTGGTTACACAAAAAAAATTGGTCTGTAGGTGCAAAATTGAAAGTGTTAAGATTTTTAGAAGGGGAGGAGGAAAAGACGAAAGTGCAAAAAACTAAAATTGGCCTGGTTCTTGAATGGGTACTCTGGTGGAAAATGTATATTTTTTAAAATCAACTGGTGCCAAAAAGTTAAACAGATTTGTAAATTACTTCTATTAAAAAAGCTTAATCCTTCCAGTACTTATTAGCTCCTGAATACTACAGAGGAAATTCTTTTCTTTTTGGATTTCTTTTCTGTCTGTCCACAGTGCTCTCTGCTGATACCTCTGTCCGTGTCAGGAACTGTCCAGAGTAGAAGAAAATCCCCATAGCAAACCTATGCTGCTCTGGACAGTTCCTAAAATGGACAAAGGTGTCAGCAGAGAGCACTGTGGACAGACAGAAAAAAAATTCCAAGAAGAAAAGAATTTCCTCTGTAGTATTCAGCAGCTAATAAGTTCTGGAAGGATTAAGATTTTTTACTAGAAGTAATTTATAAATCTGTTAAACTTTTTTGTCATCAGTTAATAAAAAAAAAAAAAAAGTATTTTCCCTAAAAGCATAGTTCCAATGCTTTTTTGACAAATTAATTATTAAAATTTGGCACCTAAATGTCTGAAGGTAGCACCATTCTTCCTGCTCCCCTCTGTATAGAACTATGCAATAGAAGATGCAGCTTCCCATTCCCGCTCCACAGCACCCATCGCCAGCCCGAGACCCAGTGCCCTAAAATCACATTACCCTAAGAGTGATATCCTGTGTAGGCATTTAGCTGCTGAATTTAAAATCAATATCATCTTGAAAATCATGTACAATGTGTATAAAGCATTGGAGGTATATTTTAAGGGAAACAAAGCAACTGTGTACCTGTACCTGCAGTTAATAAAAAATAGAGAACAAAGAAATAAAATAAACATAGTCACGTGTCAGAAGTTTTGATCTGTTGGAGTCAGGGTGCTGGGGTGCCCTCAATCTTGACCTGAGAGAAAGCCCATAGGCAGATAACATTTTGAACTATGAAAACATCCAGCCATAAAGACATCTCTTTTATAATTTCTTGTTCTCCATTGGGAGATCATCACTTTGGAATGCTGTGGAGTTTGCAAACTTTTTACTGTCCGTTAGAGATGTCGCAAATTGTTCGCCAGCAAACGGTTCCCTGCAAACATAGCTTGTTCGCGTTCGCCACGCCATGCGAACATATGCAATGTTCGATCAGCCCCCTATTTGTCATTATTGCAGTAAACTTTGACCCTGTGTGTCACAGTCAGCAGACACATTACAGCCAATCAGCAGCAGACCCTCCCTTCCAGACCCTCCCACCTACTGCACGGACTCCATTTTAGCTTCATTCTGAAGCTGCATGGTTAGAGAGAGGAGGGATAGTGAACCTGCTCCTGATTTAATAGGGAAAGCAATAGCTAGGTGGTTTATTCAGGGTCCACTACACTCCTGAAGCACTAATCTAATCTCTGCTGTAAGGAAAACACCCAAAAAAGCTCTTTTTAGCGCTCAAACATGAGTCTGCATTTTTTTGTTTTCCCCCTGTGTACTCTAATAGCATTTGCCTGCCTGGCAGCATGTGTGGCAGGCTCGCTCACAAAGTATATTGTGCCCACTTGCCCAGTGGCACCACTCATATCTGCTGTCACAATAGCTTGCAATATAGCAGTAATATAGCAGTCAGTTTCTTTCACACGTGTGTTTTGCAACAGTTGGAGGCACCCTGGTTGGGAACCACTCGTTGAAAGGGGTACTCTGGTAGAAAACTTTTTTTCTTTCAAGCAACTACAGTATTCAGTGTTCACAAAAGCCCTGAAGGACTCATCTGATCTCTGCTGTAAAGAAAGCACGCAAAAAAGCCCTTTTTAGGGCTCAAACATCAGTCTGCATTTTTTCCCTGGTGATGGCTGACAAGCATGGAATGCGTGGCTCTGCAGAGGAGTTGGTGACACTGTCACAACTTGCAGGCAGGCCTGCTGCCACCTCATCTACTCCTCCTATTCCATCCTCTTCCATAACCTCCTCGGCTGAGTCCTCTTCTACTGCTGCGTCTTGATCCCCATCACCGGCACCCCCCCCCCAGCTCCCCAGGTGCTATTCCACATCTAGGATACGGCAGTGTCACGCCATCTTGGGGTTGACTTGCCTGAAAGCAGAGAGTCACACCACACCAGCACTCCTGTCCGCCCTGAATGCACAGGTGGATCAGTGGCTGACTCCGCACCAACTGGAGATGGGAAAAGTGGTTTCCGACAACGGAACAAATTTGTTGGCGGCATTGAATTTGGGCAAGTTGACACATGTGCAGTGCATGGCACATGTGTGTAATCTGATCGTACAACGCTTTGTGCATAAGTACCCAGGCTTACAGGATGTCCTGAAGCAGGCCAGTAAGGTGTGTGGCTATTTCAGGCATTCCTACACGGCCATGGCGCACTTTTCAGATATCCAGCAGCAAAACAACATGCCAGTGAAGCGCTTGATTTGCGACAGCCCGACACGTTGGAATTCAACACTCCTAATGTTCGACTGCCTGCTCCAACAAGAAAAAGCCGTTAAGGAATATTTGTATGACCGGGGTGCTAGGACATCCTCTGCGGAGCTGGGAATTTTTTTGCCATGTTACTGGACGCTCATGCGCAATGCCTGTAGGCTCATGCGTCCTTTTGAGGAGGTGACAAACCTAGTCAGTCGCACCGAAGGCACCATCAGCAACATCATACCATTTGTTTTCTTCCTGGAGCGTGCCCTGCGAAGAGTGCTGGATCAGGCAGTAGATGAGCGTGAAGAGGAAGAGTTGTGGTCACCATCACCACCAGAAACAGCCTTATCAGCATTGGTTGCTGGACCTGCGGCAATGCTGGAAGAGGATTGTGAGGAAGAGGAGTCAGAGGAGGAATGTGGCTTTGAGGAGGAGGAGGAAGACCAACCACAACAGGCATCCCAGGGTGCTCCTTGTCACCTATCTGGTTCCCGTGGTGTTGTACATGGCTGGGGGAAGAAGATTATACCTTCTGTGACTTTACTGAGGACGAGGAACGGGACATGAATAGCTCGACATCCAACCTTGTGCAAATGGTGTCTTTCATGCTGTCTTGCCTGTTGAGGGACCCTATTATAAAAAGGCTGAAGGAGAACGACCTGTACTGGGTGTCCATGCTACTAGACCCCCAGTATAAACATAAAGTGCCTGACATGTTACCGCATTACTGCAAGGCGGAAAGGATGCAGCAAGTCAAAAATAAATTAAAAAGTATGCTTTACACAGCGTATAAGGGTCATGTCACAACACACCGGGAATCTAACAGGGGAAGAGGTGACAGTAATTCTCCTCCTACCACGAACACGTCGGCAAGGACAGGATGCTTTACAGACATGTTGTTGATGGAGGACATGTGGAGCTTTTTAAGTCCTACGCATCGCCACAGCCCTTCGGGGTCCACTCTCAGAGAAGGACTTGACCGACAGGTAGCAGACTACCTGGCCTTAACCGCAGATATCGACACTCTGAGGAGCGATGAACCCCTTGACTACTGGGTGTGCCGGCTTGACCTTTGGCCTGAGCTATCCCAATTTGCGCTAGAACTTCTGGCCTGTCCCGCTTCAAGTGTCCTGTCAGAAAGGACCTTCAGTGCAGCAGGAGGTATTGAGAAGAGAAGTCGCCTAGGTCAAAAAAGTCTAGATTACCTCACCTTTATTAAGATGAATGAGGGATGGATCCCGAAGGGACTGACAGTGGGCGATACATTTGACTAAACAAGGCCTGATCAGATGAGCTGCCTTGGGCTAAAAATGGTCCACACGCTGCTGTATTTTACCTCTGAATGCCGAATGACTTGCGTGACTTATCCGCCACCAACTAGGGTCCAAGCTGCAATGTTTTAGGGCACTTTCTGCCTGGGAAACAAACCAAATTTTTCATGCATGTGTATATGCCTAATTTTTCTGGCCTCTGGTGCTGCACTGTGGCTTCAAAAACCAAACAAAAAAAAAGGCACATAACAGGCATTAAATTGATAAGAATAGAAGTACTTAACACACCACTCCTATCTGGTGTCATAATAGCTTGCATTTAAAAAAAAATAACTTGATTGTAATATAATAGCAGTCAGTTTCCTTCACACGTGTGCATTTCTGACCAAAGTCCTCTGCACGCTGACACATGCAAAAGAAGCCCGCAGCAGAGTGGGAATATCGGGGACCCTCTTCCCACCTTTGCTGGGCTCCTCGTACATAACAGTCTGTTTAACTCTGTCCATTTTGCCCCAGATGAAGCAAAACACGGTCCGGGTGATGGCCCTGCAAACGGTGGCAGGGGGGCATTTCCAAAAAACAGGTCCAAAGCGGAGGATTCGCATCAGGCACCAAATATAGTGCAATATGCAAGTAGAAAGAAAGTTGATTGCACTCACACATTAGTGAAGTTAAAACGTCTTCTTTATTGAAACATCGTTAAAACAAGCTGAAGGGAGGGGTAGAGAGATGCGGTCAGAACTGACTGACCGGCCGAGGCGAGGCAGCGCTTCTTTCGCACCTGATGCTTGAGAAAGCGGGCTGAACCGCGAAAGGAGCGCTGCCTCACCTCGGCCGGTCAGTCAGCTCACGCTGACCGCATCTCTCTGCCCCTCCCTTCAGCTTGTTTTAACAATGTTCCAATAAAGAAGACGTTTTAACTTCACTAATGGGTGAGTGCAATCAACTTTTTTTCTACTTGCATATTGCATTTACAAGGTCTGACCTTCTGATTAGCACCCCCTGAAGTACACGCATCCATCACCTCTGCGCTGTTCCACGCTCCACACCGTTTCTTTAACCCCTGACATCCTAGCTTTGGTGCTTGCCTTGTCTTTCTCAGCCTAAGTAGTATTACCAAATATAGTGCCACTCAACGGAATCAAAAGACTTATAGCTGTCCAGACTGACCACGTAACCAGGGGAGACAATCTCCTCCGCTGTGGAGGTGTTGAGCTGAAGTCTCAGCACAGGCCAGCAGAGAGGGGGTTAATGGAGCAGCAGCAGGATCAACTGTCAGGACCACTCCGGCTCCAGCAAGTCCTGACACCAGGACACTTCCTCAGCACGAGAGCCTCACCGTCCCAGCAGCTGGAGGAGTGGGGGTTGCCCTGGAGACCTACACTACCTGATAGATACAACATAATACCTGATGTTTTAAAGCACGTTATTCCAAACAATTTAGGAATGTTATGTGATTTATGCCCTTTATGGATTAAAACCAGACTCTGCATCAACTATGTAATTTTCCATGGCAGTTTTGCCATTGATCCCCCTCTGGCACACCTCAGTCCAGGTGTTAGTCCCCTTGAAACAACTTTTCCATCATTATTGTGGCCAGAAAGAGTCCCTGTGGGTTTCGCCTGCCTATTGAAGTCTATGGCGGTTTGCCCGGTTCGCACGTTCGCGAAAACTTGCGGAAATTCGCGTTCACCGTTCGCGAACGGAAAATGTTATGTTCTTGACATCACTACTGTCTGTCTTCTTTATTAAACAATCTGTCCCTCTAGACGTGTCTACCCTTTCCTTGAGTTTAGATAAAGGGGTATTCTCATTTGGCTGATTACCTCTCTCTCTGATTCTGCTGTCAGCTCACACTCCCTGGTAGACAGGGCTGGGGTCAGAGGCAAGTCATCTGTTGGAGGCAATGCATGATAATTGTGCTAAGATAAGCTTGCTCTCATTTTGTAAGGAATGCAATATAAAAAAAATAGTTTTAATGACAGTGCCCATTTAACATTTAAAGTATAAAAAGGTAAAAGAGAGGAAACAGACAGTAACTTTGGTTAGGTATACAAATATACAGTATAAATATTTCAGTGTTGATAACAAGTTTCAGTGGAATACTTCTAATGCATTTGAGTTTTTTGTAATTGACAAAACCTAATGATTCTATAATATCATAAACCATAAAATAAAAGCTTTTTAATAAATGAATATGGTGAATTAAATCAAGACATACTTTTATATAGAAGAATGTGCCATTTAAAAAAAAATAACCATCAATACAAAAGCAATAATAAAACATTCAAAATGTTTGCCTTGGGTACTTTCCACATTTGCTTGTCTATATATTGAATACAATTAGCATCTCGTTTTAAACATTGGCTTTTTGCAAGGCCTTTAATCTCAGACTATAAGTATACAATGTTTGAATTTTAGTTCAATGGTATAAAAAATGTTCACTGTAAAATGTAAACAATACAACATATTGTGATCCATTTTAAAGGCAGTATGCTTTTATTGTATATGGAGATGAATAACTTTGCCATGCTTTTGTTTGAGGGTCTAATAATTGATGTATTTATTTTGCTTCTTTTATATGATTATTGGATATGTAGAAACTAAATTATTGGGAGCCTTTTTTCTTTTTATTCTTTTTTTTTTTTTTTTTTACAAATAATCAATCAATAGCTCCAAAACGTGTGTATAACAATGTCTAAGAGCCCTAACAGCCCAGTATAACACTGTTAGGCTTGTATTACACTGAGGTTTTTCATGCAAAAACACAGATTAAAATGCCTATTTTGCCGCACTGCATTTTTTTCTGTGCTGGGAGTAGTAGGACTACACTTTATTAAACATATTATTTAAAGACATTACTAATAAAAAATGTAACAAAATTAATAAAAAAAAATATAGTATCTTTACATTTAAATACTACATTTTGATTATTGTCAGCTGCATTTTTAGTTCTCTGCCTGCCCACATAAATTGATCCATGTTTAACCCCTTAAGGACCAGGCCATTTTACACCTTAAGGACCAGAGCGTTTTTTGCAATTCTGACCACTGTCACTTTAAACATTAATAACTCTGGAATGCTTTTAGTTATCATTCTGATTCTGAGATTGTTTTTTCGTGACATATTCTACGTTAACTTAGTGGTAAAATTTTATGGTAACTTGCATCCTTTCTTGGTGAAAAATTCCAAAATTTGATGAAAAAAATGAAAATTTAGCATTTTTCTAACTTTGAAGCTCTCTGCTTGTAAGGAAAATGGATATTCAAAATAAAAAATGTTTGGGTTCACATATAAAATATGTCTACTTTATGTTTGCATCGTAAAATTTATGAGTTTTTACTTTTGGAAGACACCAGAGGGCTTCAAAGTTCAACAGCAATTTTGAAATTTTTCACAAAATTTTCAAACTCGGTATTTTTCATGGACCAGTTCAGGTTTGAAGTCGATTTGAAGGGTCTTCATATTAGAAGAAATACCCCATAAATGACCCCATTATAAAAACTACACCCCCAAAGTATTCAAAATGACATTCAATAAGTGTATTAACCCTTTAGGTGTTTCACAGGAATAGCAGCAAAGTGAAGGAGAAAATTCACAATCTTCATTTTTTACACTCGCATGTTCTTGTAGACCCAATTTTTGAATTTTTGCAATTGGAAGAAAGGAGAACATTTTTACTTGTATTTGTAGCCCAATTTCTCTCGAGTAAGCACATACCTAATATGTCCATGTAAAGTGTTCGGCGGGCGCAGTAGAGGGCTCAGAAGGGAAGGAGCGACAAATGGTTTTTGGGGGGCATGTCACCTTTAGGAAGCCCCTATGGTGACAGGACAGCAAAAAAAAAAAAACATGGCATACCATTTTGGAAACTAGACCCCTCGGGGAACGTAACAAGGGGTAATGTGAACCTTAATACCCTACAGGTGTTTCACGACTTTTGCATATGTAAAAAAAATAAAAATATTTTTACCTAAAATGCTTGGTTTCCCAAAAATGTTACATTTTTAAAAAAGGGTAATAGCAGAAAATACCCCCCAAAATTTGTAACACAATTTCTCCCGAGTACGGCGATACCCCATATGTGATACCCCATATGTGGAGCCCTGCCTTGAAAGACGACAGGGCTCAAAAGTGAGGGCGCCATGCGCATTTGAGGCCTAAATTAGAGACTTGCATAGGGGTGGACATAGGGGTATTCTACGCCAGTGATTCCCAAACAGCATGCCTGGACAGTCAACGGCTATCTGGCAATACTGGGAGTAGTTGTTTTGCAACAGCTGGAGGCTCCGTTTTGGAAACAGTGGCGTACCAGACGTTTTTCATTTTTATTGGGGAGGGGGGCTGTGTAGGGGTATGTGTGTATGTAGTGTTTTTTACTTTTTATTTTGTGTTAGTGTAGTGTTTTTAGGGTACAGTCACACGGGCGGGGGGTTCACAGTAGTTTCTCACGTTTTTCATTTTTATTGGGGAGGGGGGCTGTGTAGGGGAATGTGTATATGTAGTGTTTTTTTACTTTTTATTTTATTGTGTGTTAGTGTAGTGTAGTGTTTTTAGGGTACAGTCGCACGGGCGGGGGGTTCACAGTAGTTTCTCACTGGCAGTTTGAGCTGCGGCCGAAAATTTGCTGCAGCTCAAACTTGCAGCCGAATACTTACTGTAATCCTCCGCCCATGTGAGTGTACCCTGTATGTTCACATTGGGGGGGGGGGGAGAAACATCCAGCTGTTGCAAAACTACAACTCCCAGCATGTACGGTCTATCAGTGCATGCTGATAGTTGTAGTTTTGCAACAGCTGGAGGCACACTGGTTGTGAAACACCGAGTTTGGTAACAAACTCAGTGTTTTGCAACCAGTGTGCCTTCAGCTGTTGCAAAAGCTACAACCCCCAGCATGTACGGACAGCGGAAGGGCATGCTGGGTGTTGTAGTTATGCAACAGCGGGAGGCATACTACTTTGGCTGGGGATGCTGGGGATTGTAGTTATGCAACAGCTGGAGACATACTGGTTTGCTACTTAACTCTGTGTGCCTTCAGCTGTTGCAAAACTACAACTCTCAGCAGTCACCGACAGCCAACGGGCATGCTGGGAATTGTAGTTATGCAACCACCAGATGCACCACTACAACTCCCAGCATGCACTTTAGCTGATTGTGCAAGCTGGTAGTTGTAGTTATACAACAGCTGAAGGTACACTTTTCCATAGAAAAAAATGTGCCTCCAGCTGTTGCAAAACCATAAGTCCCAGCATGCCCATAAGGCAATGCTGGGAGTTGTGGTGGTCTGCCTCCTCCTGTTGCATAACTACAGCTCCCAGCATGCCCTTTTTGCATGCTGGGAGCTGTTGCTAAGCAACAGCAGGAGGCTGTCACTCACCTCCTGCTGCTGCTGATCCACGCCACGCAGGTCAGTCCCGCCGTCGCTCCTGGGGCCCCGATCCCAACATTAACGCCGGGGATCGAGGTCCCCAGCACCCAGCACACGTCCCGCACCCGCTCACGTCCTCCGGAAGAGGGGCGGAGCAGGTTGCGGGAGTGACACCTGCAGCAGGAGCCCTGATTGGTCGGCCGGGAATCCGGCCGACGAATCAGGGCGATCGTGAGGTGGCACCAGTGCCACCTCACCCCTGCTGGCTATGGCTGTTCGGGGCCGTCTCTGACGGCCCCGATCAGCCAGTAATTCTGGGTCACCGGGTCACTGGAGACCCGATTGACCCGGAATCGCCGCAGATCGCTGGACTGAATTGTCGACATGGGGGGCATAATGACCCCCCTGGGCGATATGCCGCGATGCCTGCTGAACGATTTCAGCAGGCATTGGGCACCGGCTCCCCTCCGGCTAGCGGTGGGGGGCTGGGAATGGACAGGACATACTCCTACGTCCTCGATCCTTAATGACTCGGAAA
Source organism: Hyla sarda (assembly GCF_029499605.1). Lineage (NCBI taxonomy): Eukaryota > Metazoa > Chordata > Amphibia > Anura > Hylidae > Hyla > Hyla sarda. Next base: position 424,270,467 of record NC_079189.1, read on the forward strand.
CGGGGGCGTAGGAGTACGTCCATTGTCCTTAAGGGGTTAAAAATGAACCAAAATTTTGTTAGAAAAAAGAAAAATGTTGTTAAATACATTTTTTCCATCCCTACTGCATCTTTTTTATTTTATTTTATTTTTATTTTATTTTTTTGGGGGGGATACTTAACAAATTTGAAAAAAAAAAATGCCAAAAGGGCCAAAAATGCAATTTCCACTCAAAGGCAAAAATGCCAGAAAAAAACCTGGCAGTTTTTCTGGCGTTTTTAAGCCTAAAAAACTGCAAGACAAAAACCTCAGTGGAATCCTGGGATTAGGGCATCTAGGAGTGTATCTTACTTTTGAGCATTGTTTAAGGCAAAGTAAATTTCAAAGCTAAGGCAACATGTATTGGTTAAATGGAGTAAATGGATGGTACCCAATAGTAACTAACTGCTTGTTTATAAATATGCTGCACTAGTGTATCTTTTATGCTTTTTAAAGAAAAAAAAATGCCTGCAGGTATTAATATGCACACACAAGTATTGGAAGAAGCAATGGCTTTTTCTAATCTGTAATAGCAATAGAATTGGTGTTTTAAAAAGTGCACAACAACAACACAGGACCCTCTTTGCACTGCATTTTCAAAATAAGTGTACCACAAAAAAAACTGTCACAATTAATTTTAGCACTAAAAACAGATGCAGAACACTCTCTACAATGCTGCTTTACAGCTCACTGTCCCTTACAGAGATCTTCTAATGCTTAAGCTTTATGCATATACTTTTATAGTGGAGATGTCTGCAAGGCATTATAGAGAAGGTCATGTGATCCTTCTTTCTTCTCATTTCTGCCATGTGGCTGACATTATTTTTGTTCCGTGCAAGTTTGGCCAAACTGAACGGCCTGACGTTCTAGTTTGTGCCAACCTGAACTTCTAGCAAAGTACTACCCAATACCAACCCTGCAGTGGATCATGGTGGTGGCAACATCATGCAATGGTGGTGTTTTTAGCACCTGGGAAAGAAAAACTGGTCAGGGTTAAGGGGAAGATATATGGAGCAAAGTACAGAAATATTCTTAATGAAAATCTGATCCAGAGTACTCTGATCCTTCAACTTGGCCAAACATTCACCTTGCAACCAGACAGTCACCCTAAGCACACAACCGGAGTTGCTTAAAGACAACTCTGCAAATGTCCTTAAGTCACTTTAATTGACATGAACAAACATTTCTGGAGAGACTTGAAAAGGGCTGCCACTAATGATCCACATCCAACCTGACAAAGCTTGAGGATCTGCAGAGAAGAATTACTGACAATCCCCAAATCCAGGTGTGCTAACCTTGTAGCATACCCAAGAAGACTGGAGGATATAATTGCTGCCAATGCCGTACTGGGAGTCCACAGGACTAGTTGTCACTCTGGATATCGCTGATGGAAAATAATGGTCCATTATCTTCACTGCCTAATCAGCACTCCAAATACATATTAAAGCCACAGCTTTATTTGCAGTAGCTGGCTCTGCTCCACCTAGATGGTCTGCAGCAATTGTCACAGTGGAAAAAGTTCACACCATCTAGAAAATGTTCTCTGTCTTATAGATTACTCTTCATTGTACTCTTCTCACACGCCACCGTAGAATGGAAAAACTGCATGTTTTACATACAGTTACGACAGCAAATGCAATATTACAAATAATAATGGCAGAGTAAAACATTTTGAAAGTAAAAGCATTAATAGTAAGCCATAACCAAGCATATAAAAACAATTTGCTGCTTGCTATAAACTTGGGAAGAGGACTATGCAAAGTATTCTGTGACACCACCCTTAAAAGGTAGCTTTCTTTTTAAGTTGGTGTTGAACTCTATTAAGAAGCTTGACTGAGGATTTAAGTCTAAAAATCTTCTAAAAGGAAAAGTTATCAATCTATAGACGGCTTTCGGGGTTGTTGCTTCTGATCAGAACAGAGAAGGATGTTGGCTGGTACGAGAAAGGCCTACCATTGTGGGTCCAAAGGGGTAGTGTTTTTCCTTGAGAAGAGTGCCGTAAACTTGGCAGTCTTTAAAGAAGGATGACAGTAGGCAAAATGGGGGTTCTTAAACAGTTTAGGTTTAACCTTCCTAACATATTTTCTTACTGCATAAACAATTCAATGTAGTTTATAAACAGGGTGCACTTTTTTTTTTAAATCCCCAGAATTCTTCGTCTTGCAGAAATGGTTCTAAGGTTTAACTAAAATGCACTGGACCAAAATCCACAGAAAAAATGTTTTTATTTTTATTAATTGAAGATGTTGAAGTGAATTTCTAAGCTGGTTCAAAAGTGTGACATTTATCCAATGTGTGAATGCAGCCTAAATAGTACTAACAAAATAACGTATGCACATATTTCTTTAGTGATTTTTTTTGATTGTTTTATTTTTTTATTTTAAAAATGTTTGAAATGTGATCCCTACTGCATGTAGTTGTTATACATACAATCAGGTATAAAATGATAGGCCGACACATAGGATGCAATCTATAGATGCATACATAGAATTGTAATGTATTCTGTGCCTCCATACATGTTGTAGAGGGTAAAAATGGTCACATTATTTTTCTACTGTATGCCATAGTTATAAGTTGGGATTGTGTAAAAAAAAAATGCAATTAAATGTATACTGCTGCATGCCTACTGAGTTGCTATAGGGTTCAACATACCATGTGTAGTCTCTTGTCTGTACATTTACAGCCACACCATTATAGATACATTGTAACTGTATTAATCTATTATTATGTTAGGATTAGTGAAAAGCCTACAAATATCAAAATACTTAAAGACTTTATGTACTTTAATATGAACAGCTGTATTTACAAATAAAAATTATATCATAAAACATTTATGCTCATTAACTTAAGAAAAATCTTGTTTTGGTACTACATTTTAAATATGAGAATAACTGCCATCTGTGACATTATAAAGATTCCAGCAGGATTATCATTTATTTGAGTTAAGATTAAAACCACATTTCTTATGGAATACTCTCTAAGGATAATGAGACAATGGTACCTGGAAAAGTGAGATATTCTAATCCATTACATGGAAAATAAAATATAAGGAAAAAACATCTCTGTTTCATCTAAATCTGGACTAAAATGTAATTTCCTGAATTTAAGACCAATAGAGATTCTTTTGTATAGTTTAAAATATATAGGAATTATTTAAAAAAAAAAAAAATCCGACAATTTATTTCAGATGTTGCATAATTTTCTTTAGAAAAATATACATACAGTTTCCAAAACATCTGTAAAATGTTAGCTCTCCTTTCTTCAAGTTAATATGTAAAGTGATGTACGCCCGAGAAAATAGACCTATTCTCATGCATAGAAAACAATGAGCTGTAAGTCAAGAGTAAATAAAAGTCAAAGAATGGAATAAAAATAATAAATATAGCACATTTAAAGAGAAGGTTTGTCCAATTTGTTATGGGAACTGAAAATGACAGATAGTGAGCTAATCTGGCTAATATGAAGCTGCATAAAAGTGAGCATTGTAAACTAATTATGTTTTGATCAGTTGCCAACAGTGGAAGGTGAATAGTAATAATTTAATGATCCTAAAAAAAAAATCACAGAAAAGAAACTGAATCAGCATATTCCTTTCTGCCAAATACTGGAAATACTGGACACACTAACTCAAGTCTATGAACTGCCAGAAAACCCCTAAAGAAAATATGCAGTAATAGGATCCAGAAGGGTGGCTTAATATTCTGGCACCATCAAGGCTTTTTATCTTGGATGATTCCCAGTATTGTTTAATGATGACTTGCAGATATAACTTGAAAGTGTACAGTAAAAGATATTATTATAGTTTTTATTATAAGACTTTGTTCACATTCAGAAGACTAGCTACAAATTAGGTGTGGTTTAGTTGTTCACAAATAGTAAAAAAAAAATTATGTAGCTGATTCCATAGCATACCCTATTGTCATTGGATTACCTGCTACAAATCAAATCTGATTATTGAAATCTGTATCCAAATCTAAATGTAACACTTGCAGATTTCTAAGTGGACTTTAGTAATGAATATAATATAAGTTCATTCATACAAAACAATAAAACACAACA